>NC_062563.1:64336732-64673919 GCF_022837055.1 Prionailurus viverrinus | reverse complement strand
CTGAATGAAACATTAGATCTTTCAGGACATTTTTAACGGTCAGATTGGATAACTTAATAAGGGAGAACAACAAGACAAACTCGACTTATATTCAGAGGAAATCAAATTCATGCCTAGGCCTCAGTGTTCTTACTGACAAAACAAGAATATTAACTTACACATCACAGCCTTTAGACATGAGAAAGCACTATATCCACGTAAGGTCTCATTATTATCATCAGCTAGATACACAGAGGCTGGTATCATTACAGACGGCCCCTGATTTACAATGCAGCAGCTTAAGGATTTTTTGACTTTACAATGCTGCGAAAGTGATCTGCATTCAGTAGAAACCATCCTTCAAATTTTGGATTCTGATCCTTCCTGAGGCGAGTGATACACAGCACTCTCTTTGCCACGGGGGGTAGGGGCAGTGGCCCCAGCCCCGAGTCAGCCCCGCCATCACAAGGGCAAACAATCGATACACTGACAACCATTCTGTCTCTCACTTTCAGTACAGTACTCAATAAGTTACATGAGATAGTCAACACTTTCTTATAAAAGAGGCTTTGTGTTAGATGATTTTGCCCAACTGCGGGCTCATGTAAGTGTTGTGAGTGCACGTTAAGATGGGCTGGGCTAAGCAACGATGTTTGCTGGCTTAGGTGGATTAAACGCATTTTCGAATTAGGATATTTCCAATTTAAAATAGGTTTATCGGGACATAACCCCGTCAAAAGTCCAGGAAGATCTGTATATTCATATGGAGGGACAAATACAGAAAAGGTAAAGTCTTTGAAAATTTCTCTTTGTAACCTCATCTGGAACACGCTTGTTCTGCCTAGTTTTCGTATTAGCTATAGTCTGACATTTGTGTAGTCAACCACAGCCATGGCGAGCAGGATGGCATTTATCTTTTATAATAATACAGAATGCTCTGCCGTAAAGTAGGGTCACTGAAATGAGTAATAATCCCACCAGCATCTAAGGTACAACCAGCAGGGTCCAGGTCAACAGGCAAGCAGCCGATAATTTGCCCCACAACACTGAATTTCATCTGCCCACAGCCTCTATCTACTGATTATACAATCAATACACCTCAGATGAGAAGAGCTAACAACTGACCGGGGCAGATCAATGCTAGCAAATAAGCGCTTCATGACAAAAAGTTTGATAATTACCATTCTGAAGCCGTGTAAATGTTGTTTCTATTGTAACAACATTCATGATGATACTGCTATGATTGCACTGTTATTATAGGTTTAATGTTAGGCAATCAAGCTACAGTGGTCTAGATATCAACAAACAGCATCAAAAGAAAACATCAAATTGTCCCTATTCTTTTGACACTGTAGCTGAGAAATTTTTCTATGTTAGTGGCCCTAAATGAACAATAATAAGTGACAATTTAGTGGAAAACACTATTTTCACATCTTACAAAAGTCATGCAATATAGATTGATACAAGTATGATTATTTCTAGGGCCACTTGAACCAGGGGATTAAAATAAATTCAGTCCTGTGACCATGGTTTTCTTTCTTTCCTTTTTCTCACATACGTCATTTAAAGAGGATTTATGTAAATTTTCTCTGTACTCCTAATTTTTCAAGCATTAGTGCAGTCATAAGTATAGGGCACCTTGGCTTGATTTAATTATTACTGTTCCTAATACGGCACACTTTATTTTATTTTATTTTATTTTTGAGCCCTGATTGCTAGTTCATTCTCGATCATTAACATTTAGAAGAACTAGTCATTACTGGTTTTCAATAGCTGCTTGGGTTCCTATAAGTACTAAGAGTCTTAAAACACAGAAATGGAAAACAGACATTTCAAAGGTTGGGTTCGAGAAACCCTGGGTGTGTGGGCACTGAAGCACACAAACTCCTCACTTTTCCATTTGCCTTTTAAAAACCACAAGGAATTGGGTCTAAAAAAAACTAGGACACCTCATTTCTGTAAGACGCTTGCTCATATAGAAAAGTGGGAACCGATTCCAAAATGAAAGTCTTTTCAAAAGAATGGCAGTCACTTTGGGCCATAATAACCATTTCTACAAGGATATGTCTGACTTTCGATTTGTGCGACACACGTTTTTAATTGTCCCTTCCATAAATACATCCTCCAGCTGCACCCAGACGGCAATAAAGTTACCTGTCTAAAACTTGGTCTCCACATCCTGAGTGGCCAAATCTCTGTCTGGAGTCAATCAGCCGCCTTTCCATGTAGATAAGAGACACGGGGGGGGGAAGTGGGGAGCACCGCTAAAGAGTTTGTCAATAGCTCGGGAGAGAAAGGGCACACCAAAAACCTTTTGTGAGCAGCAGTGCGAGCAAGATTTTCAGCATGCTCAGGGGTTGCTACTAAATGTCTTTTTCAACCGCATTCTCTTTCTTTCCATGCAGCTTCTACCTCGCAACAGAGTCAAAGAATGTGATGTATATTAAAATGCTTTGCCTCTCAGATGGGGTTCATTTTTATTCAGGGACAATTTTGCTGACTGACAGGTAAGCGCTCGGTGCTGAAATTGGACCTGTACGAGAGCTTTGCATTTCATTTGCTCCATTACACCAGTGCATGAATTACTGGGCTTCCACGTTGGCATCTTTCCATTACTTTCAAATATCTGACATGAGCAAAATGACTCATCTGACATTTCACGTAACAAATTTGTTCCAAAAAGAATAGAACATTATTATACTATTTGATATACGTGGGTACTACAACCTTCTACCCTAATCTGACCAGAAATTGTAAGTGTATAAATAGTAGTTGGTATCAGTTTAAGAAAACACACTGCCAGTGACAGCTGTAAAATATCGCGGCAAGAAAGAGTTCTGCTTTTCTGTGTTGCCCACTGTCACTGCACCCTACTTCCTGAAATGTTAACAAACTTTATCAAAGGCATAGCTTTGTATTTTGGTGTCCTTGCCACCCCTGAGCAAACCTGGAGGCATTATTGATTCCAGTGCACCAATGTGTCAACTTTTTCACTTTTGATCCGTTGCTTTAACATGTGTTCATTTTCCCTTACAGAAGCATACTTCTTGGAACTGTACAAATACCTAATAGAGTCAAGGAGTTACAAGGCCTGTATCAAATAGTCACTCATAATTGTAACACTGCTATTTGCTGACCAGAACAGAATTATCTGGTCTTCAAATCCTTCTAGCTCTCACTTTTCCTTTGAATGCCTTTTCTTTTTTCTAGAGTGACAATTATACAGACCATGACGCACAGCCTTAAGATTACTTCTCAGCTCAAACCTAACATCACACCCACTTATCCAGTTTGCCCTGTAGAATTAGGAAGGTGCTTTAATTCTTTGCTAAAGGCCAGTGTTATCCTACAGAGCCTTGCTCCAGGTAGAAGATTAGAGAAGAAAGAAAGAATCCTCAGCTTTATGACTCAGCCAGGAGTTTTTCCCACCTCTTCACTTAAAAATACCTCAGTGACACATTACAATCTGCCATCTAAAGCTGAAGATCACAGAACTACACTCAAAGAAGGGTTTTTCTAGGTGACAGTATAACATTTCAGAAAGTAGGAGCATAATTATGTGACAGCAAAATTTAAAATATCATGTTCACTGTTAGTATGAATACATCAAATTAATACAGTATTATTTCCATATGAAATTATTAGCCTCATTATTATATAATGGTATTTTCTTTAATAAACGGCCTCCTTACATTATAAATGTTAAAGTACTTTATACTATGGTATATCCTTCTTACCAATGTTAATTTATCTTCAGGCATTATTCATATGTTGAATTTATGGAAAGCTACGATAAAAGAAAATGAGACATTCAAAAAGTCTCATCACTTTTGTCGTTATAACCGTCTGTATTAAAAAAGCATCTGGGAATTCACGGCATTTCCCTGGTATACCAGCACCAAAATGATCTGCCCACTCTGGGGAAATATTTAACTAGAATGCTTATAGAAGATACTGCATATTTGAATAACATATACCTTTAAAGAAATGGTATTAATAAGAAAGTGAATCTTTTAGAAATAAACTCCTTGAAAATAGCTCTGGTACTGAACACAAGCGTTCTGTCCACAGAAACCGAATGAATGAAATTCTTTGCAAAATTTTTATCTTGGTTATGAGCAGTGGCGCTATTTAAGTGTCCATGATGATCTTTTGAGTCGCATTTTTAAATTGTGCAAGGAGGCCATTTCTGAGCAAATCGTAAGCATTCTCTAGCTTCAACAGTGCTGTTACCATTATTCTTGATATCCCTCTCTCACTAATCCTAATCTGCTAGCCCTCAGAACTGGGAATTTCACCAACCATTCTCCCCACCTGCTCCTACGCTTGCTGACTGCCATCGGGGCAAGGCATAAAGTCACATTCACTTGGATCACTGACCACATTCATGTTGGGCTTCTGGGTAATCCAACAAGCTTTCTATTTCTCTCACAAGATATATCCTCCTCCATTCAAACTTGCCCCTTCAGCTTCATTTTCAGCAGACGATTGTTTCTTCCCAAGTTACCGAATATATCAAAGCCACTGAGCCCCACATCCCAGAACTTCTGTGCCCTTTGCTTCAGATCTGTGGCTTCTTTTGCTTCGGCCTCTCCCCTCTCCTACCTGTGTTTTTGATCTCATCTGTTCTCATCTTCTCTGAGACATATTCTACCATGTGCCTTCCCTCTATGCAACATCTCCACAGCAGTGCTCAGATCTCCCAGATCTGGATATAGCAGGTCCCCAGGAAAGGGGATGCCTGGTGGGTACCTGCGAGTCTGATGCACACTTTATAAGTAGATAGACAGCAAATATTTGCTGGGAAAATAAACGAATGATTGTGAGGGGGAGCAAAAAACGGGACCCCAAAATACTCTACTTTGGCATGTGGATTATGTTGAGCTGAAGGCAATCAAGACCCAGCAGACTTAAGAAACAATTTTACCTCTCCCTTAACTACCTAAAAGAATTTGTACAGGGGGCCTGGCCCAGAAGGAGCTATTACCAGAGATAACTTTTTACCTGAAAGACCTATCTGTAAGTCAGGGCAAACGTCTAATTACCAAATATTTGCTCTTCCTATTGTCCTGTGAATTACCCTCTTCCTGTTTGAAGCCCTAAGCCCCTATCCCATTCCTTACTCAGGATGGTGTATAACCGGCAATTGCCCAACTTGTCCTTGGGTCTCCTATTTTTTATGGGGCTTCCATGCATATGTAATTAAATTTGTTTTTCTCTTATGAATCTGTCTTCTTTCAGCTTGATTAATAGACCAGCCAAAAGAACTTAGAAGGGTAAAGGAAATATTTTTCCTCCCCAACAATCAAATATTGAATAAGATCCTATAAAGGCTTAATGCTATGTGAAGCCACAGGCAAACAGGAACAGCAACAAAAATTATAAGGATATTTATGTTTGGTTTATTGGTCCTAAGTCTCTTCAAAGATTGCCACTGTGCTCTGAATCTAAGGACTCTCACTCCAGATGATCAAGCCTTTAGCTCAAGATATTTTTTATTTTAATTTTTTGTACCAATAAGTGCCTCCTATCTAATAGTACAACAGGACTAAAATATGGCAGGCTGTCTTTTGAAATTAAAACATGCAACAACACTCTGATACTCTATCAGTGTCTGATGAACTTCTGCACACAGGGTCCCCAAAATTGCACTTTTATAAGCAAAGTGGAATCAGGGCGCCTGGGTGGCTCAGTCGGTCGTGCGTCTGACTTCGGCTCAGGTCATGATCTCGCAGTCTGTGGGTTCAAGCCCCGCATCGGGCTCTGTGCTGACAGCTCAGAGCCTGGAGCCTGCTTCAGATTCTGTGTCTCCCTTTCTGCCCCTCTCTAGCTTGCACTCTGTCTGTCTGTCTGTCTGTCTGTCTCTCTCTCTCTCTCTTTCAAAAACGAATAGATGTTTAAAAAAAAATTATAAGCAGAGTGGAACCATGTTATATGGTAGTACAGATCATTTTCAGTCTGTGGCTGGTTTTTGTTGGTCCTACAGGCTTCTAAAAAGTAGAATTATTCACACCAAACTACCTAAAAATTAGGAAACTTTGATCAGATTTGAAGAAACAGAAGCAGATAAGAATAGCTACCAGCATTATAGTAGTTTCCTTGTGAGACTGTTCCTGCTGCGTATCAATAACAACAAACATTTATTTAGTTCTGACTGCAGATAAGGAACTGTCTTCCCCCATGTAAATGAATAGATATATCTCCATTATGAGGAGACTCAGATAACGGTATTTTGTTAAATTCCTGGAATGCAGTTGTTTGAAAGAAGATGATAAATCTATTCCTCTAACAGATTTAGCATTGCCACAGGGATTTCATCATAGTTCAGTCATAAATTAATTGCATAGTAGATTTATTCATCTACCATTCTCCTATAACAAGTCTGATCGTGATTGCTTTGCATGTCTCCATTTGGCACACTGGAGTTTTATTCATTTAACAGGATTATTTATTAATCAGGCATTTATTGAATACGGTTTAAAGGAACTCAATGGGTCTGATACAGAGTGCATTAGATCTCTCATTAGGATTATTTTTATTTCAGGTATTCCTTTAAATGGGCCTCATTGTATTTGGGGGAAGTATTACTCATAAGATGAATATTTTCTCTTAAATACATTTAATCTAGCTTTATGAAATACCTGATATGGGGCTAATCCAGTTAAAAAGAAAAAAATTAACTATGTAGCATCTCTATGATTTTGGTATTTAGAGGGGGGAAAAACCCACTTCTAAATTAATATCCGATAAAGGAATAATCCTAGTTAAGAAATAAAATCCTCCCTGATCCAAATGGCAACTTAAAAAAAAAAGAAAAGAAAAGAAAAGAAAAAAAAAATATCACCAACAACTATAAAAACTCCCCACACAAATAAAACCTGCCAGTTGCTATCAAATTCACATTATCAGGCTGATATGCCATTTTGCCTTATACCAGAGAAAAATTGCCATTGCAACAAAGAGCATTTTATTTGAGGGCTAAATGAGTAATGACTGCACTTGAAGCTAATGCACAGAGAAGATTGAGGAAAGAAGATCGGCCAGGACTAGGGCCCAAGCTTCCCTTGATAACTACACTCCTTGAATATTCTAACCCACACCTCTCCAGCCAGCCACTACCTTCACAAAGAGAGAGCGATGGGAAACTGAGCGAAAGGATGGGATGAGAGATAAGAAGGCAGGAAAATCAGGGAATTTGAGAGTTGGAAGAGATCTTACAGAACTACCGAGGGACAGTAATAATAGAGATTCAGAATGAGGTTCTTTTCTTTTTTTTTTTTTAATGTTTATTTATTTTTGAGAGAGAGAGAGAGACATACACAGAACTCAAAGCAGGTTCCAGGATCTGAGCTGTCAGCACAGAGCCCAACACGGGGCACGAACTCGTGAGCCGAGAGATCATGACCTGAGCCGAGGTTGGACAGTTGACTGACTGAGCCACCCAGGAGCCCCAGGGAATGTGAAGTTCCTAAACAAAACTCATTTTTAAAATGGGGGAGGAAAAAAAAATGCCAATGACTCAGAATCATTTCGATGAATACATTCCATCGGATTACATATGCAAATTTAGCGAAATAACTCCAAGAAAATCGCCATTCCTATAATAAGCTGTAAGAAGCCTATGATATTTGCATCTTGATTTATAGACCTTTACCATGTAAGCAGAAACATTGCAAGTAACTGAACTTAGAACTTTTGAAAATGAAAAACATTTATTTTGAAGCAGTGAGATGATATTATCACCAGTTATTAATGGTTTTCCTATTGAGTTGTCTCTAGGTACAATTGTTCCATGAATAAAAATCACAGGCGCGTGATTTGAGTGTGATTTTTATTCATGAGGCACAGTGTCAGAACACATACTTAGTTTGGGGCTCTAACTGTCTCGCATTAATCTAAGCAATCCAGAAACTAAGGTAAGATGGCCAGAGCACTCAGATGAAATTCTAGGACTGGCCTTTCAACCACCATCACTGCGTCGTTGCCGAGACCTGACTACTCCACCTTGTGAATATATCATGAATGCTTCCACTTGTCTCTTCCACAGCTGTCCCCCTTATTCCAGTTTTCAGATCTGGACTTTTCCAGTAGCATCCCCAGGACCTCTCAGAACCCATACCCCATTCCAGACATAGTCCTTTGTGCACTCCGTAACCAGAGAATTCTTTAAAAGTACCAGCCTGTGCATTTCATTCCCAGGCCTTGTGCCTTCAACACCTTCCCATTTGCTTTTAGGATAAAGGCCAAAACCCCTGCCGTGGCCCATGGGGCTCTGCAAAATCTGTCTCTTTCTCCTTCCTCTCCTGTTTTGCTCACTTGCTCGAACTAGGCTGGCTTTTTATTTATTTTTTAACACTTTTTTTCTTCTTTTTTTCTTTATTTTTGACAGAGAGAGAGCACGTGGGAGTAAGCAGGGGAGGGACAGAGAGGGAGGGGGACAGAAGATCTGAAGCAGGCTCTGTGCTGACAGCAGAGAGCCTGATGCGGGGCTGGAACTCACCAACTGTGAGATCATGACCTCAGCCAAAGGCGGATGCCTAACTGACTGAGCCATCCAGGTGCCCCTAGGCTGGGCATTTTAGACTTTCAGTTCCTTCAGTACCAAACTCTTTGTTACCTCAGGGACTTTGCATATGTTCTTCTAGCTGTCTGCTTTGCCCCACCCCTTTGTCTCTAACTCCAGTACATCCTTTAGATTTATGCTTAACTGACACTTCTTCAGGAATGCATTCCTTGATCACCCTAGCCCCACCCTGGACAAGTTAGATCTCCTTATTTTAAGCTCAAACAGCAACTGTTTACCACAACTGTAAGCAAACAATTACCTTTCCAGGACTCACTTGCAAACTCCATAAAGGCAAGAAAAGAATTTGCTCTCGTTCACCTGTTTCCCCAGTACTAGGGAAGCACACAACACAACACAACAAAACAAAACAAACCCACCTGCTGAATGAATAACTCTAGATCCACAGAGCACAGTGACCAGCATCTTTGAAATCAGCTTGGATGGCCATGCTGTCAAAGAAACAGTGAATCCTGGTGTGGCACTCAAATGTTGGACTCCGCCACGAATCACGCTAGCAGGGCTGTGCCAGGACAACAGACAAAAGTACAGAAGAAATCGGACGCAGGAAAGCCTCGGTTTTTACCTTCTTTTTTTTCTAAAGTTTATTTATTTTTGAGAGAGAGAGAGAGAGAGAGAGAGAGAGAGAGACAGAGAGACAGAGCAATGAGTGGGGGCAGGGGCAGAGAGAAGGAGACACAGAATCCGAAGCAGGCTCCAGGCTCTGAGCTGTCAGCACAGAGCCTGACGCGGGGCTTGAACTCACAGACCACGTGATCATGACCTAAGCTGAAGTCGGAAGCTTAACGGACTGAGCCACCCAGGCGCCCCTTTATCTTCTTTCAATTTTCATCCCTCCCATCTCTGTGTCTGTCTTAATAGCAATCTTTTCCTCCCAGACATCAAGCTGAGCCCTAAACTGAGCTTCCTCCAAATGGAACCCCACTGCTCCCAGTGCACTAGCTTAGATAGACACTCTTACTCAAAACTCTGTGTTGATCTCTTGCCTGGCTTTGTGACGAAGGATCTGCACAAGAGAGAAGCGAGAACATAATTTTTCCAGCCCACAGCTGCTGCTCTGTACAGTGCTGCGGCAGAAATGTGAGTGTTCCTGCTCCACAAACATCATGTCCACGCAGAGGTAACCCGCAGCTCCACGGTCCTGTGGAGAGCATTTTAATGTGCCACTGATAGTTGGGTTGCATACATCACATAAGCCTGACAGTAGGACTGAATTCATGTTAATCAGGACAATCTGAGAGCTCTTTGGATAACCCAAGACTGAGCCAGTACCACTAAAAGAGCTGCAGGAAAATTTCTGCTCCTCTATTACATCATCTAATAATTCCATACCGAGACCACTAGATTTGAGACTCTTTACAAATACACACAGGAATCTTTTGATCAACTGGTAACACAGAAGCAGAATTTACTTCTGGAATACTGGTTCCTATGGCACCTGTCCTCCCTCAAGCATCTGACTTTGGCTATTTAATGACACTCCAATGCTGCTTTCCACTACCACTAGTTTTTTGTTTTGTTTTGTTTTTTATTTTTATTTATTTATTTATTTATTTTTAAATTTTTTTTCAACGTTTTTTATTTTCTTTTGGGACAGAGAGAGACAGAGCATGAACGGGGGAGGGGCAGAGAGAGAGGGACACACAGAATCGGAAACAGGCTCCAGGCTCTGAGCCATCAGCCCAGAGCCTGACGCGGGGCTCGAACTCCCGGACCGCGAGATCGTGACCTGGCTGAAGTCGGACGCTTAACCGACTGCGCCACCCAGGCGCCCCTTGTTTTGTTTTTTAATGTTTATTTATTTTTGAGAGAGAGACAGTGCAAGTGGGGGAGGGACAGAGAGAGAGAGAGACAGACAGACAGACAGACAGAGAGAATCCAAAGCAGACTCCAGGCTCCAAGCTATCAGCACAGAGCCTGTCATGGGGCTCGAACCCATGAACCACGAGATCATGACCTGAGCCAAAGTCGGACACCTAACCGACTGAGCCATCCAGGTGCCCCTCCACCACCACCACTGGGTTTCTAATCCTAGAATCTTGTCTCACTGAGAAATATTTACAGATCACGGCGGCCCAATTCTTAAGTACACATTTACATGAATCCTTGTTAAAAGCACAAGAGACCGCGCCAACTGAGATGTTTTTAACATGTATGTTTTCCATTTATCTTAAAATTTTTTAATGAAAAGCATCCTTTAGCTGGTTATTCTTACACAATCCCTCAAACTGCATCCACTCATGAAATGTCGAGTGGGGTTCTCAGACTGCCAGCTGAAAAGCCTCGATTTGTTTTGATTCTGCCACAACTTCTTAACCTCCTTTCCTGTGGCTGATTTAAAAAAAAAAGAAAGAAAGAAAGAAAGAAGAATGTTAAACGTCATATTTCACGGCTGTGGCGAAGAGGTCTGCTTGATCCTTCCACCATCAACTAGAAGCCCCGACAGCGGCCTTGTGGTTCATAGGCCTTTAAGACTGCCCCTCTGTGAGTCAAACAATAGCTCACATAGGATCCAGCAGCCAGACTGAAAAGAAATTCCAAATTCTGCCCCAAAGGACTAATTGAACTTAGCAATTTGTTCTTTTTCATAAAAAAATACTTGTAGTACCTTTTTGTAATACAACAATAAGCTACCATGCGGATTTCTGCAGAATTCTGGAACAAAGCCAGAGCAACAATAGCTCTTTTTCCTTAGGAATAAGACCCATATGTCAAAATTTATCTAGAAACTCAATTTGGCTTGCTGCTTCATCATGCTAGGAGAATAACTACAAAATTATATTACTGTTCATTATGTCCAGGGGGACCCCAATTTATGATGATTTGTGCCAGAGTAAGTACAGTAGCCCTAGCAATGGCTATTGCTGTGTGGAGATGTGCCAGTCTCATAATGGTTATGAGTGGATCATAACACTATCCTTGGTTTTTGCAAATGTTTAATTGACATGAAATATTCAACAGCCGGTAGAGATAATTTGTAATCCTCAATTCCTTTTTAGCCCCATCTAATTTACTCAACAGATTTACAGGCTACATACACCCACGCTAGCACTCACACACAAATACGTGTTGCTGTATGACAAAACGATATTGTGCGGCAAACTACCTCTCTGTGAAACCAGCATCATCAACTTTCGAGAATCCAGCCTTCCTATTTATTTTTTTAAGCCAAAACAGTAACACCTGTGGCATGACCAAGACTCGATCACTTGTCATTAAGACAACGGGGAAACCGTTTGAAAACGGTGTCTTTGGCTGAACGTAGAATCACTTGGGAAGTTTTGAGGTTTTTGTTTTTGTTTTGTTTTGTTTTGTTTTGTTTTGTTTTGTTTTGTTTTGTTTAATTCCTGACCCGGGCCACACTCTATCTCACTTAAATCAGATGATCTGGGGTAAGATCCAGACATCAGGTCTTCCTCCAAAGCTCCCCAGGTGATTCCGATGTGCAGCCAAATTTTAGAAAAACTGCTTTAGAATCTGTTTATTTCCAAGTCTTCTTTTTCTCTTCCTCTAAAGTAAGAAGCTATAGCAATAGTAAATTACAGAATCCTCACATGTCCGTTCTGGAAACAATCTAAAATAATCATCTCATGTGATGTCTTCATTTTCAAGAAGGGGAGATAGAGACCCAGAGGGGTCAAGTGACTTCCCCAAGTTCTCTAAGCAAGTTGGTGGCAAATTTTACAGCTACATCTTCCTGCTCCAATCTACTGTTCTCCCCAAGATACCACACTGCCTGAGTACTGACTTTCTTTTGTTTTTAATTTCTACTTCTTTTTCTGAGCATCCCTCACCCAATTTATGAATTAAAAAAGTATTTGGAGCCATTACCGTTAAGCCACCTCTGCCACATTAGGTGAATATAAAAGTTAAACCATTTGGAGGGGTCCTCTTGACCTACACTCTGCTAGGAAATGCAATGCGCAAAATGAGAAAGATGATGCCCTCTCCAAAGAATCTACAGTCTAGTAGGAAAAATTAAGATAAGAACACACATGACTCTGGCATCGGGCAGACCAAGTGAGGAAGCAATGGATAGTCCTGGGACAGTTTTTTGGACTATGATTCCATCTCACACAACTCTAATAGCAACGCTACTACAAGGTCCAATGAAAAATTAAAGTATTATCAGCTTGATAAATAATAGAAATGTAGGCCTTTATTCGTCCTGAATTAAGTTCTAGTCAACTAATGTGCTTTGCACCTCAACCTTATTGATACTATGAAACTACTACTTAAAATTATTACCCTTACTATTTTTCCACTATGAGACAGTATCAGAGCACAAAGGGTAATATTCATTCACATGAGGAAAAACAATACGACTATTAAAATAAAACTGTAGAAGAATATTTAATCACACTGAAATGTTCAAAATGTATTTTTAAGTTTAAAAAAGGCAGATTAGGAAAAAGACGCTTCAACAAATGGTACTGGGAAAACTGGTCAGCTCCATGGAAAAGCATGAAACTGTACCACTTTCTGACACCACACACAAAAATAAACTCAAAGTGGATTAAAGACCTAAATGTGAGGCATGAAACCATAAAAATCCGAGAAGACAGCTCTGGCAGTAATGTGTCTGACATCAGCTGTAGCAACATTTTCTAGATATGTCTCCCGAGGCAAGGGAAATAAAAGCAAAAATAAATTATTGGGACTACATCAAAATAAAAACCTTCTGCACAGAGGAGGAAACAATCAACGAAACTAAAAGGCAATCTACTGAACAGGAGAAAATATCTGCAAATGACATATTCGATAAAGCGTTAGTATCTAAAATATACAAACTCATAAACTTAAATGTATATAAAAATATGTTCTACAACCCAACACCAAAAAAACAACTAATCCAATTTTAAAATGGGCACAAGACATAAACAGACCTTTCTCCAAAAAAGACATCTAGATGGCCAACAGACACACGGAAAAGACGCTCAGTGTCACTCATCATCAAGGAAATGCAAATCAAAACCACAATGAGATATCATCTCACACCTGTCAGGATGGCTAAAATCAAAAATACAACAAACAACAGGTCTGGTCAGGATGTGGAGAAAGGGAACCCTCTTGCACTGTCGGTGGGATTCCAAACTGGTGCACCCACTGTGGAAAACAGCATAGAGGTTCCTCAAAAAGTTAAAAATAGAACTACCACAGTATTCAGTTAATTGCACTACTGAGTGTTCACCCCCCAAACACAAAAACACTAATTCAAAAAGACATATGCACTCATGCATTTATTGCAGCATTATTTACAATAGCCAAATTATGCAAGCAGCCCAAGTGTCCACCACTGGATGAATGGATAAAGAAGGTGTGTTATATATATGCACAATGGAGTATTACTCAGACACAAAAAAGAATGAAATCTTGCCATTTGCAACAACGTGGATGGAGCTAGAGAGTATGATGCTAAGCAAAATAAGTCACCCAGAGAAAAACAAATACCATTATGATTTCACTTATATGTGGAATTTAAGAAACAAAACAAACGATCAAAGGGGAAAAAAAGAGACAAGCCAAGAAACAGACTTTTAACTATAAAGAACGAACTGATGGTTTGCAGGGGCTGGGAGGGACAAGGGAACTAGGTGATGGGGATAAAGGAATACACTTATCATGATGAGCACTGAGTAATGTATGGAATTGTTGAATCACTATATTGTATACCGGAAACTAATACAACACTCTATATGTACTACACTGGAATTACAATAAAGTAATTAAAAAGTTAGGTTATAAAACAGTACATGCTGTATAATCCTGGGTTTTTTTTAAAGAAATAACTAATTTTTCTATACACTTACGGGAAATGTATCCAGATAAAAAGTAAATACCTCTAAGTAGTTGGATTATAGGATTATTTTTATAATAAGAAAAAATATTGTAAGAATTCCATGAAGGTAACCTTGGTATGATTTAATTCATCACAACTTTATTTTTCTCTTCTGTAAAATAGGAATAATAGTTACAGCAGGATTGCCATTTAGATCAAACGGTGTAACGTCTGTTTATTTTACTTTTTATTTTTTTTTCAATATATGAAATCTATTGTCAAATTGGTTTCCATACAACATCCAGTGCTCATCCCAAAAGGTGCCCTCCTCAATACCCATCACCCACCCTCCCCTCCCTCCCACCCCCCATCAACCCTCAGTTTGTTCTCAGTTTTTAAGAGTCTCTTATGCTTTGGCTCTCTCCCACTCTAACCTCTTTTTTTTTTTTCCTTCCCTCCCTCATGGGTTTCTGTTAAGTTTCTCAGGATCCACATAAGAGTGAAACCATATGGTATCTGTCTTTCTCTGTATGGCTTATTTCACTTAGCATCACACTCTCCAGTTCCATCCACGTTGCTACAAAGGGCCATATTTCGTTCTTTCTCATTGCCATGTAGTACTCCATTGTGTATATAAACCATAATTTCTTTATCCATTCATCAGTTGATGGACATTTAGGCTCTTTCCATAATTTGGCTATTGTTGAGAGTGCTGCTATAAACATTGGGGTACAAGTGCCCGTATGCATCAGTACTCCTGTATCCCTTGGGTAAATTCCTAGCAGTGCTATTGCTGGGTCATAGGGTAGGTCTATTTTTAATTTTCTGAGGAACCTCCACACTGTTTTCCAGAGTGGCTGCACCAATTTGCATTCCCACCAACAGTGCAAGAGGGTTCCCATTTCTCCACATCCTCTCCAGCATCTATAGTCTCCTGATTTGTTCATTTTGGCCACTCTGACTGGCATGAGGTGATATCTGAGTGTGGTTTTGATTTGTATTTCCCTGATAAGGAGCGACGCTGAACATCTTTTCATGTGCCTGTTGGCCATCCGGATGTCTTCTTTAGAGAAGTGTCTATTCATGTTTTCTGCCCATTTCTTCACTGGGTTATTTGTTTTTCGGGTGTGGAGTTTGGTGAGCTCTTTATAGATTTTGGATACTAGCCCTTTGTCCGATATGTCATTTGCAAATATCTTTTCCCATTCCGTTGGTTGCCTTTTAGTTTTGTTGATTGTTTCCTTTGCTGTGCAGAAGCTTTTTATCTTCATAAGGTCCCAGTAATTCATTTTTGCTTTTAATTCCCTTGCCTTTGGGGATGTGTCGAGTAAGAGATTGCTACGGCTGAGGTCAGAGAGGTCTTTTCCTGCTTTCTCCTCTAGGGTTTTGATGGTTTCCTGTCTCACATTCAGGTCCTTTATCCATTTTGAGTTTATTTTTGTGAATGGTGTGAGAAAGTGGTCTAGTTTCAACCTTCTGCATGTTGCTGTCCAGTTCTCCCAGCACCATTTGTTAAAGAGACTGTCTTTTTTCCATTGGATGTTCTTTCCTGCTTTGTCAAAGATGAGTTGGCCATACGTTTGTGGGTCTAGTTCTGGGGTTTCTATTCTATTCCATTGGTCTATGTGTCTGTTTTTGTGCCAATACCATTGTAAAGTCTGTTTAAAAATGTTTTAAATCTCTGGGGCGCTGCGGTGGCTCAGTCTGTTAGCGACCGACTCTTGATCTCAGCTCAGGTCACGATCTCATGGTTTGTGGGTTCGAGCCCTGTGTCAGGCCCTGTGCTGACAGAGCAGAGCCTGCTTGGAATTCTCTCTCTCTCTCTCTCTCTCTGCCCCTACCCCACTTGTGCTCTCTCTCTCATTCTCTCAAAATAAATAAACTTAAAAAAATTTTTTTAAATAAAACAAACTTAAAAATGTTTTAGGTCTTCGTATATTATGAGATGCATACTTATCACTCTATCTTTACACCCCACTTCCACCTCTACCATCAGTACTGCCGGATGCAGAGCCCCTTATGCAGGCCAGGCAGGTGGGGCTATGATATGTTAAGAGTTTGGCTTTGGAGGCAGATCCAAATCCTGGCTTACCAGCTGTATGACCCTGGACCAGTTACCTTGCTATAATAAAACCTACCCCACAGGGCCATCTTGAGGATTAAATGATTTAATACGTGTATTGGGCACGTAACAGAAGCTCATAAGGTGTGAGCTTTTATTGTTGTTAATAGCTGGCGTGACTATTATAACAGTTATAATTATACTACGAAGTAAATGCATAAGAAGAGAAAGGAGGCATCACAGAGGCCTGACAACGTCAAGAAAAACACGCCTAGTTTGTTGTGAAACTGCTCAGGGTCTGAAGGGCTGAGGTTCAATCCAGGATGGTGCGGGAAGGGGTAGAGGGCAGTCAGCCCCTCTTGCTAGCTCAACATGTCAGAGGAACCCGGACTCAAAGTAGCAGCTAGGTGGGATATCGCAAAGCCCTCAGCAGAATACCCCAATAAATTTCCTACCCACTTGGGGCGCCTGGGTGGCGCAGTCGGTTAAGCGTCCGACTTCAGCCAGGTCACGATCTTGCGGTCTGTGAGTTCAAGCCCCACATCGGGCTCTGGGCTGATGGCTCAGAGCCTGGAGCCTGTTTCTGATTCTGTGTCTCCCTCTCTCTCTGCTCTTCCCCTGTTCATGCTCTGTCTCTCTCTGTCCCAAAAATAAATAAACGTTGAAAAAAAAAAAAACTTAAAAAAAAAAAAATAATAAATAAATAAAAAAATTTCCTACCCACTTGATCTTGGATCTTCATTCTGTACACGCTCATTACCAACAAAAGCAACTCTACCACCACGGCTACTCACCGCCCCCCCCCCCCAAGCCCCACCCCCTCACAGCCACCACCACTCTGATTGGAGGCTAGTTTTTTCTCCTACTTACACTCTCCTGCCTTATCTAGGGCTCACTTCCCTACTTGGCCACTGCCTGGTGATTTCCCAGACCTTTCCTAACCAATCCCTGTCCTGAGGCTTTGCACCACACAATTCCACCCTGCTGTTGATTTAGCAGCATCAGATTTACTTCACCTTCTGTCACAAGTGAGTGAGGGGCCCCAACGTGACCAGATCTTCAGGCACATCATTAATGCCTTAGTTGTCACTTGTCCTAAACCCATATGTTGCTTCCTGTCTATCTACAGTTTAACCTAGCAGATTGAAAAACCCTTCAAGAGGAATCCCGCTCACCTCCTAAAAAGGAGGAAGAACGTGTTTGACAAAAACCTGGCTGAAGCGACTGAGGAATATTCCTAAAAAGATCTATAGGTATGACTTTTCCCCATATAATTGGGAAAGGTCACCAGGTCATCTCAGGAGAAAACAAGAGGGAAAACAAAGTGAAATGCCTATTTTGCCCATTATGATGGTTAATTTTATGTGTCAACTTTAACTAGGCCACGGATCCCCAGATTGAACATTATTTCTTGGTACATCTGTGAGGGTGTTTCTGGATGAGATTAGCATTTGAATGGGTGGACTCAATAAGTACATGGTTCTCCCAAATGTGGGTGGGCATCATCCAATCCCGTAATGGTCTGAATGGAAGAAAAAGAGGGAGAAAGAAGGATTCTTGTCCTGCCTGCCTGCCCACTGCACTGTGACACCGGTCTTCTACTGCCATTGAACTGGGATTTATACCATTAACTCCTCTGGTTCTCAGGCCTTCAGATTCGTACTGGAATCACACTACCTACTTTCTGGTGTCTCCACCTGGGAGACTTGTTCAGCCTCCATCATCATGTGAGTCAGTTCCTCCTAATCAATCTCCTTATGTAAAGATAGAGATAAAGAGGTAGAGAGACTGGTTCTGTTTTTCTCGAGAACCTTAACTAATATGCCTATATACCAATGCATAGAGATGAGTAATGATTAAATTGTATGTAAAATCGTATTTATCTACATAAAAATATAATACAAAGAATGAAGTAGAGATTAAGAAAGGAAAACAGCAATGGTAGTCCTCTGAGAATACATATATTAGAAACCACCATCAAGATGGAGAATTAAGATGATCCATGTCTAAATCTAGAAACGAACTTGACATTTTCCTAAGATGTAGTAGTGATAAGGAGCTTCACCTTGTCAGACTTCTGCTGTAAAGTTGATAGGAGCTTACAAAACATAGTGTCGGAAAGGCCAAATTCCAGAATGCTAAGGTTTGCAAGAAGAAAGAAAAAAAAGGGTTAAGATTAGAAAAGGTTGTTTGGAACAAGAAGATAAACAAGAATGTTATAGTACAAGTGTCCAGGGTGTGCAATGTAATAATATAGGATGATAAGAAGAAGGCAGTACTTATCAATTCCTTTTTTTTTTTTTTTTTTTTTTTGCTCTGATTTAAATTGCTCTCTGGGAAGGGTAGAACAAGTTAAAAAGGACTCAAAGCCCCATGTAAGACGTAGAATAGTAAAAAAAAAAAAAAAAAAAAATTGCATGAAGTTACTTTGAGTGAATTCAAGTTTACATGAGTAGACCATCTACATCCCAGGATACTGAAAGAATTTAAGGGTGAGTGTGCAGAATCAGTATTAGGAGCTTCAAGACATCCTGAAGAACAGGGGAGGTGCCAGGAGAATGAAGATAAGTAGAGGCTTTGTTCATATTTTTTTTAAAGGTAAAAGATTAGGTAAAGCTATAGCCCAAAGAGTATAACTATAATACCTCCTTTCCTCAAACTGTAGATATTAATAAATGAAAGTATGCTAAGCTCATCTCATAGTCTTTTTTCCCCTTTTTTGACAGAACAATCAGGCTGTCATTAGAAGAATGTCACAGAGTATCTCTTCATTTCAAGAAGGCATTTAAACCTCAGGAAGATCCTTACGGACATATTCAAGAAAAACCAGCCAAGTTAGTTGATGGATGTCAACCTGTCTTAGGAGAAACTCCCAGAATGGTGTGTTTAGATCTACCCCATTCAAAAATTTTTATTAACAACTTGGAAAGATGTCAAAGACAAACTTTTTGGCTATTTTTCCAATAGCCAAAGCAGGAAGTTTAGTTGATAAGCTGGATGATAAATGAAAATTTTCACTGGATTTTGATTGGCGTAAAAATGAGTTTCAAACCAGTATTATTCAAATTCAAATGAAATCTAGCAGGTAGAAATATAAAGAATGTTATTTATCCTAAGACAAACAAAAGCCAAATATACAGGTTAGAGAAGACCCTGGTTGCTAACAGTTCAAATGAAAAGGAAGGTGATTTTCAATAGTCATAAAATGCTTTATCATGAACCAATCACATAATTCTAATGCAATCAACTGTTTCAGGCACTATACGACATTCTTTTACCTATTTCTTAATTAGGCTTCAGTAAGTAGTGGGCCCAGATGCACAGATGTAATAGTCTGCTATACTGGACCCTGTGTGAGATGTGTCTTTCAAAGGGATGACAGATTTAGAACAGAAGAGGGTGAAAAGTCTGAAGACCCTGTTAAAAAAAAAAATAAGTGGTTATACAAAATAGAAATTCATAGTCTGAAGAAATGAAGACTTTAAAAAGCCATGAGAGGGGGTGCCTGCATGGCTCAGTCGGTTAAGCATCCAACTTCGGATCAGGCCTTGATCCCCCAGTTCATGGGTTCAAGCTCTGTGCTGGGTTCTGTGTTGACGGCTCGGAGCCTGGACCCTGCTTTGGACCCTCCCTCTCTCTCTGCCACTCCCCTGCTCATGCTCTGTCTCTCTCTCTCAAAAATAAACATTAAAAAAATGTTTAATAAAAAAAAATAAAGCCATTAGAGTTGTCCTCAAAAATTTGAAGGAGTCTCATGAAAATAGGGTAGTGCTTCAGAGAGAGGACAAAGAGTGTATATTACAACATAAAGATAGATTTAGGCTCATTCTGGGGTACCCTTCCTCACACACGGTTAAACAATGGTCTAACTATGTTCTACCCTCAAAAGGAGTGTACTTCCTAGGAGTAAATATGCTCACAGGCCTGTCAAGATGCTTATTGGAGGGGTTCCTGCATTGGGGGGAATAGATGGAAGAGAAGACTGTATATCCCCTTGCAACACTATTGTTCCATAGCAAACACTATTGTTCCAGGGCAAATATTGTGTCCTGATTAAAACAACGCCATCACTAGGTTCTGCTTTTAATCCAACAGCTCTCAAGTTGGATGCCTCTAGTGGGTCTAAACCTTTGAAGAAGCATCTGTTATAGGTACTGAGAATTAATTAATGAGTCCCTCTGAACCTTGTCTGTTTAAGATGGACTTTTGCCTTGAGAAACATCCTTTGAGGCTAAAACAGAAGGTATGAGCATTCCTTATATCCTTTCATATATGTAAACTGGTCTAAACTTAGCAAGCACCGAGGAATTTGTGACAGTGAGAAAGAGCTTTAAAAAAAACTGACAATACTACCACAGTTGCTAATCTCAAGGAGAGACTTATCACATACATTTTCCTTTAATGCCAGGTAGGGTCCTGCTCACAGATATTTTAAATTGACTGACATGAGACAGAAGGAGGGGAACTTAAATTGATAGAAGGCAGAGAGTAATGGCTAATCTAATTCTTAAACTGCCTCCTATCTCTTAATATGTTATTATTCTCCCTTAATATATTATTATATATTACAAATTAAACACAAGGAACATTTGTCTATCAACATGGAATGGAAACATCCAGAAAATAATTAAAAGTGCCTTTAAAAAATCATCTCTCCACATAAAGTGGTCACCTGCTGCTACAAGCAAATGGACAATGACTCAAAAATATGGTACAAACCATCCTTTTAATTACTTAGAAATTTTTTTCCCAAGCCTTTCCTAAAGATATTATTACTACTATTACTGTTTCTATTTTACACATGGAAGGGGGAGGAAGAAATACAGTGAGTTGTTCAAGGTATTCCAGCATGTCAACTCCAGACCAGAAACAATACCATCAGACCATCCCACTAGTATTCCTCCTCTTCAAAAACAGATTGCCAAACAAACAAAAGGATTGCCCTCAGAGAACTACAAAATTAAGTGCCTTATTAAACACGGTTTAGTGTTGCTTCCTATTTATTTCATGTGTGAGTCTTATTTCCTCAAATGATGGAATGTACTAGCATTTAAGTACAGCCCTACCCCCAAAACAGAAACAAGACAGAAAATATTCCAATTGCTTCCTTTTAGTGCTGTGCTCCGGCAGAGCTGTGAACATGATTGA
Organism: Prionailurus viverrinus; assembly: GCF_022837055.1. Taxonomy (NCBI): domain Eukaryota; kingdom Metazoa; phylum Chordata; class Mammalia; order Carnivora; family Felidae; genus Prionailurus; species Prionailurus viverrinus. The sequence goes on along the minus strand of NC_062563.1, from coordinate 64,652,367 downwards.
AGCAATGCCAAAAAGAGGACTAAACAGCAGTTATTACCATTATATTTCTACTGGACATTTCTGTGACAAATACTGCTTATAAAACACATTACCATTAATTATGAATAAATCTTATGTCTAGGTAAATTAATAAAGAAGACATCTCATCTGTGAGAAGAGACAAAGCAAACCACATAAGGGGAGAGTTAAAAAGACAAATTCTTAGCATACTGTTGCATTCATGGGGGTGGGGTGGGGTGGATATTTTCTATACATTTTCTCCCTGAAATAAAATTACATCCTTCAAATACACACACACACACACACACACACACACACACATATTTAATAACCTTTCACTTTGAAATGGAGATGCCACTTACACAGGCAGGTATGCCCCTACACTCTCCTTTCTGCTGCTCCTCACATCTGGATTTCCTTTATTTTATTTTTTTTCAACGTTTATTTTTTTGGGGACAGAGAGAGACAGAACATGAACGGGGGAGGGGCAGAGAGAGAGGGAGACACAGAATCGGAAACAGGCTCCAGGCTCTGAGCCATTAGCCCAGAGGCCGATGCGGGGCTCGAACTCACAGACCGCGAGATCGTGACCTGGCTGAAGTCGGACGCCCAACCGACTGCGCCACCCAGGCGCCCCTGGATTTCCTTTATAGACAAGCCAGACTTCCTCACCTCCCATTCACTCCTCAACCCACTGCAATCTGGCTGCCATTCCTTATTACCTGCTGGAAGCCTCTCTGGCCAAAATCAATAATGACCTCTTTGTTGCTAAATTCAATGGATACTTTTCTGTCCTCATCTTACTGTCTCTGCAGGATTTGACATGGTTGACCACTTTTTCCCTCTTGAAAGTTTCTCCTCCCTTGGTTTCTATGACAACACCTTCTCCTGGGTTTCCTCTTCTCTGGGCACTAGTTTTCAGTCTATTTCCCATGGTTTTGTTTGCTGCTATCCACTCTTCAAATCTGTGATCACCAGGAATCTATCCTAAACTCTATTCTATTCTTTCTTTATTCCTCTTCTTGTTATGCCATCATGGCTTCAACTCACATGCACTTGAAGAAGACTCCCGAATCCATTTCTCCAGCTGAGACCTCTCTGCTGATCCCTAGACCTCTGAACAGCTGAAGGCCTAATGGGACAACTCTTCTCGTTGTCCCACAGATTCTGCACACTCAAAATACCTAAAATGAAACTCACCTTCCTGCCCCAGCTCTTACCCTAATTTGTTCTTCTTGTGATCCTTGCTTCAGCATTACCCGTTTCACAAGCCAGAGACCTGAGAGTCACAAATGATTCCCCCTCATCCCTTATCCCACACATTCAACTAGTCACCAAATCCTAGTAACTCTACTTTGTTTCCAGCTCTCTAAACACTTCCATGCTCTCCCATTCCCACTATCAATACCCTTAGTTTAAGGCCTCAATGATTTTTTTTAAATTTGAACAATGTCAACAAACCTTTGACTGGTTTCCCTGTGTCTGCATTAACCCCCCTTCCAATTTATCTTCCATGAAAATACTGTAAAAATCTGAATCTCAAAATGCAAATCATGCCCATGCTTTTATACAAGACTATCTAACATGGCTACTGCTTCTCTCTCCAGTTTCTTCTCTCAATGCTGTCTAACCCCCTTTCCACTCTCTTTGGCAGTTCCAAGACTACTCTTGTCAAGTCCTTATAGATATGCAGTTTCCTCTGCTGAACTTCCCTATCTCCCCCTATTCCCATTCCAACCAAAACGACCTCCATCTCGTTAAAGTCTACTCATCTGTTCAGTTTTACTTATAATACTGCACTTACTATGTACCAGATGCTGTTCTAAAGGCCTAATAAATATTAACCGATTTTTTATTATGCTCATTTTACAGAAGAAAAAAGGAAGTACAAAAAAGGCCAAGTAACTTGTCCAAGAGCACACAGTTAACAGGATTCAAACCCAAGCGATCTCGGTCCAGCTTCCATTTACTTAACTACTAGGAAGACTTTTGTGTTCCTACACAACTGAATGCATCCCTCTGTCACAATGCTTAACTAACCATTGGATTTTCCTACTCTCTTGTCTATCTCCTTCATGAAACAATTTCTTGGAGGCAGAAATTATATCTTACTGATCTTTGAAGGTCTAGTGGTTATCCTAGTAATGGCTATTGAATATACAGATAGTAGATACTTGTTCAATGAATGAATAAGGTAGCAAAAATGGTCACAATGGATAAGTACGCTTAGTATTTCTAAAACCTAAACAGGTATCCATTTCTTAAGATTCTCCATACTTTTTTATTTGCAAGTCGCTTAGACTCTAATACTTAGAGCCTCTTTTTTTAAAGTTTGTGTTTTATAGAACCAGAGGACCCAACCAAACAATAAAGGTAACCAATTAAATGAACAACAATTTGTAAGAGGAATGTCTTAAATTTTAAACCCATTAAAATGTCTTCCTTTGGTAAATTATTTTTATTTCAGTGTAAAATTATAATTCAAAACTCTATCTGAGCTGTGTGAATCATTGTACCATTCGCAAGACTAGAGCAAAGTATCATTCATTAGAATAAAGCAAAAAAGGGTACAACTGTGGAATATTTTACCATCTAACTCTGGTAGGCCACAAGAGGGGAATACCGTTCTTTCAGCACATTTAAAAAAAAAAAACAAAAGCAAAAATAAAAACGTGTGTCACTCCTGGACAAAAGGATGCCATGTCCTTTTAATGGATAAAACAATACAGGTTAAAAAGTCAACTTGTCTTGGGGTACCTGGGTGGCTCAGTGGGGTAAGCCTCCGACTTCGGCTCAGGTCATGATCTCACAGTTTGTGAGATCGAGCCCCACGTCGGGCTCTGTGCCGACGGCTCGGAGCCTGGAGCCTGCTTCGGATACTCTGTCTCCCTTTCTCTCTGCCCCTTCCCCGCTCATATCCTGTCTGTCTGTCTCTCAAAAGTAAACATTAAAAAAAATTTAAAAAAAAAGGCAACTTGTCTTTTCTTAGGAGTACTTATACATAGTTACCCCAGAATGACAGCCCTTGTATGAGAGTATAAAATGAAGAACGTTCACATGCTATCTACACATGTGAGTTTCTGGCTCAATGGTCAACAAGAGTGGCAGTAGTAATACTGTGTTGGTCAATAAGAGATATTTGGATACCATCCGCTACTTGCTGAAGGTGTTCCTGATTTTAAACAAAAGACTTTCATGTGCCATGAAGCTTTAAATCATAGCACGTGTCTGGTACTTAATTTCTGTGACAAAGGAGCATTCTGACCTTGTCTTTGGCTAAGCATCATTTTACCTTGTGCAAAATTCATGCCAAGGGGAATCTGGCATGTGGGCATTGCCCCACAAGTGTTTGCCATGCGGATTTATAAATTTTCATGAGTCCAAAAGAGAATTGTATATTTCAGGCTAAATATTTGAAAACCTCTGCCCTGTCAACTAGAATAAGAACCACAAACCTCTCCTCCTAAGCCCAGTGAGACTATATAGGCTCGTGTGCATGGGACAGTCCTACTCCATGCAATTACTGGAGCACAGTTATTAACTGCACCCCCTTTCGCCCTCAAAAGTGTCCCTATTTGTATGATACATTATATGGCCATCTTAAAAATGCCTGTCTGTTTAAAAAATTTTTTAAATGTTTATTTATTTTTGAGACAGAGAGAGACAGAGCATGAAGGGGGAAGTTCAGAGACAGAGGGAGACACAGAATCCAAAGCAGGCTCCAGGCTCCGTGCTGTCAGCACAGAGCCGGATGCAGGGCTTGAACTCACGGACCGTGAGATCATGACCTGAGCCAAAGTCCGACGCTCAACCGACTGAGCCACCCAGGCGCCCCAAAATGCTTTGTCTATTAGATGGCACAGAGATGGATGTAAGACACCAGGCAAATCACACTCAGTGTATCGAGAGGAATAATAAAGAATGGAAAATCATTCTCAATCATACACAGGCAAATAAATCTGAAGAGTTATGGTAGGTATGACAACAATTTCAGCTCAGTATTAATATTAATGTCAGACGACACATTAATATTCCTTGTGCTAGGTGAGGAAGATGTAGACTAAAAGGGGAACTTTCCTTATTTTCTTCTTATTTTCTTTCTCTTATTTTCTTCGCTTATTTTCTTTCCAACTTTCCTATTCCCTCCCTCCAAAATAGTTTTTTCTTCTAAAATCACTGCAGATTTGTCTAATGACCATCAGGGAGAAACGTCCTACCTAAACCATATAAATTTACTCTGCCCCTGAAGCAGAAGAACAGGAGGCAGTAGCCCAATGGTTAAGAGGTGGGCTTTGTGGCCAAACAGACTAGTTTTCACGTCGCCGCTTTCGCACCACATACTGTGTGACTCTGGACAAGTCACTGAGCTTCTGTGCATCTCAGTTTCCTCACTTGTAGAGTGGGAACAATATTAGTGGGACAGTTGTGAAGATTAAACACGATGATGTCTGTAAACTGCTCAGCATGGCTCCTGAAACATAATAAATAGGTGCTGAATAAATGGAAAATATGAGGGTGAGTAGTGGGGTCAGTCCTCATACCAGATTCTGAGCACAGCTACAGTACTGGGTGTGGAAGGACTCCAACTGTGTCAAATTCCAGAATTTTAGAGTTGTTATGGTAAGATCCTCCATTTCTAGAGAAGAATGTCAAGCCCTAGACGGGTCAGTGACTTGGCTCAGTTGGCACAGCTTGCTAATGAGAAAGCCAGAAGTAAAATGGAGTTTTTATATTTTTCTCTTCTGAATTCGATTAAAGAGTCAGAAGTAGCAATGACTGTAGACAAAATATCAGTGGATGTCACCGTGAATGCTTATCTATCCTATATGCTAGAAACCATGGTGCACTTTGCCCAGAGTAAGTTACATTGGCTCTGATACAAATGCCAACATACCATTAAGGAAAGTTCTCCATAGCTTTTCAGAGGCAGATTGTGTATGGGCCTCAGTTTTCTCTTATGTAAAGTGGGAGTAAGGTCATGTGATTCCCAGTGCTGTTACCAAGATCAAAGGAAATAACATGCAAAAGCACTTAGCACAGTGCCTCACCGTGATGTCCCCAAGTTTACTGCGCTGATAATGATCTCTATTCTTCCACACAAATTCATCTATAGTGACATAAAATTTCAACAAATCTTTTCCATTGCTGCCATTTAAAAAGCATTCTTTGGTTTAAAGCCCAGCCCAGGATGTTTTGAAGAAAGCATGGCCTCAATGCTAATGGACTGGCTGTGTTCCAGCATCTTTTTGTTGGAAACTCTCTCTTGCAACTGAATGTTAAATACAGATCACAGGTGACCCTGATAAAACTATGCAAGTAAGCAAATTCGACACCTTTCTTTCTTATGCATAAAACTCCAGGGAGCTTCAAGGCCCATCAGTAATGGCCAGAGGAATATAAAGGGCAACTTGCACAATTCCCTCCAGAACTTGCAACCCTTCCAACACTATGCATAAGCCATCTGCTTAGAGTCACCTGGACAATGGGAATTTGAGGTCTCTGCGCTCAGATTTCTAAAGTAAATTTATGAATTCAATTAATGTGACATCTAAGGCATGCCCAACTACTGTGTGACACTTGGTGAAGCCCCACAACAGTTCTTTGTCTGGGCAATCTAAGAGCGAGAATAAAGATCTTGTGGATATGGGTTTCTGCCCCAAGTTAAATAGTACTATGTAATCTTGTGATTAGATTACTGGGGCGTACTCTGTCTGGAACTTTGGAACACCACCTGGAATTGTGTGGCTTGAGGGAATGGATAGCTTTTTTCCAAACAAAACACTGAAGAAACTGCTTTAAAATTAATCGACTTTTAGGTCTTGCAAGATGTCCTACTTTATGTACAGGAATTCAGGTAGGTGGGCATTCACTGAACAGGGAGTTTAAAATTTTGGTCCCAAGCCCCATTCTTAGCAGTCCCTGTGAAGATACACAAAGAATATATAAAACATCCACAGTTCCCTTCATATCTTGCAATGTATGAGGCAATACATCATTGGCTTAATCCCCAAATACAAGACAAGTGGAAAAGAGGGAAACACAGAATATAACTCATCCGGACACTGCAAGCTTCTAGAGCACTCCTTTGGTTTAGAAGATAGTGAATCAGGTATCATTTGGTTACTGACTTCTTCCCATATCCACCACATGGGAATAGAAAAACAGATATGAGGAGCCTATAAATCCCCTGTATTCACTGTCTCCCCAGAGCCTTGTTTAATGTTAACCTTCCAGTAGACATTTCATAATTGACTTACATCATTTACTATCCCAGGGGCACCTGGGTGGCTCAGTCAGCTAAGTGCATAACTCTTGATTTTGGCTCAGGTCATGATCTCATGGTTTGTGGCATTGAGCCCCACCTAGGGCTCTGTGTTGACAGAATGGAACCTGCTGGGGATTCTCTGTCTCCCTCTCTCTCTGCCCCTCCCACTCCCTCTCTCTCTCCCTCCCTCAAAAATAAATAATAAACATTAAAAAAATAATTTACTATCCCACATGTGGAATTTTCATATATGTGTTTTATATGTAAATACACTCTTATACGGCTGTCAGTTTAAAATATATATATATATATATATATATATATATATATATATATATATATGCTGATGTTCTTTGTGCTGACACTGTCTCATTAGCAAGACATTTCTGTAAATACGACTCCCTAAACACACTTCCCTTCCCCATTCTCTGCCCACCTTTTAATGTTACTTCCAATTCTGACAGACCAAAGTGAATCTCTCCTATTTTAAAAATCCTAGAATCTAAAGCTAGTAAGAACTACACACTAAGCAAGGGAAGGCTGGAGTAAAGATGCTTGCCACATAGCACCATGACTTTGAACACGACAGAGCTGGATCTGGAAACAAAATGTATGGCCAAAGTTCGACAAGTTCAAGAAGACCCATTCTGTCCTTCTAAGATGAAAGCCCAGCAGTGGGTGGGGTTGGAGGACATCACAGAGGACATAGGTTAACTGGGACTTGAGGCTTCGGGGTCCTTAAGGTAAGCTGGTAAACAAAAGGATAATGATTCTCTGTCAAGAAATGTCTTTAAAATACATGAGTAGCTCAAGAGGTTGTGGCAGGTGGCTTGACAGGAAAAAATGGAGTCTTCCTGCTGTGAGCGAAGGATTCTTCTCTTCCCTTGGGGTGAATTATGTTTGCCACTCGATGTACATTTTCCGTGTTTGGGGGATTATAGAACTACAATCATAGTACTCTGGCGGGGAATCCCCCCGGGGGTGCCTGAGTGATCAGTCACCAAAGAGAGCCCAAAGAAGTGGACAGAGCTGGTAAACTAAAGAAAGCCTCAGTCATTCTCTAGCTTCAGAACATCACAACCATCTCTTTCTACAAATGAACCGGGAACATTTTCCTCCAGCTGAAAGAAGAACTTAATGGATGTGAAAATAGGAAAAGGAGGTCATGCTTTCCTCTGGCCTAGGAGGAAACTAATATGGAAAAGGCAAGAATCAAAGAGAGAGGACACCTTCGTTCTCTATTACTGTGTAACAAATTACCACAAACTTAGCAGCTTAAAACAGTACCCACTGATTGAGTTCATCATCTTGTAGGTCAGAAGTCTGGCATGGCATGGGTAGGCCCTCTGCTCAGGGTATCACAGGCTGAAATTGAGGCATCAATGAGACTTTCTCATCTGGAGGCTCTGGGGAAAAATCCACTACTAAGCTCATTCGTGTTGGTAAGATTCAGCTTCTTGTGTTTGAGAGACAGAGGTCCCCTGTTTTTTGCTGTTGTCACCCAGTGGCCACTCTCTGCTCTAGAGACTACCAGCATTCCTTGAAGTGTGGCTCCTTTTGTCTTCAAGTCAGTTAAGCCCTTCTCATGCTTCCAATCTCTGACTTCCCGTTTCTGACCTCTAGCCTCAGATTTATAGGTCAAGTCTACCCGGATAAACTCCCTGCCTTAAGGTCAACTGATTTGGGGCCTGAATTGTGACTGCAAAACCCTACCACAGCCAATACCTAGATTAGCATTTGACCGAATACATGGGAGAAGGTGTGTGCACACCAAGGGCCAAGAATCCTGAGGGCCATTTTAGAATTCTCCCTACCGCAGGAGACACCTATTATGGAGGCTTGAGGTCATGTGAGACTATGACCTCCTAGTTTAGAACCAGTGAAAGCCAAAGCAGGTACAGAGAACAATGGTCTTAGACGATGGAAGAGCTTCCAAGGCTTTGGATTCACAGAAAATTCTAGACTGGGACTAGAAGTGACCTGTACTTGTCTAACATTCATTCTGTGATATCCAACAGAAGTCAGGACTGAGACAGGAGGGGACCTGGAGCTGGCTGTGTCTGTAAACTATGCTAACACGTAGGAAGCACAGAGTAGGGTGCTAAGTAAATATTTGTTAATTAAAAGAACTAAGCCCATTTGGGGGCAAACATTAATTCATGTTGGAATCACACACCTAAACCCAGCATGTGTCTATGCTTCTGTCTTTCTTCCATTTCCCTAAATTTGTAGGAAAATGTTCTAAATTGAGGCTCTTTCCCACCCCTCCAACAGGATAGTGAGAGTGGCTAGTGTGCCTCTGATAGGCAAGTATGCCAGTGTCAGGACAATGCTGCAGGAGGGACAGCCGGGGACAGGCAGCTGTGGGGATGCTCTCTTTCCACCTGAATTTCAGTTTAATCCTGTCCTCCACACTGCATTATAATTAACCAAATTTAGCCCTTTATGGATAAGAAGGGGGAGTAATACAATTCACTATGTGCCAGACACTTTTATATAAGCCCTTACTTACTTCTCATAATAACCCCATGAAATGGACATTATTTCTAATGAAGAAATTAAGGTAGAGGGATGGGATCTGAAAGCTGGGGCTTTCTGATTCTAAGCTCCAACCACTGTGCCCAATCTCATTCCATGTATTGCTAACCGTCAACTTGTAATGATTTCACTCACTGTCTTTTAAGTTTTAGGTTAATCTTTCATCTACCGTTTCCTGACTCACTCTTCTTACTTGAACCCTGAATTCCCAGCTTGATCAATCCTGCTGAGACACCGTCCTCCCAAACCATCGGCCTAGACCAGATTTTATTCTTGCTTCTGCTGGGCGAATTTCCAAGAGGCTGCCTAAAGGTTGAACAAGACTACCAGTAATGGAGTGGAGGTTTCTGAACCTGGATCACGTTCTCTGGATTCTAGTACATTCACAGTTTCTTTGGGGATCAGAGAGAGACATTCGCGCCTGAGCTCCTTCTGTCCAATCAGGTTCTTTTCTCCACCCACAAGACCCCTCAACAAACAACACATTTCTGCAGAGCCGGCCAAGCCAAGCCAAGCCAAGAGATTTATCCTTATTTACCCTTGGGGATTTACAGTCTATATTTTAAAGTGGCAAATCCCACTAAAAAGGCACATTTACAGAGGCAGAAATGAAAGGAACACCAAGTCATGTGTCATTTCGTGTTGTATGGTCAGTCTCCACGCACACTGCACTATATCAGCATTAGGGAAAATTAAGTGAGAAAAACATTACAACAGCCCAGGGACACTTCTACCTAAATTTTGTGATTACATTTTAAGTGCTCTCTGTCACAGATATCATAAACTGATTAAATCATTTCATGCCTGACCCCTACTGACTATGCTAAGTGAAAAGAGAGGGCTATTAATAACTACCCATTTCTGACAGCTGCCCAGGGGCAATGCTGCCTTTTGCAGCAGTGAAATGACTCCCCAGCTCACTTACTGAATGCTGAATATTGATTCATATTATGAGTGTTGTCAAACACAGAGTGCAGGGCTGCAGATCCGTGGTGGCAGGTCATCAGGAAGAGCATTAGCAAATGTCAGGTCAGGAATCAAAGGCCTGCTGGACTCTTTAGGGATGAGATTTATCGATTCCATAAAACGTGAAACAGATCAAGTACTTGTGATGATGGAAATGGTCGTGGCAGAATGAGGCTGAGCCTACTCTGATGTAGACCTCAGGACAGATGCAGCACACAAGTGACCACTGAAGAAAATGCTAAAAGTTGGAGTGTCTGGGACAAGGACAACGGCAGCTTTGGGCTAAGGAGATTTTAGGGCTAAATGTCAGATCTCAGATGTGAAATTGGTCAAAGGTGTGTGTGTGTGTGTGTGTGTGTGTGTGTGTGTGTGTCTCCTACCAGTCTAAGGTATTTCCAAGAGCCAAATCCAAAAGAATATGATCAGATGCCAGAAGGAATGTTACAAACAAAAGGCAACTGTCTATGTAAAAGGTGAAATTTGTTATCTTATTGACATCTCTTTTTGAAGGCACTTAAAATATAACTGGCTTCTGGATTTCCATCACTAGAATTAATTTTTTTGAATCAAATCCTCCCATGCTATTACGCCACTCTCGTATTAGTCCACAAGGTGTCCTTTAACACTGTAATTTTTGTAATTCCCTTCTCTCCTCTGGTGGCTTCATCTTGGTATAGGAAGGAAGGAAGGAAGGAAGGAAGGAAGGAAGGAAGGGAGAGAGGGAGGGAAGAGGCTCTAGACTAGAAGTCAGAATCCTAGATTTTTTTAATTCCATTTATCTTGTTACCTTAGGCAAGTCACAACCTCCTGTATCTCAATTTTGTCACCCACAAAAACATAAAAACCAACACAAACAAAAAGTATAGGTGTACTAGCTCCGCAAAAAGGTTTTAGGTAGAGGATCAATAACAGATCACAAGTTCCATAATGGAGAGCAGGGTACATGTGGTATTATTACCCATCTTGATGTTCTCAATACCTAGGAAAGTGACCGGCTCGCTAACTGATCACTAATCACTAATTAGTGATTGGCTTACTGATCATTTACTTTTAAATTTCACTAAATTAAAGAAGGATATGCTTTGAGAAAAGTTTACTAAGTTATTCTTATTGCCTTTATTATTATATATGTGTTTGCTAAGTATGTAGTACTTGGTCTAGTATCACTGGAAATGTTTTGAAACTTGCATTGCTTAATGGAAGTCTGCAGAAGCCATACTTTGTTTTCACCTCTCCTAAAAGCAGACCACAATGACTTCTTCAATTTTGCCCCATACTGTGATGGAGCCTTGAGCTCTCCATAAAGGGAAAGCTAGCAGCTGCGAAGTTCTAATTGTTTATTATATTTGACTAGGTAAATGTACATTTGTTATTTACAGCTCAAGAGTTTTCTGCTTTTTGAAGAAAATTTGCTCCTTTGACCACGGTAGTGTGTCCTCATTGATTAACTTTTATCTACAAAATGCATTTCAGAAAATTAAACAAAACTATCCTTTTCAAAAATTATTTATCATAGCCTAGACATCATTGGATTACATCAGCTTAGCCCACCTTTGAAATAATTTTTAAGAGAAGTTTACATGTGGTTTATTTTTTTCTTTTCTTCGTTCTTGCTTAAATTCTAAATTTCCCTCTGATAAGAAAAGAAAAAGGAAGAAAAGGAATAAGGATCTTTTAGCCTGCCCATCAAAGGATCGCTCTAGTCTAGTTTTAAATCGGTTGATGAGAGAAAATGAACAGGTGCTACAGGTTACTCAGCTGTTCTAAAATTAAAGATTGATATTTTTCCTCTTGTTCTATTAGCAGACCTTTAGTGACATGTTAGCACTGGATAATGGTTGCAGCAGTGTAAGCCTCATGCTGTGATTTTTAACAGAAAGCCCAGCTACAGCAGCAAACAATGACATCTCCCTGTAGCCAGTAACCTAATAAGGAAGCAGTTGCAGCCTTAGGCAGTTTGACTAAACAGCAAGAGAAATCTGACTTCCAATGTACTAACTCCACTTTAAAGACAATGGCCTGGCTTAATTAACACTGTATTCATTTGTAACTCAATCAATTTAGAATTTTTGTCCTTTAGCCATTGACTCTGCCAGCTTAAAAAGAAAAAGAAAAAGAAGGCTCACGCTGCTGAAAATCCCTCTTGATGAGTATAAACAGAAATTTCTGAACCAGCACTAGAATAAATAATCCTGAACTTTAATTGCTAAATTTCCCAAATGGCTAGGTAATCATAAAACTATCATTTAATAAAAGAATTTCATTGACTATTTTGGGAATAAATTGGGAATGTACTTAATGTAATACAAATTTTTTTTTATTTTTTTAATGTTTTATTTATTTTTGAGACAGAGAGAAACAGAGCATGAATGGGGGAGGGGCAGAGAGAGAGGGAGACACAGAATCGGAAGCAGGCTCCAGGCTCTGAGCCATCAGCCCAGAGCCGGACGCGGGGCTCGAACTCGTGGACCGCGAGATCGTGACCTGAGCTGAAGTCGGCCACTTAACCGACTGAGCCACCCAGGCGCCCCTGTAATAGAAATTTGAAATTGTTTGAAACCATACTCCTCTTTCAGGGGGCACTAAATTTAAATATCAAATCTTGTGAAAAACATGTATTTTGAATTATGATCACCAACAGTAGCCTAGCAGATTTTGTCTAACACACTTATGGGATCTCATGAACTTCATCTGGCCTATCTTGGCCCCTTGGCTTTGGTTTGACCAATAGATACCACCCTCTGAACAGAAATTAAAATAAATGCTAACTCAGATTATTCACAGATGTTGATTTTCATTTTAAAACACATCAGTCAACAAATCAAGTTAATTATGTAAGACTCTAGACCAAATCAGTATTCTGAATTCTCATAAGATACAATTTTAAGAGAAATAAATCACATAATTACTGCATGGATCAACTAAATTGTGTAAACACTTGATAAATATTAGAATTTGCAGCCTTATAAAACCAACCACATAATCTTTCCTGACAATTTTTGCATTCTGTAAAATTATGTGCTAAAAAATAATAGAGCTTGGGTGTCTGGCTGGTTCAGTCAGTTAAGCATCCAACTCTTGGTTTTGGCTTAGGTCATGATCTCGTGGTTTGTGAGATTAAGCCCTGCGTTGGGCTCTGCATGGACAGCACAAAGCCTGCTTGGGATTCTCTCTCTTCCTCTCTCTCTCTGCCCACCCCCCAAATAAATAAACATATTTTAAAAATATATTTATTTATTTTTCAGAGAGAGAGAGACAGAGCATGAACGGGGCAGAGGCAGAGAGAAAGGGAGACACAGAATCCGAAGCAGGCTTCAGGCTCTGAGAAGTCAGCACAGAACCTGATGCAGGGCTCGAACCCACAAACCATGAGATCATGACCTGAGCTGAAGTCGGACGCTCAACCGACTGAGCCACCCAGGCGCCCCATAAATAAATATGTTTTTAAAATAATAGGGGCGCCTGGGTGGCGCAGTCGGTTAAGCGTCCGACTTCAGCCAGGTCACGATCTTGCGGTCCGTGAGTTCAAGCCCCGCGTCAGGCTCTGGGCTGATGGCTCAGAGCCTGGAGCCTGTTTCGGATTCTGTGTCTCCCTCTCTCTCTGCCCCTCCCCCGTTCATGCTCTGTCTCTCTCTGTCCCAAAAATAAATAAACGTTGAAAAAAAAATTTTTTTTAAATAATAATAATAGAGCTTATGAGGGTTAACTCAAAACATGTTAACCAGAGCATAAATGAAAGTAGTAACGATCCAATTAAAAACACCAGCATGGTTCATCTCTGCTGATATTTACACTTAGTTTGGCAACCTCTGCAGCCTTAAACTTTGAGGCTCGTGCTTCCTCCTACATACAGGTCTTGGTGGGCATTTGATTTTAAAGAGACTATTTTCATGAAAACAAAACGTATGGACAATCCACAGCATAGCGTTCTTCACTAATTCATGTTTTTAACGAGGGAAATGTCTTGTTGCCTTCTGGCCTCCACTTGCCTCCATCTTCACAGACGGCTTAGCACCATGGAAGGAGCAGAGATTCTTAAAGCCACTACGTGACCCACTACTTGCACTAAAGGAAGGCACTTCTACAGACTGTCAGCTTCTCTCTTGAGGTCTTCAGAAAATGCTAAAGTTTTCTCTTCAATTGAAAGAAAGCTTGCCCTGATGGCTTTAAAACATAAATCAAAATAAATAAATAAATAAACAAACAAACAAACAAATAAATAAATAAATAAATAAAAACCAACACAATTTCCACATCATCTCCTACTTCGTTCCCCTATTTACCAACTCACAAGAGATAATCTGCATGAAAGAAACTGTTTAGTACATAAACCATATTCTCTATTATAATAAGAAAAAAAGTATGGCTTGTGAAAGCTACCGAGGGTGAGGAATGGAGGCTGAGGAGAAACAGGGTCCCAGCTTTCTAACCTGGTACCCTGAGCCTCCCACCATCTGACCATTATTCTGGAGTTCCAGTTTCATCTCCCAGACACAGCTCATCAGATGAAGCCATGCTGGAATGATCTTTAATTTGGTCCTTACCTTACGCTTTCCATAACTGCTATCCTGAACACCATGCCTGTTTCTGGGCCTGGCACTGATCCTACCTCTTCCATGAGCCGTCCCCTGCCTCCCTCCTGAAACTACTTGTTTATTTCTTTCTATGTAATGCCTCCTTGACCTCAACCAAGTTTTTACATAGATATACACATGTCTGTGCACATGTGTGCACATATGTATATGTATAGCTATGTCTACGTATAAAAAAAAGAGAGTCTTTTTTTTTGAGACAGAGAGAATGAGAGAGAGAGAGAGCACAAGCGGGGGACAGGGGCAGAGGGAGAGCGGAGAGAGAGAGAGAGAGAGAGAGAGAGAGAGAGAGAGAGAGAGAGAGAGAATCCCAAGCAAGTTTCATGCTCAGTGAGGAACCTGACACAGGGCTCAATCCCATGATGCTGGGATCACGACCTGAGCTGAAATCAAGGGTCGGACACTGAATTGACTGAGCCACCCAGGAGCCTTGAGAGAAAGTGAACCTTATCTCCTTGGAAATGAAGCAAGTTGAGTAGAGGTCTTAGTTATTATCTTCCTCTTTTTTTCTGGTAACCCCCAAATGCCTAGCAGTGTTTATGCATGGCAATAGCTCTGTAAGTATTTATTCTGGATTTTTTGGGCTGAGGGCCTTATATGGAATTGTATACTAACCACTCTACATTTGATAAATATATTCAAAAGAGTTGAAAGAAGTTATGAACCAAACAGTATCTGAAAATAATTTATACACACAAACTCAGATTTGAGTTGATTACATCCACAAAGATATGGCTACTTTTAAGGATTCACCCTAAAGAAACACCTGAACATTGCAAAAAAATACATATACACAAGGTTATTCATTGCAGCATTTTTTGTTAAATTTAAAATATTTTGAGGGGTGCCTGGGTAGCCCAATTGGTTAAGTGCCCCACTTCAGCTCAGGTCATGATCTCACTGCTCGTGAGTTCAAGCCCCACGCTGGGCTCTGTGCTGACAGCTCGGAGCCTGGAGCCTGCTTTGGATTCTGTGCTTTCCTCTCTCTCTTACCTCCCCCACTCATGCTCTGTCTCTCTCTGTCTCTCTCTCTCTCAAAAATAAATAAACATTAAAAAAATTTTTTTCAATAAAATATTTTGAAACAGGGGCACCTGGGTGGCTCAGTCAGTTGAGCGTCTGACTCTTGATTTTGGTTCAGGTCATGATCTCATGGTTGTGGGATCAAGCCCCACATCCAGCTCTGCGCTGAGGCAGAATCTGTTTGGGATTCTCTCTCTCTCTCTCTCTCTCTCTGCCCCCCCCTTCCCCTTCCCCACTCATTCTCTCTCTCAAAATAAAGAAATAAACTTTTAAAAAATGAAATAAAATATTTTGAAACAATCTAAAGGCCTATGAACAATAAATAGAGTGGCTAAATAAACTATGGTACATCAACACAGTGCAGTAATTAGTAGCTACAAAAAAAAATGTTGGTGAGGATGTAGAGAAAGGGGAACCCTTTTGCATTGTTGGTGGGAATGCAAACTGGTAGAGCCACTCTGGAAAACAGTATAAAGGTTCCTCAAAAAACGAAGGTTCCTCAAAACATTAAAAATAAAACTATCCTATGACCCAGCAATTGCACTACTACTATTTCAACTTATCCAGAAGATACAAAAATAGTGATTCGAAGGGACACATGCACCCTACTGTTTATAGCAGTGCTATCAACAATAGCCAAATTATGGAAAGAGCCCAAATGTCAATCGACTGACAAAGGGATAAAGATGTTAAACACACACACACACACACACACACACACACACACACACACACACACACTGGAATATTACTTGGAGATCAAAAAGAAAGAAATGTAGCCATTTGCAACAATGTGGATAGAACAAGAGTGTATTATGCTAAGCGAAATAAGTTAGAGAAAGACAAATATCATATGATTTCACTCATATGTGGAATTTAAGAAACAAAACAGATGAACATATGGGAAGGGAAGGAAAAAAAAGATAAAAACAGAGAGGGAGGCAAACCATAAGAGACTCATAAATACAGAGAACAAACTGAGGGTTGCTGGAGGGGTGGTAGGGGGAGAAATGGGCTAAATGGGTGATGGGCATTAAGGAAGGCAGTTGGTGGGATGAGCACTGGGTGTTATATGTAAGGGATGAATCACTGGGTTCCACTCTTGAAAGCAATACCACACTATATGTTAGATGACTTGAATTCAAATAAATAAATTCTTTTAAAAATTAAAAACAAAAGAGGGGCGCCCAGGTGGCTCAGTCGGTTAAGCGTCCGACTTCGGCTCAGATCATGATCTCACGGCTCATGAGTTAGGGCCCTGCGTCAGGCTCTACGCTGGTGGCTGGGAGCCTGGAGCCTGCTTCAGATTCTGTCTCTCCCTCTTTCTCTGCCCCTCCCTCACTCGCACTCTGTCTCTCAAAAATAAACATTAAAAAAATTTTTTTTAATTGAAAAAAAAGAATGGGAAGATCTCTATAAATCAATACAGTGATTCACAGTATATATTAAAGTGCAATAGTATATATGGAAAGGTATCTTTTGTATAAGAAAAAATATAAAATAAGAAAATATACACTCTGCATTTCTTTGGCAAAAGAAATCAAGAAAGGATAAATCAGAGATTAAGGAATATTTCTTAGAGGAAGCAGGTAAGAATGCGTGGAAGAGTGGTCAAGTGGGGAGGGAGCAAAAAGACAGTTCTTTGAGTGATACACTTTTGGGACCATGGTAATACTTTACGTATTAAAAAGATAAAATAGCACAAAGCCAGCAAGGATGAGAGGGTAACCTTAAAATGCAGGACGAGTAAATACAAGTGAACAGAACTTTATATTTCAATTAAATAATATAACTACACTGAAGGTGGAAGAGGTTGGAAGGGGCAGGTGGGGATTCGTTTTACACCTCACTCTAAAGACAGAAAGAACTATAAACAAATACTGAACTCTAGTAAATAGGTTTGTTTTTTGCAGTATTTATAGGTTAGCAGTTCTGAAACTATTTTCTGTATATTCTAGGATTCAGCAAATACCTAAATATATTGAGGATAACGGGAACCAGATTTTTCATTGATAAAGGAGAGGGTTACAAATATGGTGTTGAAATAGGATTGAAGAGGGGCGCCTGGGTGGCGCAGTCGGTTAAGCGTCCGACTTCAGCCAGGTCACGATCTCGCGGTCCATGAGTTCGAGCCCCGCGTCGGGCTCTGGGCCGATGGCTCGGAGCCTGGAGCCTGTTTCGATTCTGTGTCTCCCTCTCTCTCTGCCCCTCCCCCGTTCATGCTCTGTCACTCTCTGTCCCAAAAATAAATAAACGTTGAAAAAAAATTTTAAAAAAAAAATAGAAATAGGATTGAAGATATCAGTATTGTGTGTGTGTGTGTGTAATTTTTATAGTTTTGTTCCCTGTGAGGGCCTAAAGGCAATAACATCCCAATAATAATGAGCACACCTAAAACCCACTTCTGGGTTTTTAAATCACATTTTCTACTAAAAAGAACCAGTGTTCCTTGGAGAATTGGTTGGTGCCATGGCTGTACCAAGAAAGTATACAATGAGCCTAGAATATCTAGTTGTATCAGAGAGTAAAAAAGAATACAAAAAAACATAGGGCCATGTCAAAGAGACAAAGGGGTCAGCTTGAAGGGGCTTCCACTGACCAAACCTGGGGCAATTTGAGCACCAGAATAAATAATGAAAACAAAGTATTTTAATCTATTGACTAAAACAAGAACCCATGAGTCCATACTAAAATGCATACATGCATAAGAAAGGGGAAATGGAAAGTTCTTCTTTACGATAGAATGTCAACTAATAAATGCAGAAGTAATTATTTATACAATAATAATTGATTCAAGCATGATTCATCAGTGAATGCTAAAATCAGCAGGTGAGCGTTTGACTGGGGAATAATATATTTGAATTGTCTCAAAGATTCTCTCCCGATTACTTATTGATTACAGAAGGAAAAATGGTAACTGTACAATGGAAAATCTAGAAGTCATCAGCTTTGTCATCACCAAGTGTTTGAGACAGTATCACCCAGAATGGAACAAACCAATATGATGTTATCCCCTGATATCATGCACTGATAAAGACATCATCGCTCTGTGATACGCCTGCCAAAAAGGTATAACCTGAATTTGATCATGAGGGAACAAGAAGACAAACCCAGATTGAAGGACATTCAACAAAGTAATTGGCCTTTATTCTTCAAAAATGTCAAGATCAAATGAGACAAAGGGAGGCTGAGGAACTGCTATGGATTAAAGGAGACTAAAGAGACATGGCAAGTATATTGGATACTGGTATGGGAAAAACAGCTACAAAGAATATCAAGATAAGTGATAAAATCTGCATATGGATTGTGGGTTAGATAACAGCTTTGTATAAACGTTAAATTTCCTGATTTTGACAATTGTTCTGTGGTTAGGGAAGAGAGTATAGATATAAAAAGGCATATACAAAGAAGTATTATATACATGACATAAAGATTATTGAGATAGATGGATGGATTGAGAAAATGTTAAAGTAAATGGGGCAAAATGCAAATAATGTATTCAAGTAAAAAGTACAGAAGCTCGAGTTCTGTAAGTGCGAAGTATTTAAAGTGTGTGTCTACATAAATATATAATTTGCACGTGTGTTTGAGTGTGTAAGAACATGGCCCACAAAGTACTTCCTTGGGAGGGTGTCACAGTGATCATTTCCCCCTGAGAAACTCAGGGTCAGTTAGAAGATAAGTTTGAAGGAAAGACCAAGCTATCCCCAATGAAAGGAGAGCCATCAGAAAATACTGAATATGTTGGTCACTTTAGTGGGAAGAAAACAAAACAAAACAAAACGAAAAAGAAAAAGAAAAGAAAGCCAGGGAGACCCCAGGAGACCAAATGGCCTATGTTCAGTCATCCATATGGAGTCCCTCTGAAAACATGTTATCAATAAGAGAAGAAAATATTCATAGGAACTCTAAGACGGCAAAATAATGAGTAATAAATTTTGCTTTGTCCCAGACATCCCAATTTATGCCTGTGTTCCTGACATGTGATTCGTAAGCCCCAAAAGTGTTCAAGTTGGGATGACAAATTATAAAATCATTTTACAGAAAATTAACTATATGGCTTTCATCTTTGTAACCACTGTTATCATTTCTTCTTCCTCTTTTTCTGAAATTTCCCAAGTCATGTTTCATTTCCTTCAGATGAATCAGCATATCTTCTCTGATTCCGTATCTCCCTAATTCTGGTCTTATTTTACAGAAGCAACTACTTCATCAAGTTTTTGTTTGTTTTGTTACTATCCTTCTTTCCTATCTTTCTACCTTTTCATCTATCTTAAATTATGACCAAATATGGTTATTGCCTCTACTCTATTTCAACACTTTTCTGGTAAGTTTGTCACTGTTGTTTTTTTTTTCTATTTCTTTTCTTCTTTTTCCTTATGATATTTCTGTATTGATCCTGCCGACTCCTTTTTTGTTGTTTTTTTAAATTATTAGTCATCTTTGAACAAGGTGAGTTTTTCCAAGGCCAACTATTTGCATAAAGTTCGTGTTGGGGAGGCCCAGAGCCACACTCCAGGCTATTAGTCTATTGGGATTTCTTCTCTTTTCTTTTTTTTTAATTTTTTTAAAAATGTTTATTTATTTTTGAGACAGAGAGAGACAAAGCATGAACGGGGGAGGGGCAGAGAGAGAGGGAGACACAGAATCGGAAGCAGGCTCCGGGCTCTGAGCCATCAGCCCAGAGCCCAATGCGGGGCTCGAACTCGCGGACCGCAAGATCGCGAGATCGTGACCTGAGCTGAAGTCGGACGCTCAACCGACTGAGCCACCCAGGCGCCCCATCTTTTTTTTTAATTTTTAAATTAATTTTATTTATTTATTTTGAGAGAGAGAGAGAGAGAGAGAGAGAGAGAGAGAGAGAGAAAGGGAGAGAGGTGGAGAGGGGCAGAGAGAGAGGGAGAAGAAAGAATCAGGCTATTGGGATTTCTAATAGGACATAAGACTGAATAAATTCTCTGAGCCTTTCCTTCCCCTGAGCCAAATGAAGTTAACACTCCAGGGCTGTTCATAATATAGTTTCTCTTTCCTCAACTCCACCTTCCTGAAAGCCTACTTCCTTTAACTTGCTTTACCCTACTTGTTTCTCCAAGACTTTATGCCAAGATTTTCAGGGAAGTTCTCAGTGTCAGTCTATGCATCCATCTATTTCCATGATTTTAAAAAATGAGATTTTTGATTTCCCCCTCAGAGTAAATGTGGAGGTAACTACCATCTTTATTCTGCCTCTTCAAAACTGTATCTCTAACACAAAAACGTGATCTGTCAACCTGTGAAAAAAATTTTCAGTGGCGTGCAATTAGGGTAAAAGTAAAATTCTTTAATATGACTTACAAAGGCCTCATAAATTTTTTTCAGCTTTAATACTTGAATTTTCTGCCTCCCCAACTAGAGTACGTTAATAGTGATGCCTTCCCTGGCTCCCACAGAAAAAATGAATTTGCCCCTTTTTGTGTTCCCATTGGAAAGTAGGTATCCTATTATATATACTACGCATTACCATTATTTATTTGCATGCCAAGTTTCCCCAATATACTTCAAGCTCCATGACGGCAGGCAAATTGTCAAATTCATCTCATGCATCAGATACAGAATGTGACATGTCGTGGGAGCTCGATAAATGTTTGTGGCACAAGTCAGAATACAATGCGAAGTGCCATTGCATGCAAGCTGATATTTAAACTTCTGGATTTCTGGATTCCTTCCTATTTTATTACCTATTTTCTTTTTGCATATCAACAGGTCATCTTCCCTTTTCAATTTATATGCCCATGTATTTGTCAACATAATCTATATGTGATATTAATAACTGTGATTTCTTAAATACTTGTACATTGTAACTGTTTAAAAAAATTTTTTTAATGTTTATTCTTGAAGGAGAGAGAGAGAGACAGAGTGTGAGCTGGGGAGGGGCAGAGAGAGAGAGGGAGACACAGAATCTGAAGCAGGTTCTAGGCTCTAAGCTGTCAGCACAGAGCCCGACATGGGGCTCAAACCCATGAGCCGTGAGATCATGACCTGAGCCAAAGTCAGATGCTTAAATGACTGAGCCACCCAGGCACCCCTGTACACTGTAACTTTGATCAACAAAACATCTTACTGTTCCAACATATTGACACTTCAAAAGCAAGTAGCTACCCTCTCTCTATGCTGTAGGTACCATTTTTTAAATAGTTAATTGATTAAAATATTGATAAAAAATGATGCTGGCTCAACATGAAACCAGATTTGGAAAATGCATGTACATACATATGTACTATATATCGGACTAGAGGAAAGCACTATTGGGAATACAATCAAGAGTCCTAACTCTCAGTTACTATGACATACATTTATTTTAAGTTACCTGAATAGCCTCTAAAAATACCCTTTCCTGCCTTTTATTTTCTAATGCTTAAACTCCTGTAGAAGATGCCTTAGAATGATGGCATCACACTGTAAAATTGTGATAAGACCAAAAGAAAAAAAAAGAGAAGAAGAGAAAAGAAAATGCAGAAACGATGCTCTTTTAAATATACTCAAAAACATTTGGCTTCCTTTTCTTAGGGGAACATGTGTGTAACTGAAAAAATACAAGTACGGTATCATGAGATTCAAAGGTTTATCAAAATTGCTATGACACAGACAAACCTCAAGTAAAACAGACGCCGATATGTACCAGAGAGATTTGTAGTGCTACTCTTTATTTTACATAAAATAGATATACATGATGTGAATGAATAGTAATCAGAAAGTAGGAAGCCCAGTGGAAAAAGGTATATATGACTGGAACCGAAGCACTAACTCCTGTGACTACTAATGCTCTGGCCTCTGATAAAACTGTGAATCTCATGTCAGTTGTCTTTCTTATTCAAATGAGATTTCTTGTATCCACATCAGCACAGCAGTTGTGGGCTGTTAGCCAGGACACTTAAAGAACCTTAAAACAGCTGGATCTTACAAAGAAATCCTTCATCGTGGGGTTGTGCAGTCTTAAATTATAGCATGGTATATTAAACAGCGCAATTCTCACAAGGAAAACCATATAAAACATTGTTAAGGAGAGCCATGTATTTCCGAGATTTGAAGCCCATGTAACTCTGTATTGGCTCCATTATTGAAAGAGAGATCCATTGGGTTGGACTTAGTGCTTTTTTTTTTTCAAATTTTTTAATGTTTATTTATTCTTGAGAGAGAGAGAGACAGAGAGAGAGACAGACAGTGAGCAGGGGATGGGCAGACAGACAGAATCTGAAGCAGGCTCCAGGCTCCGAGCTGTAGCACAGAACCTGACGTGGGGCTCAAACTCATGAGCCTTGAGATCATGACCCGAGCCGAAGTCAAAGGCTTAACCAACCGAGCCACCCTAGGCGCCCCTGAACTTAATTCTCAACCTTAAAAACAGAGTGGAACAGAACTATTACAATTCCTTAGAACAATATTAAAAAAAAAATAGGTTTGCTAACTACCCTAACAGTATAATCCAGAAAGGGAAAAATTTATCTTCAGTTTATCTTGAGACTAGAAAATGAGATTTTTCATAAGTCATACATTTTTAAAAGTCAGTCTCTGTTCTTTTTTTTTTTTTTTTTCAACGTTTATTTATTTTTTTGGGACAGAGAGAGACAGAGCATGAATGGGGGAGGGGCAGAGAGAGAGGGAGACACAGAATCGGAAACAGGCTCCAGGCTCTGAGCCATCAGCCCAGAGCCTGACGCGGGGCTCGAACCCACAGACCGCGAGATCGTGACCTGGTTGAAGTCGGACGCTTAACCGACTGCGCCACCCAGGCGCCCCTGTCTCTGTTCTTTATAAGATATCGCACTCCTAGCAAGTTCACATGCACAACGGGGAATGTCCTTGTCATCATCTCTTGTTTCTTCTAAGGCCACTACACTATTAAACCATTAATAATATTTTTTACAAAAAACATATACCTACGGGCGCCTGGGTGGCTCAGTCGGTTAAGCGGCTGACTTCGGCTCAGGTCATGATCTCACGGTCCGTGAGTTTGAGCCCCGCGTCGGGCTCTGTGCTGACAGCTCGGAGCCTGGAGCCTGTTTCGGATTCTATGTCTCCCTCTCTCTGACCCTCCCCCGTTCATGCTCTGTCTCTCTCTGTCCCAAAAATAAATAAACGTTAAAAAAAAAAATTAAAAAAAAAAACCATACACCTGCAAGTACTGTGATACTGTTTGAGGCTATTAAACAAATGGTGGATATTTTAAAAACTTTCTACACATTAACATTTCAGAATGACTTTTTAAAATTAGAATTTAAATAATGTCTTAAAATATGTCACATACCCACTCTTTTCCTTTTCTCTAATATGTAAGACAGGAGCGCTGAAGAGGCATGTCACTTATGACCATCAAAAATATTAAATCATTCATCAAGTGAAATGTGTCTTGTTTTAGTAATAGTGAGACCGCATGTGCTTTGGCCCTTTAAGAACTTTAAAGGTATTCAGTTGGAGAAAATACACTGACTGAACATTGACAAAGTACAGTACTGTTAGAATCATTCACATCAAACACATCATCGGTGATTTTCTAGAGAAGAATGCCAACAGTGTGGCTAATCTTTTTGGTTAAACAATGCTTTTAGAAGTGCCTTAAGAACGAAAATGAATATCTAAAAATTCTTTTAAATGCTATAAGGCCATTAGTAGACGAACACATTTGTCAACAATTTAATGAAATATTTTTAAGTCATCTCAAAGTCATGTAGTGGACGTTTTTTTTGTTTTCAAAGCATCACACTTGTTATTGATATGCTACATGACAAATAATACATTCTGAATTTTTCTTTGTTTATTAACAAGCCCTTGTAATTAACTTGCTTTTAAATCATAAGTATGATACTATTTTAATTTCCCTCACATTCTCTACCCTATCATTTGAAATCACATTAAGCTGACTCTTAGAAGGCCACCTGGTGTAATACTGTGACATTGAAGGAGCTGTTCTGGTATGTGGGAAACACTGACAGTCTTCTGTGCTAAAATCCATTTCTCTAACTGATGACAGAACTAGGGGAAATTAATTTTTGCTATTCATAAATACCTGACAGGTTTAATGTAAATGTTTTGAAAAAGACCTCAGCATATGCGGCACATACATTATATATGCAGCACTGCACTGGAATATTGTATGTGAAACCCATTCAATTTCTAGATCACTACTGCTGAAACCGTTGAAATTTCTCAAATTACTCACAGATTGCAATTTTCTCCATATACATGTAAATAACAACAGAAATCCCCATGAAACCTTTCAGTCACTGGAAAAATCAGCAATTTGACACTTAGGACAAATTTCTTTGATAGGAATACCATGAAAATGCAGGTAAACCTGACAAATGGCTGAGCATTAGCCTGGCTTCCCTCCTGTGGTCAGAGCCAAAGAACTTACGGGGAGGAGGCTGTGTTTGTTTTTAATGCCCTGAAGAGCCATTGCAGAATGCCTGCCACCTCAGAAACAATGCTGGCCCAAAGCAGAGGAGTTGGGATCTTTCTGATAAAGGCGAACACGTAGTCATTCCTTAGGATACCATACACAATCTCCGAGATCCATGAAAACACTTTCGTTCAAGTGTATATGCCCAGTTAAGGCCCCCGTGCAGGTTTGACCCACTTTGTGTATTAGCTATATTCCCGAAAAATCAAGTGTAACAACACAGGGAAGCTTTTTCTTTAAATAAATTCTATGAAGGAAAGCCATTTGTAATGCAATCACCCTTTACTGATCTAATTTTCAAATTTTATATGCATTTTCAGGTTTGAGAATCAATAGAATAAAAACTGTAGTGGATTGAAACACATCAAATAGGTTAAAAATCTGTGAGTTCATAATGATACTAGAAAAACAAGCCAGGGGTGCCTGGTTGGCTCAGTCAGTTAAGCGTCCGATTTCAGCTCACGTCATGATCCCGTGGTTCGTGAGTTCGAGCCCCATGTTGGGCTCTGTGCTGACAGTTCAGAGCCTAGAGCCTGCTTCAGATTCTGTGTCTCCCTCTCTCTCTGCCCCTCCCCTGCTCACACTCTGTCTCTCTCTCTCTCTCTCTCTCAAAAATATATAAACATTTTAAAAAGTTAAAAAAAGAAAGAAAGAAAAGAAAAACAAGCCAAATACAACCTGGCTGGTCTCCTTCGGAGCATGCTAAGGAACAAATTCATTATTCTGAAAACTGGTAGATAAAAGGAAAGAAATCAAGCATTTAATCTGCCTTTCCTATAAGAACTGTACCTCAGGTTATTGACAAGGAAATTTTCTCTTAATAGAAGTATTCCAGCTAATAAAGGAAGAAAGATAAACATACTAGAATATCACCACTTTGGAAGCCTCTAATGAAATAATGGCCACTAACATCAAAAAACAATCAGATACTTGGTTGAAATAAAAATGCAGAGTACGACCAATGAAGTATTCTTGTCGCCCCCCTCCCACCCCAAAAAGACTTCTTAAGCTAACTATCAGTTTATAGGAGACAAATGTATTAGACGACGCCACAGAGATGCAATGAGCAAATCCTGAATGTGAGAAACAATAGGAAGAAGGACCCAATTTCTTGAACAAATAAAGAAGGGAGAGGAAACTATAGATTAAAACCATAGATTAAAATGCAATGGGTGGGGTGCCTGGGTGGCTCAATCTGTTAAGCGTCCAACTTCAGCTCAGGTCATGATCTCACTGTTTGTGAGTTCGAGCCCCATGACGGGCTCTGTGCTGACAGCTTGGAGCCTGGAGCCTGCTTTGGATTCTGTGTCTCCCCTTCTCTCTGCCCTTCCCCAGCTTGTGCTCTGTCTCTCAAGAATCAAAATTAAAAAAAAATTTTTTTTTTAATGCAATGGGTGATGCTGTTTTGCTCCCAATTTAAACAAACTGACAGTTAAGAAAAAAAAGATGGGAAATTTGGGAAAATTTGAGCAATGGTTAGATGTTTGATGATTTTAAGGTATTGTTGATCATTTTTAAGGTATGATAACAGTACTGTGTTAATTTTTTTCTTAAAGTCTGTATCTTTTAAAATACATATTAAAGTATGTACGGATGAAATTAGTGATGTCTGTTAATCAGAAATGATTCAGTTGGAAGGAGGTGGCATTGGATAGAAGGACTGATAAAAAAGACTGACCAAAAAAAAAAAAAAAAAAAAAAGACTGACCATGTATTGGTAACTGTGCTCTCTCTCTCTATATATATATAATATTATATATGTTATGCTCTCTACTATTGTGTATTTTTGAAATGTTGTATTATAAAAAATGCTTTATTGCACATAAAATAAAAACTAAGGAAATACTGTTTCTTGTTAAATTCTAAAATTTATTGCCTGACTAACTATAAACTGGGAAGTTAGGAAGGGGCAGAAGCTACAAAAAAAGAAGAAAATTCTACCTGTGACACTCAACAAGAAAGGAAAGAATAAATTCAGCTGAAGAGACAAAATTCTTACTAGATCCTTCCCAACTGGTTGGTTGAACTAAATAATCTCTAAATCCCTTTCCACTATGAATTTCTATAATTCGACGGCTTTAAAAAGAACTATACGGGATTAAAAGGCAGAGCACAGAGGATTTTTAGGGCAGTGAAACTACTTTGTATAATACTGTAATGGCGGATACATATGTCACTATGCATTTGTCACAATCGAGAGGATGTGTAACACCAAGAGTGAGTCCCAATGTAAACCTTTATGGACTTCTGGGCGACAATATCATGTTGTTGCAGGTTCATCAAGTGTAACAAATGTACCACTCTGATGCGGGATGTGGGTAGTGGGGGAGACTGTACATATGTGAGGGCAGATGGAATATGAGAAATCTCTGTACATTTCTGCTTAATTTTGCCATGAAAAAATACTCTAAAAAATAATCTATTTCAAAGAAAAAAGAGGAACTATAAGACATTCATCAACAGGCTGTACAAACTCAGAATACTGCTGCTCTTACACATGTATGATTGACTCTAAGTACAAATAATCGTAAACTATCTTAGGACGTTAAAAATGAATTGGGGAGCTGGTCTAGAGATAGGTGGATTGGGAGGAAATGAGAAGTGACTGCTAATGGGTAGAGGGTTTCTTTTGGGGTGATGAAAATGTTCTCAAATTGGTTGCGGGTGTGGTTATACAACCTTGTGGATATACTAAAAACTATTGAATAATACAATTTAAAGGGTAAATTGTATAATATGTCAATTATACCCTCATAAAGTTCTTATTTAAAATTTTGAGGGGTTTTGTATCCACATGTAGAAAAAAAATTGAAAATTATCTGTGAATGTCCTAGCGTTATGCATTTTCTAAGGCAGTAGCCATTAATGTCATAAGATTATCAGCATATGTATTCAATTTATTGGCACAAAATTTCAGTGTGAAATATTGGGGAAGAAGCATATTGCTTAACACGACCGGTTTGAGATCTGACAGACCCAGGTTGGAGCCCAGGCTCTGCTACTTATTAGCTGTTGACCTCAGACAAATGAATTATCCTCTCTCAGCCTCAGTTTCTTATCAGTAGAATGATTTTTACCTAATAACATTATGATAAGGACTGCATGACATAAGATGCTAGAAAGTGGCTAGCGCTCAAAAAAATAGAATTATAATTTTCCTGTGAAAATGTGCAGTGAAATTTTTAAAGGAGATAATATCTTTCTAATATTTATTGGGACAATTTTTCTAATGGTTGTAATTGGATTTTAGCCATCAACAAGCTAAACATGGACAGTTTTTAATAGCAGTAATATAATTTAATATACATCTGTATCATCTAGCCCGAGACGTTTGTATAAACGCCTAAAAATATTTCCAGTACTATTACTATTAGTATAATTACTCATATATGCTGGACATCTTAATCCCACCTATTCTCATATAAAATAAAGGGTTTTAAATGAATATTTGATGAAAATAATACAAAGCGTTGCTTAACAAGCTACATTGGTTATCTTATTATAATACTTTGCACTCGTGTTGAGGCTCTTAAACTGTTCAAAGTAAAAAGAAAAGATCTTTGGAAGCATACTGGCTATCATTTAGAAGAAAAGCAGAAAAGGAAAATCATTCATTCAGTTAATCATTCTACAAACATTTGCTGGATTCTACCCATCATGCCAGACCTGGTGGATTAATGAAGACTTTGCCCACCAGGAGTTCCCAACCTGTTGTCACACACAGGTTTAAGTAAGCAAATAATTCCAATAGAATAAAATAAATGCTAACAAGAGGGACATACAAAGTATTTTTGGAGCATAAGGTAAGGCGGGGCTGACTGCAAAAATAAGGACTCCAAGATTTCTCCAGCCCTATTGTTTAGTTCATTTATTCACCAAATATTCACCAAATATGTACAGGTGTTGAGGATACAGAGGAAAACAAGGTAGACCTACCATTCCCCCAAGAAGCTTCTAGTCTAACAGGGAAAGTAGACAATGTAAATAATTACATTAATGTCTTCAAAGTAGTAGAGTGGGGCACATAATGGGTGTTAAGAGTAATGTCAAGAATGCCATTTCTCTTAATGTCAAGGCAATAAGTTTATGTTAACATTTTTAATTGTTGTGGAGGTTTGTGAGACAAGCTATTTGAGTTACAAGAAATGATATTTTAAAAGTCCTGCTTAATTTCACATGAGCCATTCTGACTCACCTAGTTCACTTCCAATTTTTTAAATTTCTCCTACTTTCTGCAAAGACATTGTCCACTTAGTGGATTACCGACTTAAACAGTTTACTGATTACCTACCTGCTGTTGAGATGAGTCCCTAGTTTACGTCTTACCATATATATTGGGACAACCTCAAATAACTGGAAGTAAGCAACCCTAACCTAATGATATTTGAGTATCAGTATCATTCTACTCCTCCGTTAGCATGCATGTCTGACAAGTGACTTTATTAAGAGCTCAGGAAATTCATACCCTAAACATGTTTTTGTATATTCATGAAATACTCACAGATTCTTCTGGCCAATTCACTTCCCCCAATTCCATTCCCATTTTAAGTGATTTGCACTGACAGGGCAAGGAGTTCTGTAGAAGGTTAGCAATTTCATTCTCTCATTTGTACCAAAAATATTGTCTACTGGCCACCCTTGGGGAACTAGAGAGTCCAAATGGCTTCTCGTACTTTATCTCCCTGGAAGTTCAAACAAGAGACTCTACTTTATTTTACAAGAATTTCCTTCAACTTTACTCCGTACTGATACAGTGTGCTCACAGGATGAAAATGCTCTCCAACATTCATTCTACCTTTTTATTCTATTTATTTTCTCCGTTGTGCTCTTGTCCTCTTTTCAAATTTTACAGCTTGAGATATTTTAAAGATTTCAGATTGTCCTTGAAGCTAACAACCTCCCCTCCCCCCCACCAAAAAAACCCCCAAGAACAACAACCAAATGAAAACAGATACTAAGGGATGTCCGGTGTACATCACTCGATGATGAAGATGATGATGAGGGAGAAGTAGGGAGGAAGAAAAGTTGGAGAAGGAAGAGGAGGGAAAGAAAGGCACAGAAGAAGGAGGAGAAACAGAAAAGAACAAAGAAGAGGATGATGAAAAATATAAATAGGATTAGAACATTAGCAAAAGAGAGGCAATAAAAACACCATCTTTGGACAGAAACACTTCCATCTTCAATAAAATAGTAAAAAAATTTTTTCAAAGTAATCTCTATGCCCAAACTGGGGCTAGAACTCATGACCCAGAGATCAAGAGTCACATGCACTATCGACAGAGCCAGCCAAGTACTCCAGTAAATAATATCTTGAGGGGCACCAGGGTGGCTCAGTCGGTTGAGTGCCTGACTTCGGCTCAGGACATGATCTTATAGGTCACGAGTTGGAGCCCTGCGTCGGGCTCTGTGCTGACAGCTCGGAGCCTGGAGACTGCTTTGGACTCTGTGTCTCCCTGTCTCTCTGCCCCTCCCCCACTCATGCTCTGTCTCTTTCAAAAATAAATAAACATTAAAAAATTTTTTTTTAAATAATATCTTGAAACCTCCCATCTGACTAGTAGGAGAAATTCCTCGATGAGGAATGGGGGGATTAGAGACAGGTTACTGGGCCATGGAGTCAAACTGTATTACCTGCCCCCTGAATTTTACCATCCTTGTGGCAGTTTTAAGACATGAACCCAGGCGCCTGGGTGGCTCAGTCAGCTGAGCGTCCGACTTCGGCTCAGGTCATGAGCTCACGGTCTGTGGGTTTGAGCCCCGCGTCGGGCTCTGTGCTGATGGCTCAGAGCCTGAAGCCTGCTTCGGATTCTGTGTCTTCATCTCTCTGTGCCCCTCCCCCACTCTCACTTTGTCTCACTCTGTCTCTCAAAAATAAATAAATGTAAAAAAAATTAAAAAAAAAAAGACATGAACCCAAAATTCTTTGATACTTTCCCCATTAAGCAGTGAATTCTATGTCCCCTTCCCTTGAATCTGGGCAGACTTGTGACTGCTTCAACCCATAGAATTCACTGGAAAGGATGCTATGTGACTTCTGAAGCTAAGTAAGGAGAAGTATACAACCTGGGCCTGATCCTTGCTCTTGGAATGCTTGGAGCCCCCCTCACAGAACACCCTCTCAGAACCTAGCACAAACTACAAAAAGCCCAAGCCACAAAGAGAGGCCATACCATGATAATCTAATCAACAATACCGATTAAGCCAGCCTTTTAATCATCCCAACTCAGGTACCAGACATGTGAGCAAAGAAACCATCTTAGAAATGGATCCTCCAGCTCTCAGCCATTCCAGTTTTACCAGCGGAGTCCCAGACATCATGGAATGGAGAAGAGCCATTCCCAGATTCTTGATTCATCAAATTTATGAGCATTATAAAACAGCTGTGGTTTTACACCACTAGCATTAAGATTGGTTTGATTTTTTAATGTAACGAAGATAACCAGGGCAGATTTGGTTACTGGAAGCATGATGCTGCTATATCAAAATCTACAACACATGGTCTTAGTTTTGGAACAGGAATCTAGAGGCTAAAAGTGAGGGCTTAAAGGAAGAAAGATGTTACTGGAACCTGGAGGAAAGCAGGCCCTTGTTGCACAGTGGCTTAAAATGTGGCAATACTTAGGCTGCAGAGGCATGGGAAATAGGAAACATAATTCATTTGGTGATCTAGCTAGGGAGATTGGGAAAAGAACACTACAAGTATTACCTGCCTTCTTCTTGCTGCCTATGATAAAATGGGAAAGCAGAGAGATGAACTGTTTGGTTTTTAGGCAAAATTTACAGGAGCCATAAAGCAGCCAGGACTTGGTGGGGTTGACAGACCCAATTTGTTTCTTATTCCCAGTCTCACAGCAAACACTTCTCAAATTAAGAAACACTTTCAGGGGGTGCCTGGGTGACTCACTAGGTTAAGTGTCCCGCTCCTGATTTTGCCTCTGGTCATGATCTTACAGTTCATGAGATGGAGCTGGAGTAAGCCAGAGCCTACTTGAGATTCTTTCTCTCCCTCTCTCTTTGCCCCTCCTCCACGTGTGTGTGTATGTGTGTGTGTGAGCACACACACACGCAGGCACTCTCTCTCTTTCTCTCTCTCTCAAAATAACTAAATAAACATTAAAAAAAAAAAAAAAAGAAATGTCTTCAGGGTAAGATCAAATCTAGGGTGATGTGAAGAAAACACCACAGACTGTGAATGACTGTAAAACCCATTGTTAAGCCCTTTGTTAAGTGGCCCCTGGCTGGTTCAGTCGGTGGAGCATGCATTTCTTAATCCCAGGGTTATGAGTTCAAGCCCCACAGTGGGTATAGAGATTACCCTATAATAAAAAAAGAAGAAAAAGGACCTTTGTTAAGGTGATATATCATAAGCCCTTTGGACAGATTAAACAACTTCTAAATCTCCTAAGATCACACTTAAGATGAAGACTTTCTCTGATAAATAACAGAGCTTCTAAACATCTTAAAGGTGTTATTCTACAGCAGCCTCACAGGGAGTCCAAGGGAGAGAAGGACTGATTAGTAAGTATGGCTTTTGTCTAATGTAAGGGGTTATAAATGATTATACAGTAAGTTGACAAAGTGTTTAAAGGAATTGTATTAGTTTACGTTGAAAGGGCAGATAGAGTACAAAATGAAAAGAGGCTTTTGGACCGCTAAGTTTTTACGAAGAGGAAGCAAGAGAATAAGACTACTCAGTTGTAAACAGGCCATTTCTTACAGGAAATAAAGGATGACTCAGAACCTAGAACCTAGAGCCTTCGGAGCAGAGCCAAGAGTCACAGAGAACATAGAACATGCAACATGTGCCAGGATGTATAGCTATGGGTCAGTCATTATCACGTGTCCTATTCCTCCTCTTTCTGAGTAGGAATATGCTCAGCAGTTACCCAGTGCCTATCCCACCACTGTGTGTGGCCATGCATGGGGGACAGATAGCATCTCTCTGGTTCACAGGACTAGAGAAGAGAAACCATACTCAAGGAGTCGTATAGCTGAGGACCTCACGAACTTGATTTGGATGACAAGTTCCTAGACTTCCAGTTGTCATCATGGGAAGATAGGAGAACATAGGGGAGCATTATAAGTCTATTTTAATTTAAAGGGGGACTGTAAATAATTTCTGCCTCCAGCTCAGCCGAGGATAGGACACCTCTCCAGTGATTCTCTCCAGTGGTGTTCTTCTAAGGACTGAGATTCAAGATCTCCTCCAGAACACAAAGAAGGCCCATAGAATTTTACTAACTTCTAAAGTTTCTCAAATCCACTAAGGATCATTGGCCTTGACCAGCTGAGAAGACTCCTACTCCAGGATTCACTGACTTTGGCTTTTCTCCCTTCTGTTTCTTTCCTGGGCACCTTCTTTTTTTCCCTCAAAAGAAGCAGTCCCACATTACTTCAGCCACTCATGTGAATAATGAGAGCTATTCCTAAACAACTTAGCTTTATGGAAGGCTACATAAAAAGTAGTTGAGAGCATGAACTCTGGAGACAGATCACTAAACTCAAATCAAGTGGCTCTGCCACTTAGTAGCTTTGTAATCCTAGGAAAGTTGCCTAACTTCTCCATGCTTCAGGATCATCATCTATTAAGTTGGAATCGTGACAGCACCGACCATGTAAGACTGTTGTGGAGAATAAGACATAAAGTCCAAATATTTTTAATAGTACCTACTATGTGGGGCGAGCAGTCCATAAATGTAATAAAGTTTACCACAAAGAAAATTCACCTACCTTATGTCATTTTCAATTTGGTCCTTCCAACAAGCCTGTGGAGATAGGTTGCACTGATATCATTATCCCCACATTACATACTAAGGAAACAAGAGAGATTGGGTGAATAAATCCAGAGTCATACAGCTAATAACTACTAGAGTTAGTCTTTGAATCCATATTTTATGACTCTAAATCTGCTTTTTCCGTGGTACCAGGTTGACTTTGAAATAAGAGGGACAGGTACTAAAACCAACACTTAATAGGTAAAGAAATTGCTCCCCCCAAAATAATTCACCTATGATGAAATGGGTTGATGAATGGAAGAGAAATGGGTAGATGACATGAATAGACACTTTTCCAAAGAAGACATCCAGGTGGTGAACAGACACATAAAAAGATGCTCAACATCACTCATCATCAGAAAAATACAAATCAAAAACACAATGAGATACCACCTCACACCTGTCAGAACGGCTTAAAATTAATAACTGAGGAAACAACAGATGTTGGCAAGGATGCAGAGAAAGGGGAACGCTTTTGCATCGTCGGCGCAAATGCAAACTGATGTGGCCACTCTGGAAAACAGTATGGAGGTTCCTCAAAAAATTAAAAATAGAACTATCCTATGACCCAGCAATTGCACTACTAGGTATTTATCCAAAGGACACAAAAATAGTGATTCGAAGGGGCACATACACCCCAATATACCAACATAGCAACACTATCAACAATAGCCAAAGTATGGAAACAGCCCAAGTGTCCATCGACTGACAAATGGATAAAGAAGATGTAGTATGTGTGTGTATGTGTATATGTGTGTGTGTGTGTGTGTGTGTGTATATATATACTTTAATACAGAATATATATATATACACATATATATTTACTTTGAATACAGAATATATGTATATATATATATACTTTAAATACAGAAAACAAACTGAGAGTTGCTGCAGGAGAGGTGGGGGGGGTGGGCTAAACAGGGGATGGGCATTGAGGAGGGCACTTGTTGGGATGAGCACTAGGTGTTGTATGTAAGTGATGAATCACTGGATTCTACTCCTAAAGCCAATACTACACCGTATGTTAACTAACTTGAATTTAAATAAATAATTTTTTAAAAAATGCTTTGGTTTCCTCACGTACAAAATGAAGGCAATCACTACCTCACTGGGTTGTTGGAACCAAATGAGATAATGTGTCTTGAGTTCTAAGCACGGTGCCCAGCACATAGTATAAGTATTTAGTAAATACACATCTCCTATGCCCTGTGTCACAGATTTTTTTTTTTTTTTTTTTTTTTTTTTTTACCAAACTGTGCTGACTCAAGTCTGTCATTTCATTTCTTTAAGTCTTTGTGGTAAAAGAAAGTCACTCGAGGCTTGTGGTTAATTATCTTTCATAAATTATACTTGACACTTTGTTATGCATGTAGTAAGGTGGAGAGGGAAAAGTACTTAATAAAGTGTTTATTTTAAATGAATATAAAATGTTTTCACTTATTAGATGGCCTTTCAGTTCACAGGAGGAGAAAATCGTGATGAAAATTATACAGGTTCAAAATTACAAACTGGAAACCAGCTGTATTGAAAAAAGAAATATTTAATAATATACATAATACTCTCTATAAACATACATCTCTGCTTCAAAGTATATTCCGAAGGAAGGGTTTATGTCCCAGCTTATTTAAAAACACATGTACGGGGGGTGGGGGGCGGGGAGAGTTCAATTTCCATCGGTGGAAGGAAGCGATCTGTTTCACCATGGGTCTGGAACGGTTTTAACAAGTCTGAGATATACAACAGCGGCAATGTCAACTCTTCCTAGCATTCTATTATGCTGAAGCATCTCATGGTATTTTGTGACAGCATTAAAAGTTTATCCATCCCGGAGGATTAATAGTTAAAAATCAGCTCCATATCACTTTCATCACATTTGGCCCTAAAACAGCTCAGAAAAGTGGAGGCATCTGTTTTACTTTGTAGGTGCCATTATAAAATAAGAAGGTAACCAGGAAAGAAGTATCACATGGGAGGTATGTCCCGGACTATTTTTCTCTCCGAAAGCTGGAGCCTACCTTTCAGTATTCAACTGGCAACACTTCAGCGTTGTCTCTTCAGGATGACATGTTCTAAGACATTCTTCCCACTCACATTTGTCATGAACATGCACTCTCACTTTGATTTCATCTGGGCACGTCTACCTGGCTAAGCTCCATCTGTCAGAAATATACATCGTAATCAGACGGTTCAGGACACTCGTACTCTGGAGAATACCCGTGGATCATTTACCTTGATGTCCTACAGGTTCAAGTGGGAGAGAAGGAGCTATCCCAGACATCTTTGGGTTTAAAAAAACAAAACAAAAAAAACCCCTCTTTGCTAAAGTAAATAGATTAAGGAGGGGGGTTGAGGTTTGTACAGGAGCAATTAGAGTAAATCATTTAATGGAGTTGACTAATTTTTAAAAGTCTATTTCTATTTTCAAGAACACAGAGTAGGTTCATGTTTTCTATTGTCACATTGAATTATTCCACCTGCTTCAGCAGCTGTTTGAAAATTTTTTTTTAACATTTATTTTTGAGACAGAGAGAGACAGAGCATGAACGGGGGAGGGGCAGACAGAGAGGGAGACACAGAATCCTAAGCAGGCTGCAGGCTCTGAGCTGTCAGCCCAGAGCCCGACGTGGGGCTCAAACTCATGGACCGCGAGATCGTGACCTGAGCCGAAGTCGGATGCTTAACCGACTGAGCCACCCAGGCGCTCCACATAGCAGCTGTTTTAGAAGTGACCTTCACGTGTTTTATTTTCAAAAATAGCTCTACAGATATCACATTAATATACAACATATCTTGAAGGTGTGCAGAAAACAATAAGATCAGTAACATACAAGGTGCAGTGCAACCAGACATGTTACATGACAGTGTGACAACACATAATGGTCCCTTGACGATCCCCCATGACTCCAGGACCAGAGACAACACTCATGTTTTGGTCTAACAGCAACAAAAAAGCACTACATTTTCTCCAAAAGAAAAAAAGAGAAAAAAGGTGTTTTCTTTTTCCTTTTCCATATTCCTCCACGGTCTCTCATTTCAAACTGAACAGCAGAAGAGGCACCTGGGTAGTTCAGTTGGTTAAGCAGGAGTCTGACTCTTGATTTCAACTCAGGTCATGACCTCATGTTTTGTGAGTTGAAGCTCTGCATCAGGCTCCACACTGACAGTGGGAATGGAGCCTGCCTGGGATTCTCTCTCTCCCTCTCTCTCTGCCCCCACCCCCCACTCTGTCTCTCTCTCAAAATAAACTTAAAAAAAAAAACAAAACTGAATAGCAGAAGATCTGTAACACCTCCCTAATTTTCTAAACCCTAGCCCCACCCCCAAGCCCTACCAAACACTAGCTAGCACCAGACCCAAGATGGGTAGGTAATTTATTAAGTGAAAAGGAAAACTAAGTGGTTTCCTGAGAAAAGCAAAAGAAAAAAATTCAAGTGTATGGAGATGGCGTATTGAAAAATCACAGTGTAAAACATCATTCACTTTAGGAAACAAATTAATTAAACTGTTAAATGTCAAACAAGACCCCTTATTATTCATGTCAGCGAAATTTCAACTCAGTAATAGGTGTGATAGAGATGTCACCTAATTGTTGATGATCTTTCTAGCTAAATTGTTCTCACACAGTAGCACCGGGGCCTTGGGAGATGAAGTATTTATGGCTGTCAAAATCTTTCTCTTGGGGTTACCCATTTGGCCTGTAACTTGGGATACTGCCGTTTTCCACTTTGTTCCCCATTACACCTTTCAATACTTTCTGACTACCTGGGGACGGCAGAAAGGCTGGATCGTGCTCACAATAGGCTGTACGTTAAAACGAAGAGCACCACTTTCCCTGTTGAGACAGTGTATGGAGGTATTACAGAGCTCTGTGCAAAAAGAAAACTGTCTTTTGGGGTTTTCTTTCCTCCAGAAGAAAATCCCATCCTTCTAAAAGTACGCCACTGGAAAATTACAAGAGTCTGTTGAGCAGTTCAGCATTAGAAAATTATTGCTGTAATTTATCTAACTCCACATTTCATTAATTCTTAAGGTACTCAGAAAGTAATTTTCAATTAATCAAAACTGAAGACTTCCCTCTAGACACAGAGTATTTCCAGACAATGCATCTTCTGTGATGCATTTTTGTAAATTGTTTATTCCAAAAAAATATTTTTATATTAGCTGCAATCTCTTTAGCAACTCCTTTTAGTTATTCAAAGAATGTGGTTAGGGTTTTTTCAACAAATTTTATTAATCAGAAACTTGATTAACAAACACTTATGTACATTTATGCT
This sequence comes from Prionailurus viverrinus, assembly GCF_022837055.1. Classification (NCBI taxonomy): domain Eukaryota; kingdom Metazoa; phylum Chordata; class Mammalia; order Carnivora; family Felidae; genus Prionailurus; species Prionailurus viverrinus. Next base: position 64,614,499 of record NC_062563.1, on the reverse strand, counting down.
GTAATAATACTTTTTTTGAGTTTTATTTTAAAATACTTGCCATACATACAGAGAAAGACAGATACCACATGGTTTCACCCGTATGTGGAGCCTGAGAAACTTAACAGAAACCCATGGGGGAGGGGAAGGAAAAAAAAAAAAGAGGTTAGAGTGGGAGAGAGCCAAAGCATAAGAGACTCTTAAAAACTGAGAACAAACTGAGGGTTGATGGGGGGTGGGAGGGAGGGAGGGTGGGTGATGGGTAGTGAGGAGGGCACCTTTTGGGATGAGCACTGGGTGTTGTATGGAAACCAATTTGACAATAAACTTCATATATTGAAAAAATAAAAAATAAAATAAAATAAAATAAAATAAAATAAAATAAAATAAAATAAAATAAAATAAAATAAAATACTTGGCATACATTGGGGCATCTGGGTGGCTCAGTCGGTTAAGTGTCCAACTTCGGCTCAGATCATGATCTCATGGTTTGTGGGTTTAAGCCCCGCGTCAGGCTCTGTGCTGACAGCTCAGAGCCTGGAGCCTGTTTCAGTTTCTGTGTCCCCCTCTCTCTCTGTCCCTCCCCTGCTCATGCTCTCTCTCTCTCTTAAAAATAAATAAAAATTAAAAATAAAATAAAATACTTGGCATACATCAATGTATACATTTAAGGCATACAGCATGATGGGATGATTTATATATACTATTAAGTGATTACCACAATCGGTTCAGCTAACATCAGTCTTTTCATTTCGATACAATAAAAAGGAAAAAAAAGAAAAACAGGAAAACTTTCCTCCTGGTGATGAGAACTCTTAGGATTTACTGTCTTAACAACTTCCCTATATACCATACAGCTGTGTTAACTAGAGTCGTCATGCTGGATATTATATTCCTAGCACTTACTTACCTTGTAACTGAAGTCTGGACCTTTGACCACCTTCCTCCAATTTCCCCTCCCCCTTCACCTTCCGTCCCCAGTAACCACAAGTCTGATTTCTTCTTTTACGAGTTTTGTTTGGTTTTAGATTCCACATATAAGTGAGATCATATGGTATTTGTCCTTCTCTGCCTGACTTATTTCACTTAGTGTAATGCCTTCAAGATCCATCCATGTTGTGGCAAGTGGTAGGATATAAATATACCACACCTTCTTTATCCATTCATCCACTGATGGACACGTGGGTTGTTTCCATGTCTTGGTGTTGTAAGTCATTGCTGCAGTGGACACGGGGAAGCAGAGATCTTTTGGAATCAGTACTGTTGTTTCTTTTTGGATATATTTCCAGAAATGGAATTGTCGAATCATATGGTAGTCTATTTTTAATCTTTTGAGGATCCTCCACACTATAAATTGTACCAATTTACAATCCCCCCAACAGTACAAAGGGCTCCCCTTTCTCCATATCTACACCAGCATTTGTTCTCTCTGGTCTTTTTGATACTAGCCATTCTAACAGGTGTGAGGTGATTTCTCCTTATGGTTTTAATTTGCATTTCCCTAATAACTAGTGATGTTGAGCATCTTTCCACACACCTGTTGGCCTTTTGTTGCTATAATACTAATTTAATTATCGTAATGATTCAAAGCCCTTCAAGATCCCCCAAAGCTTTCTTACTCATAAAGATTAAGCTGCATTTAAAATAATTTCACTGGGGGCACCTGGGTGGCTCAGTCGGTTAAGCGGCTGACTTCGGCTCAGGCCATGATCTCGTAGTCCGTGAGTCCGAGCCCCGTGTGGGGCTCTGTGCTGACAGCTCAGAGCCTGGAGCCTGTTTCGGATTCTGTGTCTCCCTCTCTCTGACCCTCCCCCGTTCATGCTCTGTCTCTCTCTGTCTCAAAAATAAATAAGCCTTAAAAAAAATTTTAAAATAATTTCATTGGTAACTACGTTTATTTTTTAAAATAGTACATAATAATACTTTTCTTGAAAAGCTATATAGTTAAAATTAAGCATAGAGAATTTTTTTCAAATATTCAAGGGTAATGAGTTAATAGTATGTCTCTTCAGCTGTCGCAAATACAGCCATTTCAATACAGAGGCATTCTTACCAAATTAAATTTTTTGACCTTTGAGAAAGATGCTTTGCTTGGTCACGTGTACTGGACATTAAACCCAAATCTCTCCCTCACTCTGTCCTCTGAACCACACCAGCTGGCTAAGACTCAAGCCCACATCAAAAGAAACCAACAAAAATTAAACTAGGAATGCATGCTAAAAATAATTCAATAGCAGGGTTCCCCTCTAACCTAACACTGTGGCATTTACTTCATTAAGTGTTTCTAAAAAACTCCCAGTGGGAAAGGTACTTAATTTATTTACTGCATGAGTCTAACGAGACTAGGAAAGAAATTTTAAGTAAACCGTCATGGTTTGCAGCAGGATTACTGAAACAGTTGTTTTCTATACGAGGCTTTCTTTTTCACCCATCAGTCACCCTGGTGTGTTTCAACACAAGCAATGAGATGTTCTTCTTTGGCAATGAGCATGTATTTCCTGATAGACCTCGATAATAGTTAAGTTTTCAAGGAAAAAAAAAAATGGCAAAGAAAACTGCTTATCTGTGAATCTTGTTCTTTAGATTCTCACTCTAATAAATAGAAGTCACTGCTTTGTGTTTTCAACATGTCATTAGCGATGTCCTAATGCTGTTAGACTACACATAGGCAAAGGACCTAACACCTATCACGGCAACAGGCTAAATGTGGTATCTGTGGTTCATTGCTTTCCGGGGGCGGGGCAGGGGTGGGGTGGGGGGAGGAGTTGAACAAAAAGCAAATGATCCCTAACTTGATTCTCTCCTAAGCTTTCCCTCTGTTCTTCCCAGCTCTCTACCACAAATTTCAACATGCCGTGCTGTCATTTCCCACTCAGAATTTCTAAAACCAAAATGATGATCCTTCCACCCAATCCAGTTTCTACTTCCAAATTCCCTGACCCATTCACTGGTGACATTATTCCCCCAATTTTTCAAGTCACATCTCTGGTTCACGTACCACAGTAGATTCCTCAATTTCAGATATTCCTTAGAAGTAAGACCTCTGTAACTGACAGGTGAATGAACTGCCTGTTCCATTGGTCATCTTCTCCCCTAAACGCCCCTTTGTTTTAGGATATTCTGTAGATATTGTAGAGATCCATCACCAGAGCCTGAAGCGCTATTTTTGTTAGGCTCTGAGCATTTTGACCCAGTGTCATAAGTCTCTTTGTACCCAACCCAAATTTCCTCTAACCCCCTCCCCATCCCCCTGAAAAGCCTCTATTAGTGACTAGAGCCACTCTCCCAAAAAGCTTTTCAGACACCAAAGCCAGCATCCGAAGAATGGTCTAGCGGTAGATCAAAGCTCCTCTTCAACAGAAATTCGAATCACAAGTGAGGCCACATTCACTTCTAGGTATAATCTTTGTAGATGATCATATGATGTTAAACCCCAAATCCTCTGCCTTTCCCTGGCCACTCCCTTCTCGATCCCTTATATTATACAGACATTAAGACATAAAAGTATATTGGGCCAGCTCTATTTGTCACTTGACCTGGTGCAGATAAGCAAGTGGTTTACACAGACTATCCAACTTCTCAGAGGCTGTGCAGGCCTCATATCCAATAGCATCCTCCCTTGTGAATATACTAAACCATCTCTTGCCCCATTCCATAAGTCACAGCAACTATATCCTATGATTACCTAACATATTCCTTCAATATTAACTTAATTATCTTAACGTATTTGGGATGGATATTAGGAGAAATCCAGGCACGGTTATCATTGATAGAGCAATAACACTTACATAAAATCGACCTTGCATTTAATCTGTCAGAAGTTTCTCTTGTTAATACAATCATTCAAAACTATTTACTGAGCATCTGCCATGTGTCAGGCCCTCGTCTAAGAGCTGAAAATAGAGCAACGAATAAGACAGACAAGGTCCCTGCTCCCATGGCATTTATAATCTCATTAGCTCTTCCTCTGCCTTTCTTATCATCGTGGCATCCCTTGCTTTGGAATTAGACACCCTTGATTAATCTGCACAGCACCTCCCTCTTTTGACCTTCTACCTAGTACAGACTAGCAACTCCCACAGACCAGTGTCACCTGCTCTCAGAGCAAGCTAGCTCTAGGCTCGCTTAGTCCTCAGAGAGGAGAGACTTTTGATCGATTTGGACATTCAGGGCCATCTACGGCATGCTACCCTAAAAAAGCTTCATCTCAGCAAGTTGGCCCTTCTACCAACCTCTCCATCTAGCCAGTCACCAAGGTCTGGCCAAAGGTATTTTTAGTACCTTGCCTGGCACAAACATTAAGTAAACTTTGTCTTACTCCTAAATACATTTGCCTTTCTTGGATACAGGTTCTAACCCTGGGCAACTAATTCAGCTTCTTCATTCCTCTTATGGTGCTTTTTATGCTGGTCTCTACATAACCATTCATGTTCTGCTTTCTTTAAGCGCTGATTTTCTTTTCAACCTTTCTTCCTCTGTCCTGGAAGCGGGGCGGCGGGGGGGCGGTGAGGAATGTCTGCCCTATCTTGCACGGTGCTCTCTTCTATACCGTCGGAATAAATCGAAGTCCACAGTAACCAGAGTGTGTCCCTTCCAGTGCCCCTACCCAAGAAGGGAGGGAGGAGTGAGCACTACAGGCTGCCATGAGAGGAAGCCATGATAGGAACCGGCCCAGAGTCCCAAGAGGACCTCCCCTTGCATGTGCACCATGCACTTGACACCAGTCTTTCTTTTTTATTTTTTTAAACTTTTTTTTTTTTCCAACGTTTTTTATTTATTTTTGGGACAGAGAGAGACAGAGCATGAACGGGGGAGGGGCAGAGAGAGAGGGAGACACAGAATCGGAAACAGGCTCCAGGCTCTGAGCCATCAGCCCAGAGCCCAACGCGGGGCTCGAACCCACGGACCGCGAGATTGTGACCTGGCTGAAGTCGGACGCTTAACCGACTGTGCCACCCAGGCACCCCAACACCAGTCTTTCTTAAGTACCCTAGTCTAAATATGGGAGGTCGCTTATAATATTAACGCATCCTGCTTTACCAAAAATTTTTAAATAATTGGGAGTAAACATACGATGTATCAGACACCTCGCCTAGTTGCTACAACTGAATAATAAATTTAGCCTGACATTTCTAGCAGTCACGGGGAACATGGAAACATCGTGCCTATATCATCTGTGCATTCATTAATTCGATAACAATTATTGGGTAACTACTATGTACTAGTCATACTCCTATGCTCTGGATCCCTCTCCTCTGGCCCCCATCTAACTCTGTGTGAAAAACAGAGGGGGTTGGGTGCATAGTGGGGTGAGCTGGCTGTCTGCGGTGAACCACAAAGAAGAGCTGCCTGAGAGCATTTCTCCCTCTGCAGGGCTTGGAAATTACGAGCACCACTAGTACTGACCATGAAAATAAACACATATAAAAAGTTATTAAAACTCTCATCAGAATGTGTTTTAATTCCATGAAAATGCATGGCATCTTGTGAATAGTATTAACACCAATGTAATTACACAGGATTTTTTTTTTTTCTGTACTGGCTCCACATACATAGATGGGGGACAGCATGTATCATATCATTGCAAGTCCCTCTGGAGACCCCAGGAATACTGACATTCATTTTATTATCTGCTTTGAGAAAGGAAGTTTGCTTACATTTATCTTAAGAAAAAACAAAAATAGAAATCAAATGAAAATTCAACTTTAAGCAAGTATGATAAAACCATTTTAAGTTAGCTTTACATCACGCCTTTCAAAATTTTATACAGGCACAGATTTAGGTTTTTATATGTTTTACGTTACCTTTGGCCAGTTGGCCTTCCAATATACAAAAATCACTAGCTTATTTTATTATAATTCACATACATCATAGTCCAGGAATTGCGAGTGCAAAAAAGGTAGGGGACCCTTGAAAGGCTAGCAATAATGAAAGGGTAGGAAGAATGTTCTTTAAATTTAAGTACATGTAGGTCAGAAGAAGAAGTATAGTGTCAAAATGAGGTAAATGAAAGTACAATTTTGTTCCATATTTAAAACGCATCCATAAAAGTTAGATAATAATGATAATAGCTGCCATTCATTGAATGCTTACAACGTGCCAGGTGCCAAGCTAAGTGCTTTATGTGTGTTTTCTTATTGCATCCCTACAGGAAACCTGTGCTTTATTAGCCTCCATTTATTTTTATTAAAAAAACGAGACACAGAAGGGCGAAATTATTTGCCCAAAGTCAAAATGTGGGTTAACAGAGGAGCTAATAACTTTATGCTGTGTTTTTAACCACTACACTACTGCCTCTTCAAAGAGGAAACACACACACACGCACACACACACACACACAATAGAGGGAGAAATTTTGTTTGTAGTGTGACTTTTTTTTTAAGTTTTCAAAAAAAAAACAGTAATCTCTATACCCAACGTGGGGCTCAAACTCACAACCCCGAGATCGAGTCGCATGCTCTTCCAACTGAGCCAGCCAGGGACCCCTAGAGCATAACTTTCTTGATGAAAGAAGAAGGAAGTTGACTTAATTCTGGTATAAACTCCTAATTTCATTGCAGACTGGTACTTTGACCAGCACTGCTCTACACTTCATCAATAAAAGGCAGGTAACAAAAATACCTATCGCAAAGGGATAGTAAACATGAGGCTTAATGTAATCTACGTAAAGTGCTTATCAAATGCATTAAATAAATATAAATTATGATGATAATTATTACTATTATCAGAACAGAAGAGGAGATCAGGGCAAAGAGCATAAGAAAAAAATGGGAAAAGGCATACCACCTGTTATGGTATACTAATTAAAGGTAGCCTGCAGATTTGGTTCAGTGGGTTTTTGTAGTCAATACAAAGAAGAAAATGCTATGTGTTACATGATTCATAATGTCCATCAGATTTTTGGTTTTTTTTAAGGAGCTCCAAAGAAGTACCACCAGTCCTTGTTCTGCATGAAGGTCACTGAAGATTTAAGGTCTGAATTTCAAAATTGAAATGAAGACTACTTTGCCTTTTGCCTTCAATTTGTAATGACAAAAAGAATTTACTGAAGCAAGCTAGAAGTTTTAACAGACTTGCTATAGAGGAAAATTTAGCCATTAATCTGTCATTTCAGTCAAAGCTAAGCTCATTAATAACTTCTATTCAGCTTCAAACTGCCTTCAATTTTTCTATTCCTTTCTGATGATAAGGACCTACATATTCAAATTTCTCCAAAAAAAAGTGAACAAATTTTATGAATTCAAAAATGAACAGGTAAATAATATTGAAGATAATACTTTTCTTGTAGGCACTACCTTTCTAAATGCCTTGTGAGCTTTTAAAATTAAAATATTTTAAAGAGTATGTTTGCCATTCTGTCACATAGTCATTTTTATAAACATTTCAAATGTGAAGATTTTTTGATCAGCATAAATTTGCAAGATAAAAATGATACCTTGATTATTTAAAGTAATATTAGCTAACACATTTTGAAATATGACAAAAAGCAAGAATGGTTTAAACAGAGTTAATTTTGGAGGAAAATTAGTCAGTAGACTTATTACAGAAATTCAATTTGGTGTAAGGTGACGGATTTCTTGAACTATATTGATACCATAAGAAATACTTTGTGTTATTAGTCATTATCAGCACTAAAATTCTGGGATTGTGGGTATCTGTATTTATAGAGTCCCTCTGCAATGAGAAATAAGGTTTAATTCTGACCAGATTATAATCAGGATTTTAACATAATTTCAACTCCAACAAATAAAGAATAAATTACATAAATATTGACAAAAACCAACCATTATTATCCCCGAGTGTCAAAAATCAATTATAATCAGGAAAGAGTAAGAAAAATAATTTACTATGTTTAAATAAAAAATCTCTGAAAACTGTCTCATATACCAGAAAGAGAATCATCCCTTTATATTACAAAATCCTTAAGGAATGAGAAAATTTCTTAAATAGAAATAAATACATTTTGCAGAAGGGATAAGCTCTTTCTCCTTGAATTTCAACTTTCCTTACTTATTTAGTTATCTTGCTTTGATATCCCGATCACTCAGCAACTAGTCATTTTCCACTCTGTCTTTGCCTTGAAGCAAACACACATTAAAACTCTGTTTTTCCTTAACTGAGACAAACTGGCATTTTTATTTTTATTTTTATTTTTTTATTATTTTTTTAATGTTCATTTTTGAAAGAGAGACAGAGTGTGAGCGGAGAGGGGCAGATAGAGAGAGACACAGACTCTGAAACAGGCTCCAGGCTCTGAGCTGTCAGCACAGGGCCGGACGCGGGGCTGGAACTTATGAGCCCTGAGATCATGACCTAAGCCAAAGTTGGAAGCTTAACTGACTGAGCCACCCAGGTGCCCCCAAACTGGCATTTTAAAACAACATTCATTAGCAACAAAAACAGAAAAGAATCTCAACTAAAACTTCACACAATATACAAAAGTCAACTCAAAATGGAATATGGACTTAATTTAATGTAAGACGTAGAACTATAAAATTTAGACAAAAACATAGAAGAAAAATTTTCAGGATCAGGATTAGGAGAAGAGTTCTTAGAATTGATGTCAAAGCACAATTCACAAAGAAAAATAGATAAATTGGATTTTATCAAAATTAAATGTCTTTGCTCTGCAAAAGACCCTGTCTCTAAGAGGATGAAGACATTAGCCGCAGACCAAAGGAAAATAATTGCACACTACGTATGCAGCAAAGGACTAGTCCCAGAATATACAAAGTCTCCAAACGTAATTATGAAAAAAGCCAAATAATCCAATTAGAAAATGAGCAAGACATGAACAGATATCCCACCAAAGAAGATATACAGATGGGGAAATAAGCACATGAAATACCTTCAACATCACTGACCACTAAGGAAATGCAAATTAAAACCATAATGAGATATCACTATACACCTACCAAAATGTCAAATAAAAAATAATGACACCACCAAATATTGACAAGGATGAGGAAAAACTGGATCACTCATATGCTGGGAATGAACAATGGTACAGCCACTCTGGAAAACGGTTTTATAGCTAAAAATGCAATTGCTATATGATCCAGCAATTACACTAGTGTTTATCCCAGAGAAATAAAAGCTTATATTCAGAAAAAACAAAAAACAAAAAACAACTGTACATGCCTGTTCATAGCAGCCTTATTCATAAAAGCCCCAAACTGGAAAACAACTCAGATGTCCTCCAACTGGTGAATGGTTAAGCCACCTGTGGTACGTTCATACCACGGAACACCAGACAGCAATAAAGAGGAACAAACCTTTTGGTACATGCAGCAATGTGGATGAAATTTAAGGGAATTATGCTGGTTGCCGGGGATTAAGGACGAGAAGAGGTAGATATGGTTATGAAAGGGCAACATGAGGGATCCTTGAGGTGATGGAACTGTTCTGTCTCTTGCCTGTGGTGGTGGATACACATACCTACATGATAAAATTGCATAGAACTAAACACATACACACGTGCACACACATACACACACACAACTGAACACATGGGAAACTAGAAAATCTGAGTGAGGTTAGTGAATTGTATCAATGTCAACTTCCTGGTTGTAATATGATACTATTATTTTGCAAGTGTTACCATTAGAAGAAACACTAGGTAGGGGCACCTGGGTGGCTCAGTCAGTTAACCGTCCGGCTTTGGCTCAGGTCATGATCTCATGGTTCGTGAGTTCGAGCCCCATTTCGGGCTCTGTGCTGCCAGCTCAGAGCCTGGAGCCCACTTCGGATTCTGTGTCTCCTTCTCTCACTGCCCCTCCTGTGCTCGCTCTCTATCTGTATCTCTCAAAAATAAACATTAAAAAAAATATATATATATATATATTTAGAAGAAACACTAGATAAATGGTACACTGGATATCTCTGTATTATTCCTTACTGCATGTGAATCTACAACTATTTTAAAAGTTAAATAAAATAAGTGAAAAGAAAAAGGATATCAGTTAAAACAATGTTCAAAATAGTTGAAATAACAACATAATTATTTCTGATTTAATAATTCCAATAAAAGTAGCATACAAACAAAACAATACCTTACCATGCTATTTTATGACAGGGCTACCCTTCTAAAACTATCACCATAAATTGGCCGATGCAGCACATTAAAGGTGGCCTTGAATTCTTTGCTAATGGTCCCACTGAGAAGTAAGGTCTATTTCTTTTTACCTTGAATCTGGACAGGCTCTGTGATTCCTCTGACCAATAGAATATGGTGGAAATGACACTTTACCTGTTTCTGAACTCAGTCCCTAGCATACTGGCAACTTCTACTTCCTGTCTCTTGAAACACTCACTATTGTAAGCCAACTGCCATGAAAGAAATGTGACTACCCAGAAAAAATGATCAAGCCACCTGGGGACATCCTGGAGGATGACAACACACGTGGACACAGACTGGACAAAGAGCACCAAGGCATTTGACATGTGAGCAAACAGCCATCATCATTGATCAGCTGAGCCTTGCCAAATTCTTAACCCACGAAATCATGAGCAAAATAAAATGGTTGCTTTAATCCATTAAGTTTTAGAGCAATTTGTTATGTAGGCAACAGGTGGCCAAAATAGCTGACAGGGCCCATAGGCACTTTGCCTAGATGTCTTCCCTCAGTAGGTTGGCCTCCAGAGGAATGGAACCATCTTCTTTCCTGATATCCACATGCCTTCTACCAAAATATTAATTTCCTCCTCTTCTTTTCTGTTTCTAACTTTAGTCTCTTTCTCCTGGAGTCCTCTGTCACTCAGCTCCAGGTTTTAGTCTGAGGGATGCATCTAGTTATAAGTTAAAAGCAGTGTTAACCTAAACCCTTGAATCCCAGCAAGATGTCCAGTCTAGTGTTTTTAAACCTCTTTTCATTGATGATCCACAGCAAAAAACGTGTTTTATATAAACACACACACACACACACACACACACACACACACACACACCTGTAATTGAAAGACAAGTTTCAACAGACAATCCTTACCCTTACTATATGTGATTGATTCCAGTATATTCTATCCTATCACAGTAGTCCATTCTATTCATCGTAGTCTTTACTAGAACCCAATCTTTCAGCCACTAGGCCAGAGCTTTGCCTTTTCTTTTTCTCCCCTTAGACAAATGAGGGTATCATAGCGATTACACTATGGAAAGAAAAAATTCCCCATATCTTCCTATTGATAACCTTCTCGAAAATTATGCACTTCAACCTCTTCTATAAGGGAAGAAGAATAGATACTAGCGATCTAAAATGCTGACCCTTATGGGGGCGCCTGGGTGTCTCAGTAGGTTAAGTGTCCAACTTTTGCTCAGGCCATGATCTCATGGTTTGTGAGTTCGGGCCCTGCAGAGGGCTCCGTGCTGACAGCTCGGGGCCTGGAGCCCGCCTCGGATTCTGTGTCTCCCTCTCTCTCTGCCCCTCCCCTGCTCTCCTCTTCTGTCTTTCTCTGTCTCTCAAAAATAAATAAATGTTAAAAAAAATTTTTTTAATGTTGACCCTTACAAAACAAACAAAACTGATGCACAAGTCACTTTCCATTGTCTAAACAGAGAAGAACATGCTGCCATTTTGGTAGGGAGATCATTCATCTCTGCCTCCTTTTCTGTCTGTTCACAAAGCTCTTTCTGACATAATAAGAAGCTTTGCAGGAAAACTGGAGGTAAAAAAAAAAAAAAAATTAAATTTGGGAGAAAAAAAACTTCCAGAGATGCCCTCATAGGCTAAATGGAAAGAAGTACCACAACTTCTCATTTGGACATAGGAATGGTCTGGAGACATTAACGGTGTGCCTATTGGAATAGTCTCACATTTCTTAAAATTTATTGAAGTCTCTCCTTATTGTACTGATACAGCTGACTGCCCACTGCTTCTTGAAACTCATTACTTTATGGATAAGACAGAGACTGTTAGTACTCTTGGAGTCCTCTGTACTTCTCAGCCTCCCTTGCATTTAGGCTGGGCCCATTTGACTACTCGGGTTCAAGTAGTTCAGATCAAGGCAGCAAAGAACTGGTGTCCCACCCCCCCTTCATCTCATTTTCCTCCTACCAATGACAAGCTCATAGCCCACAAGTTCCACCAAGTGTTAAAGGAAGGAGGTGAGGGCTAGACCTGCATAGGACTCTGCATGAGAAGAAATCAACCTTTGCGTGTGGCCATTTCACTGTTACTTGTTTGTGGTTTTTGTTGTTACTGTAGCTTAGCACTGTACCCTCAGAAGAGTACTTGGCTGCTATGACAATACTCTCCGCTAATTATCTCCTCCCTTTCTGCTCCCTCCTTGGGCTTATCCTTCCTGCACACTCCTTAAACATTGTTCACCAAGTCTCTGTCCTGCTCCCTGGTCACTTCTCTCCACTTTTTACCCTGTCCCAACACAATCTCATCCATGTTCGTGGCTTTAATAATCATGTGTATGCTCATGATTCCCAGTCTATAATAGGACTGGGAATCCACCTAAGCTAGGCATGTCACTTTGGCTGTCCCAGAAGTACCGGCAATTCATAATTTTCCAACCTAATGTCATAAGCTCTGAGTATACCATACAAGGCTCTCCCATGACTTGGCCCCATCTAATTCTTCAATCCTGTTACTTGACAAATGGCTCTTGACCCTTTTGTGAAGGCACACTTCTAGCAGTTGTCCGCCACCACTCAGCTCCAAAGTGTCACTGCTCATGCCGCCCCTTGTAGCTTCTCATTTTGCTTCATTTGGTTCATGTCTATCCTTCCTTCAGCTCCTCCAGAAAGCCTTCCTTGAACCTCCCAAACTGGCTAAGTGCTCCTCCCCTGTGCTTCAGAGAACCCTATGCATTACCTTAATCTTGGCGTTTATCAACACACTGAAATTATCCCTTATGACTCTGTCTCCTTAGCTACACTATCAATGCCTCACACATCATATCCATTGTGTAGCCCCATCACCTAGCACAGAGGTTGGAAAACTAAAGCCCACAGTCTGGATGCTTATTCTTGGAAATAAAGTCACACTGATTGGTTTGCATAGTGTTTACAGCTACTCTGTCTTATAGGCAGAGTTGAGTAGTTATGAAAAGACCCTATGACCCACAAAGCCTAAAATATTTGCTATCTGCTCCTTTAAGGAAAAGTTCAGAAACCCCTGACCTAGCGCAATACTTTGCACATAATATGTGCACGATACAAATTTGGGGGAGATTAAGGGTATATAAAGGTTCTTTAAAAATATGTATTCAGTAATAATTATAACAAGTTCACAGCAAGTGCTTTATGCCCACCTCAATTCTGCCCTTGTAAGTACAGGGACAACACACTGAACAAACTCCTAGGTCAGAAATCAGAAAGAAGCCTCTAACAGGCATCTGTTAAGTAGTTGTTAAATAATTAAACAAACCACATTTATGTCAAGCCAAATATTCACTTTTATGGAGTTATAAGGTGACCCAATTTCTCCAAAAAGCTAATTTTGAGAGAACAGTTAAGGGGTAAGCTGGCTGGCTCAGTCGGTAGAGCACACAACTCTTGATCTCAGGGTTGTGAGTTCCAGCTCCATGTTGGGTGTAGAAATTACTGAAAAATCTTAAAAAAAAAAAAGGAAAGAAAACAGTTGAACATGAATCTAAAAGCATTTATAAATATTTGAAGTCAGCATTAGTACAACCATAAAAACGTAAAGGGAACCAAATCTGAACTAAATCAGGACTTAGTGCTGAACCAAATCTGGACTGTCTTTGCTGTGCATCTTATCTCCCAGGGTGTTGAAGGAAGACAGGGAGTCAAAGCAGAGATGGGACTGTACATAGCACATATGAGTTATGGGAAGTGCATGAACTGAATGTTAGTAACCCCCAAAATTCATGTTGAATCACTAAAACCTCAAAGTGATGGTAGTTGGAGCTGGGACCTTTGAGAGGTAATTGGGTTTGGATGAGATCATGAGGGTGTTGCCCTCATGATAGGATTAGTGTCCTTATAAAAAGGGAAAGTCTGTTATAAGATTAACAAGGTCTGAGGATCTTATGTGTAACCTGGTGACTACAGTTGATAACACTGCATGGTATAAATTTGCTAAAATTGCTGCATGAAATTTGCTAAGAGAATAGAACTTAAGTGTTCTCACCCCCAAAAAAGAAAGGTAAATATGTGAGGTGAGGATGTATTAATTAACTCAACTGTGGAAACCTTACACAAGGTATATGTGTATCAAATCATCACATCATGTAAAGATATTATAACTTTGTCAATTACACCTCAATAAAGCCAAAGAGAGAGGGAGAGAGACCTGAAATCTCTCTCCCTTCACATGCAAGCACTATAGAAAAGCCACACGAGAACATAACAAGAAGATGGCCTCCATGAACTAGAAGTGGGCCCTCATGAGAGACTGAATCTGGCAGCACCTTGACCTTGGACTTGTCAGCCTCCAGAACAGTAAGAAATAAATTTCGTTGGTTCAAACTTCCCAATCTATGTTGTAATAGCAGCCAGAGCTGACCAGCACCAGGTATTTGGAAATAGGAGGGGCCAGCCCAGTGGGTTTAGACAGGCTTCCTGTGGACCAATGAAGAAACTTGGAAGTTAATAATCTTTTTTGCTCTTTTCCTTAGTTTGGTACATGTACCACCTTTGAGGCTCAGAATTCTACAGGAGCATTTTAACATTTCCATCTCAAAGGTCCTTTTCCCTTTCACCTGTCCAAAGTTCAGCTTAAAACTTCTCTGGCATCTCAAGCTTGTTGTAATTTCTCTTTCCTCTCTGATGCCTGATAATGTTAACTTTATCACATATCTTAGAACAAGAAATTACCCTGGCTTGCTAATAGGTTGCTTCATATGGTTTCTTAATAGACCGTAAGTGTCTTATGAAAAAGAACTCTATCTTATATTACATTCTCTTTATTCTTGCTTTTCTTCACACTCCTACAAGTATAGACTTGGAAATGCAGAGATTCTACCAAGGGTAGACCAGAAGTGCTTCAGTTGCTCGCTCTTGGATGAAATCCGAATGACACAAGCAAGGGAGGGGTAAAAAATACCTGGGGGAAAAGGTTTGATCATTACACTAACAAAAAGAAGTATAGAACCTAAGAAAGGGATTTTTTTAAAGCTTTTATTTAATTACTTTGAGAAACAGAGAGAGAACGAACAGGGAAGGGGCAGAAAGAGGGGGGCGGTGGGGACAGAGGATCTGAGGCAGGCTCTGTGCTGACACCCAGAAAGCCGGATGTGGGCCTGGGACTCACAAACCATGAGACCATGACCTGAGCTGAAGTCAGATGCTTAGCCCACTGAACCACCCAGGTACCCCGAGAAAGGGATTTTTTTAATGATGACATAATCTTTCTATGAATACACTTTAGTTTGTTCTTTGTTGCAGTTTTTTGTCAAGAAAAATAACACGAACATAATAAAAATGCCCCCTTCATAGTTTAACAAATGAGAGTTTACCTATAATAAATACTAAACAACTCTAACAGAGAATTATAAAACAGGGCAAATCAGCAGTCATCATCACAAAGATTAAAAATAGATGATTAAAAACGGAAATGCTTTCCATCTTCCAAATTGTGTGTCCTGTTAATATAAAATATTTTCATTTAATTGGCTAAGAGTATGCAACTAGAGGGTATTTTATTATGGATCATAATTGT
Organism: Prionailurus viverrinus; assembly: GCF_022837055.1. Lineage (NCBI taxonomy): Eukaryota > Metazoa > Chordata > Mammalia > Carnivora > Felidae > Prionailurus > Prionailurus viverrinus. The sequence continues at coordinate 64,598,891 of NC_062563.1, read as the reverse complement.
TGAATAAAGTTTTGCCTTCTCTCTTCTAAAATCAGCTTTCCTTAAGGAACAGTCACAGTCTTATACTTAAATTAACAAATCTTGAAAGCAGATATGCATTGATAGTCTATCAGTGTTCTTTTTCCTTCCAAATAAATACCTAAACAAACCAGCTTGAAAGAGTGTCGAAACCATCAAAGTCCAGCCAGCAAGGGGGTGTACCCTGAAGGGTTCTTCACCAAAAACTGAGTAAGTTACAATTTTTCGTTACCATGGCAAACTAGAAAAGGCTATCACATCATCAACTACTACCAATTAAACAACGATTGGTGCACAGAACTAATTCCTAGGTCAATGGAATACAGAGGGACTGAAATACGGGCTTGGCAATGTTTGAAGGAAGTTTGACCTAAGGGCATGGGACATGGGAAGGCTGGTAATGCAGAAAGGGAACAGGGGCACAGGCTGTGGCAAAGGATTCTTATCAGAGGGTGCATGAGAGCACCAGGAAGAGTTTATGAAAGGAAAAAGACTATTCAATTGATGAGGTATGGCTGGTAAGTTTAGAAACATCAAAGATAAACGCGTATCTATCTACTTGATGATTTTTGCCAGAAGTAAGCCTTCTATCACCTTTATATTTTCTAACGTATGATCTAATTCAGACATTTGAACTGTGCCTTAAAACTATTCCCTGAGTAGAACCAGTGTTTAAATTTGTCCAAGTCTTGGTTGAGCTAAAGCTTATGAAGTAGTTATTCTATCAGTGGGAGAAAGTATCAAGAAAGACAGACTAGGATGTGCCATACGCACTGAGCAATAGAAAACGTAAACTATACAAGTCCCTTTCCTTACTCCTGATCCAAATTACAGTGCTAGATTTTACAGAAATATGTAGCACTTTCAATAGACCCTTCAAAAGTGTGATGGAACATTTCTCTTTTGTTCTTATATATTCTCTGGTGTACACATGCATAACACAGTTAGTGGTTCTACCTCACCCACAGAAAGTGTCTAGTAGTAAAAGAGTGTCAATGCTTTCTCAAAAGAAAGATACCACACATGGTTATAAACAAAGAGAAATAAACTACTAACAAATTACCCAGACTTAGACTGGGGTGTGGGGGGTGGGGGTGGGAGTGGGGTGAAAAGACTACCTTTGCAGAAAGAAAAGAAATAACATTGTCATATATTTGTATACAAAGATTAAGACTTGTCATAAATATATATATAATATTTACATCACACATATTAATATATATTATACAAATTGAAAGTTAGTACTAAGTATAATCCCCAGAAAACACAATTTTTTTTTTCAAAAAGCTAAGAAAATGCTAACAAAATTCAGCATCCTTTCTTAATAAAGACCCTCGAGAAAGTCGGGATAGAAGAAACATACTTAAACATCATAAAAGCCATTTATGAAAAGCCCACAGCTAACATCATCCTCAATGGGGATAAACTGAGAGCTTTCCCCCTGAGATCAGGAACATGACAGCGATGTCCACTCTCACCGCTGTTGTTTAACATAGTGTTGGAAGTTCTAGCATCAGCAATCAGACAACAAAAAGAAATCAAAGGCATCAAAATTGGCAAAGATGAAGTCAAGCTTTCACTTTTTGCAGATGACATGATACTGTACATGGGAAACCTGACAGACTCCACCAAAAGCCTGCTAGAACTGATACATGAATTCAGCAAAGTTGCAGGATACAAAATCAATGTACATAAATCAGTTGCATTTTTATACACCAATAATGAAGAAACAGAAAGACAAATAAAGAAACTGATCCCATTCACAATTGCACCAAGAAGCATAAAATACCTAGGAATAAACCTAACCAAAGATGTAAAAGATCTGTATGCTGAAAACTATAGAAAGCCTATGAAGGAAATTGAAGAAGATATAAAGAAATGGAAAAACATTTCATGCTCATGGATTGGAAGAATAAATATTGATAAAATGTCAATACCACCCAAAGCTATCTACACATTCAGTGCAATCCCAATCAAAATTGCACCAGCATTCTTCTCAAAACTAGAACAAGCAATCCTAAAATTTGTATGGAATCACAAAAGGCCCCGAATAGCCAAAGTAATTTTGAAGAAGACCAAAGCGGGAGGCATCACAATCCCAGACTTTAGCCTCTACCAGAAAGCTGCAATCATCAAGACAGAATGGTATTGGCACAAAACCAGACACATACACCAATAGAATAGAATAGAGACTCCAGAATTGGACCCACAAACACATGGCCAACTAATCTTTGACAAAGCAGGAAAGAATATCCAATGGAAAAAAGACAGTCTCTTTAACAAATGGTGCTGGGAGAACTGGACAGCAACATGCAGAAGGTTGAAACTAGACCACTTTCTTACACCATTCACAAAAATTAACTCAAAATGGATAAAGGTCTAAATGTGAGACAGGAAACCATCAAAATCCTAGAGGAGAAAGCAGGAAAAAACCTCTCTGACCTCAGCTGCAGCAATTTCTTACTTGACACATCCCCAAAGGCAAGGGAATTAAAAGCAAAAATGAACTATTGGGACCTCATCAAGATAAAAAGCTTCTGTACTGCAAAGAAAACAATCAACCAAACTAAAGGCAATCAACGGAATGGGAAAAGATATTTGCAAATGACATATCAGACAAAGGGCTAGTATCTAAAATCTATAAAGAACTCACCAAACTCCACACCCAAAAAACAAATAATCCAGTGAAGAAATGGGCAGAAAACATGAATAGACACTTCTCGAAAGAAGACATCCAGATGGCCAACAGGCACATGAAAAGATGCTCGACGTTGCTCCTCATCAGGGAAATACAAACCAAAACCACACTCAGATACCACCTCACACCAGTCAGAGTGGCTAAAATGAACAAATCAGGAGACTATAGATGCTGGAGAGGATGTGGAGAAACGGGAACCTTCTTGCACTGTTGGTGGGAAAGCAAACTGATGCAGCCGCTCTGGAAAACAGTATGGAGGTTCCTCAGAAAATTAAAAATAGATCTACCCTATGACCCAGGAATAGCACTCCTAGGAACTTACCCAAGGGATACAGGAGTGCTGATGCATAGGGGCACTTGTACCCCAATATTTATAGCAGCACTTTCAACAATAGCCAAAGTATGGAAAGAGCCTAAATGTCCATCAACTGATGAATGGATAAAGAAATTGTGGTTTATATACACAATGAAATACTATGTGGCAATGAGAAAGAATGAAATATGGCCTTTTGCAGCAACGTGGATGGAACTGAAGAGTGTTATGCTAAGTGAAATAAGCCATACAGAGAAAGACAGATACCATATGTTTTCACTCCTATGTGGATCCTGAGAAACTTAACAGAAGACCATGGGGGGAGGGGAAGGAAAAAAAAAAAGGGTTAGAGAGGGAGGGAGCCAAAACATAAGAGACTCTTAAAAACTGAGAACAAACTGAGGGTTGATGGGGGGTGGGAGGGAGTGGAGGGTGGGTGAGGGGTATTGAGGAGGGCACCTGTTGGGATGAGCACTGGGTGTTGTATGGAAACCAATTTGACAATAAATTTCATATTTAAAAAAATAAAAAATTAAAATAAAAAAGGTAAGAAAATGCTAACAAAATATTCTCTACATCTTTGATCTTTAATGAATATAAGAAAATGGTAAAATGCTATATTTTGGTTGGAAAACGGAATCAAATATTATGTGACAAAACAAACTAATAGATTGACATAATAGACATATGCCATAACTTGGGTCAGGCTCTTTTTTTTTAAATGTTTATTTACTTTTGAGAAACAGAAAGAGACAGAGTACAAGCAGGGGAGGGGCAGAGGGAGAGGGAGACACAGAATCTGAAGCAGGCTCTAGGCTCTGAGCTGTCATCACAGAGTCTGAAGGAGGAGGAGGTGGGGCCAGGGCAGAGGGGTTGTTTCGAGCTCAGGAACCATGAGTTCATGACCTAAGCAGAAGAAGTCAGATGCTTAACCAACTGAGCCACTCAGGCACCCCTTTGGTCAAGTTTTTATAATCTAATCAACACAAAGTATCAATTCTCTTTGTACAATCTTAGGAAAATTTATTTTTTCATATAATAATCTGAAAAAGTAATTTGTTAAGATAAATGACTAAAACAATATCTTTATAATTTTATAAATATTATGAAATTGAAAAATAAAGCACAGGGGCACCTGGATGGCTCAGTCGGTTAAGTGTCCAACTCGTGACTTCGGCTCAGGTCATGATCTCACAGTTGGTGAAGTCGAGTCCTGCATCTGGCTCTGTGCTGACAGTGTGGAGTCCTCTCTCTCTCTCCCTCTCTCTCTACACCTCCTCTGCTCTCTCTGTCTCTGTCTCTCAAAATAAATAAACTTTAAAAAAAAAAGAAAAAGAAAGCACAAAATGCTTTTTAAAGAATAATGTCTGATAGTTCATACTTCAACATAATTTAAATAAGACATAAGCTCAAAGGTTCCTTAAAAGGAGGCCAATTCAAAATGTATCATGGATTTAATTGTGTAATTATATTTGCAGCCTTAGATGGAAGAACTTCAGTAGATGCTGCAAAACCCACAGGTAAGAACTAGATTAATGATGTTGAAGGCACATGTGGGGACAGCAACCACTTTGAACCTATATTCTGTGGCTTTGCGCTTATGTTTTAGTCAACAGCGTTGCAGGCTATTGTCCCTGTTCATGTATTTTAATACTTTCATCAAGTGAATCTTATTTGTATTTACTTCTTGAAGAGTAAAATGAAGAGCGAAATTCTGAATGTCTAGAATAGATAATAAATATGTACATAAAATCCAACTCAAGGATTGTTCCAATACATAGTGCAAGCTTTTCATATTCAATTCAACCCAAGGTGTAAAACCAATGTCATCCCCATGAATGAAACATGGAAAGACTAATCCTGAGTAAGAACTATAGCCATCCAAAAGGATCACAAAACAGATTGACTCAGCACTGTTGTGCCAAAAGCCTTTCATGTGAGAGTCTGAAAATCCACATGGTTCCACAGCATAAAAATCACAATCTCATTTCAGAACTTCACATTCACTTGGCTAGAAGACCTGGGACGCTCTGAGTGATCTTAGAAGCATCCCGTCAATGCTCACCAGGCTTAGAGAGGACAAGTACAGTGAATTCCCATTTTGTTGTAAAGACATGAGATAATGTGAGATTTCTATTATCCACAATAAGTATTTAAAAAGACATACAGGGGCGCCTGGGTGGCGCAGTCGGTTAAGCGTCCGACTTCAGCCAGGTCACGATCTCGCAGTCCGTGAGTTCGAGCCCCGCGTCGGGCTCTGGGCTGATGGCTCAGAGCCTGGAGCCTGTTTCCGATTCTGTGTCTCCCTCTCTCTCTGCCCCTCGCCCGTTCATGCTCTGTATCTCTCTGTCCCAAAAATAAATAAACGTTGAAAAAAAAAATAGAAAGACATACAATAAAATTATAAAGACAAACTCCCATTTTGTAAGAATTGTACTGATTTCTCAGTATGTCCTTCACACCAGAGGAGAACAATCATGAAGTATGATAGGAACACACCAGAATTTAGCCTGACTATATTCAAAGCTTCAATTAATTTTAAATGATCAAACAACTGCACTGCCGAGACACAAGAAACCATAGGTCTTTTACATGATCCTACAAAGTAACAGGCAGAAAGAGGTCACTCTCTAAGGTCAACATATGCACCACTAGATACATTCAAGAAAAGAACTTCACATAAATGGCTGCAGACACTTCCGAAGACAGTCCTTGTTGGCATAATTACTCAAATAGTACTTACAAGTTTCTCCTCAGATCTACCCATTCTTAAGGATAAATAACTGATTCGATGTATTTTCTTAGACATCAAAGAATTCAATTAAAAAAAGACCGAGCAGAGGTCATTAATCTCATAACTGCAACTAGTCTTAAGTAACAAGATCTCTTACCATGCAGGAGATTTTGCAAAAATGACATGTGACCTGTATCTTTATCACCACCACCACCCTGAACATATTACCTTCACTCTGCCAACCCAAATGGGAGATTTCTGATTAGAAACTTGAGAGAAATTCTTTCCCCACCACCCCCCCCACCCCCCCATCATCCACACCAAATTCAAGACTTGAAAGTGCTCTGGATAATTTGGTTATTTCCAACAATCAAAAGAGACCAATCTCATATGGGAATATTGGCCAATAATTAAGGAGATATCAGTTGCCCTAGCAACAGATTCCTTCTCAAATAAGCACTGTTTTCATTCAGCAGCCTTTAGCCAAAAGGGGAATTAAATCACTGAAATCAACAATTCCTTTGTTTAGCAAACAGAACAGCTTTCCAGGTCTCAAGAAAACAGAGCCCTCACAGTTGGTCCAGCATTGCCCAAGGTAGCAGTTTAGTTGAATAAGCCAACCTCTTGAATTGCAGGATTTTATCATCAAAACCACCGCTAACAGAACTGCTAGCTTTTGCCAAAGAAACATGACAAAAGAGAGCATCTCCTAAGTGATACTAATGAATATATTTAGCTTTCTAGATTTTAAGCTGACATAGAGAATGTATTATGTATGTACTTCTGTCTATATATATTGATGTAATTCCAGATGTCTAGCATAGCTAACTATTAATCAACCCACCCCATTAGCTAATAAATAGCTCCTTTTTTTAAAATTTTTTAATGTTTATTTATTTTTGAGAGAGAGACAGAGCACGAGTTGGGGAGGGGCAGTGAGAGAGGGAGACACAAAATCTGAAGCAGACTTCAGGCTCTGAGGTGTCAGCAAAGCCCAATGCAGGGCTTGAACTTAAGAACCACAATATCATGGCCCAAGCTGAAGTGGGAGGCTTAACCCATTGAGCCACCAGGCACACCATAAATAGCTTCTTATACTTCAATTTATAGATGTAAGAGTCTGACCCCGTGTTAGACAATTTAAAAAATATTTTACATGTGTCATTATCAAAACGGAGAAAAATGAATAGCTTCATTCCTGAATGTTGATAGAACCTGACCAACTGAAGTCATGTCATTGCATTAAGGTTGTCTGGAGAGGGCAACTATCATTCATTTTCTGATAAATAAAAATAAAATAAGGGGCAACTGGGTGGCTCAGTCGGTTAAGTGTCCGACTTCGGCTCAGGCCATGATCTCACAGTTCATGGGTTCGAGACCTGTGTCAGGCTCTGTGCTGACAGCTTGGAGCCTGGAGCTTCTTCGGATTCTGGGTCTCCCTCTTTCTCTGCTCCTCCCCGCTGTGCTCTATCACATTCTCTCGAAAATAAATAAACATTAAAAAATAAAAATAAAAATAATAAAATTAGTAAAGGCTCACTATGACTGATCTCACTCAATAGAGACACATACCTAAACTCCCAGTGGCTCTCCAGGTTAACACTCTTGCCACAAAATGCTTATATCCTAGCTACACTCCAGGATCACTGATTTCATTATTTCAAGCTATCTCCATAAACAGTCCCCTCACCTTCCCAATCTTTCTCCACTATCACATTCCCTCTACAGTCCTATTCCCACTCCACACAGGCTCCCAGTTGGCCACCACTGGCCTGGGTTGCAGATTTCTCTTTTGGCAAGAAGACTCCATCAGCCAGCAAGTATCTGAATTGACCTGTGTCATGATCAGGTTCTAATGACCACAATCTTCACCCCTCTTGCCATCCTCTGACTTCCTAAGGCCCTTCACATTTTCTCTGTCTCTGTGTGTCTCTTTCTCTCTCTTTTTGCTTATTTCATAATTTTTTTTTTAATTATAGGAATAATACATGTTATTCAAAGTAAACTGCAGTACTATGGAGGTATATAAAATAAAAAACAGAAAAGGCCTTCTGGTTAGAGGCTTGTTCCCCAGAGGCAGTCATGGTTAATAATTTTGGGGTGCAACTTTCGGGTATATTTTTTCTACATCGATATAAAATTTCTTTTTTCACAAAGAGGGGTCTTTGTTACTCTCACTTTCTCCTACCCTTTGTCATGCCTACACGGAGAAACTTGAGTTAAAAAAATCAAATATGAAAGAATGGGTTCCCTGAATCCATGCCATCCCACACCTTGAGCTGTACACACCCACTTTGTACTTCTTACCTCAAGTACTTTGTTCCCCCCATGTGCAATACTATACCATTTCCTTTTCTATTTATGAAAAATAAAGTGTCCAATTCTATGCTATTTATTTTTATGATTATGAAAAATAGAGACAAGGCATCCCCACTGAAACAGAAATGTCTAGTTATTTGTCAATATCCCCCCGTATTAACTGAGGTGAAATACTCAATCAGCTAATAAAATTTAAAATCATGATTTCTCTATGAAGATATATGAAACTAGCATTCTAATTTACTTTGGAGCCTTTAAAACTGTACTTGGTTTTAATTCACATTGTCTCATTTTTAACAAAGGAGTCATAACAAATGTACTGCATCTATGAATAATAAATGAGGATATTCTCCCTTTTCCAATTAAAAAAAAAAAAAACAACTCATACCTGAAAATGGCTAAGGTTCTTTGGCTAGCTTTGGCTAGCAAATAATTCCAGCCAAAGACTGACACTTAACTTCTAAATCCACCGTCACACTAATAATGCAACATATGATGCCAACAAATATGACTGCCAGGAGCAACGAAGGTTCTCACAAGCAAATGAGTATATCAGAGTCCCTAGGTGCCTATACTTTAGACTCAGATGGCCAGTAGAACGAAGCATTTACATGACTATAGGTTGCCATTACTCATTTAAATGTCATTCCCCAAGTCCCTAACTGGGAAACCGCTTTTGTGACCTTACAAATTTATCCGTGATGAAGAGAGGTAATTCAAAGTCCTATTCTCTTTGGAATGTAGAAGACCACCAGACATTAATTAACTCTACCTAGAAGGCTTGGTTATCTCACATGCAGTACTGAAAAGCAGGGATATTCAACTCTCATCAGCAGCTAATATTTAATGAGTGCCTGCAGGGTATATGGCAATATACAAGTCACCTACAAGGGCGGGCTCTAAAGGCTGTATTAGTCAACAGTGGAAAATGCTGTTGTTACTCTATGAAATATACATGAAAGCTGACCGTATTTTCTACTGAGCTCTACTTATGCGTACATAATAAAGTAGGGTGCCTGTTTCTTTCAATCTGTAGGGAGTGTTCACCTTTCAGCCTTCACTCACCAGACAACAGCTGTTCTTGTCTTCAAGTATTGACAATACTGTGCAATAGTGTCTGGAAAATAGGACTACTGAATACTCTTTATTGTTATAGGACAGTAAGGGATCAATTTATTTAAAGAGCTTTGGTTTATGTTAGGGGAAAAGTGTAATAGTGCTTGTTAAATTAATAGTCAAATCTTTAGATCAGTCAATATAAAGGATAGTGTAAAATTGTACTGAGGACTTTACCACAGAAATCTGAAAAACTTCAAATGCCTTGACGTTTTGAAAATTACAAACTTGGTTATGGCCCAGTGCAACCATAGCTTTCTTCTGCACGCAAGAGGGGGAAAACTTTGCTGAATTTAAGGTGTAAAATTATTTACGGCTCTTTACTTGGAAATTCTAGATTTCATAAGAAAGTAAGAGATCCTGCCAAAAAAGTGATTAGAGATGGGAGGAATCTAATTTAATCGTTAATAAAAATGAAACTCAACAACAGCCCAACAGAACGATAGCAAAACTTTTGGCTGATCCATGTTCACTGGACGCATTCTTTGTGGCCTCCTGATGGGGAACGAGAAGTGTGCACACCCTGTGACCGCTGTTAAAGAAGGGGGCCTGACTAGACATTTCAGCTCCAGCTTGGGTCCAAATCTGGTTCACATCATTGGCCAACAACTAGTAGTAAGGAAGAACTGCTTTTTTTTTTTCTTTTAAGTTAGAGATTTTATTTTATTTGCTTATTTTTTAATGTAATTTATTGTCAAGTTGATTAACATACAGTGTAAACAGTGTGCTCTTGGTTTTTGGGGGTAGATTCCCATGATTCATCACTTACATACAACACCCAGTGCTCACCCCAACAAGTGCCCTCCTCAATGCCCATCACCCATTTTCCCGTCTCCACTGCCTCAAGAATCACTTTCAATTGACATCCTTGGCCACCAGTAAAGGAATAGTATTGAAATTAACACTACAAAGGATTATTTTTTGAGAGAGAGAGAGAGATAGAGAGAGGGAGAGAGAAAATCTAAAGCAGGCTCCACACTCAGCGTGGAGCCCGACAAGAGGCTGGATCCCATGAACCCAACTCACAATCGATTCCACAAGCCCAACCTGGTCCCATCCCACGAGCCTGGATGGCAGAGCCATCCAGTGCCCCTACAAAGGCTTTTCAAAACCCCAAAGCAGTCAAGTTACCAAAATCAAGTGATGATATTTTTGGCAATATATTTTTACCAACTTTTACATATACATGATTTTTAATCGTCAGTCCTCAAAAAATAATAAATACCAACTCTTCTGGAAGACTGCAGAGACATTTGTTTCTTTTTTTTTTTTTTTTTAATTTTTTTTTTCAACGTTTATTTATTTTTGGGACAGAGAGAGACAGAGCATGAACGGGGGAGGGGCAGAGAGAGAGGGAGACACAGAATCCGAAACAGGCTCCAGGCTCCGAGCCATCAGCCCAGAGCCCGACGCGGGGCTCGAACTCACGGACCGCAAGATCGTGACCTGGCTGAAGTCGGACGCTTAACCGACTGCGCCACCCAGGCGCCCCGAGACATTTGTTTCTTAATGAAAAGGCAATGAGAGTATTTTCAAACCCACACATGCAGCTTATTTTGATGGAAGGATGTAGACGTAATTAGGGTCTGTCCAGCATCTCTCTACACCTGATACTCATTCAACAGATATTTCCTGAGCAACTACTGTGTGACACGGGTGAGACACGAAGCCAAATAAGATACAGTCCTTGCCTTTAAGGAGCTTTCTGACTAGTGATGATGTGCTAGGCATGAGGTATGTCTCACACAGAGAAAACGAGACGAGTATTGCTTACAAGAGCTTCACAGAGGTGTACCTGACCCAACAGGTGCAGGAGATGAGATAGGTCAGAGAACGCTTCCAGAGGACGTTTTCATTTTTAATTTACTAGTTATAAATTTTATGTAAACCTTATCTGTTGTGAAAGAGTCTCTCTCCCCTATATTAGTTGATATGTTTTAGGTAACTGTAATCCACATTCTTTAAAAGAAACCATATTCTCTTGTTACAATTTAAAGTGGTAAAGAAAAGCAACTAAAAATAATTCTTTTTTTTTTTTTTTTTTTTTTTTTTTCAGGAAGGGATTCCTTTTCTAACCTCCCAGCATACTATTGTCTTAGAACCACAGTAAAGCTCCAGGAGAGCTGTTTTCTATTATTCTTCTATATCTCATCCTGTGATACTCTTTAACCATTTTAAATATAGAAGACAGACAAACAGGCAGTATGGGGAGTCAACTGACGAACTGAGCACTTAGGTTACAGAACACCTCACACCCTTTCCAGACAAAGATCTTGCCAAACAATCTCCTGCAAAACACCGGTGAAAATTTGAATCACTCTTTAACAAACTGTTCAAGTTTTAGGAAACTGTTCGGTTTACAGAAACTGATGTAAAATGCATGTAGTGGGTACACCCGTCCATAGAACAGCTCTGCTGTTGTTTCCTTCAGTTTATAAGGGATGTAAAGGGGTGGGGAGGTGAACTTCCATAGTATCAATTATTTTTAATAACTCCCTTGCCCCCAATATTTTTATGCTACCCAAAGAGACTAAATCTGGGGCAGTCCTTCTTATGCACTTCATCCCTCCCGGCACCTGAGATTACCACACCATCCTGTAGAGCGTCTCCTAGTCTTTGGTGTCATACCAGAATTGAAACTCTCACAGAGAGAGACTGGGCCCCCGTGGCTCAGAAAATAAAATGACTCGCCCACAGTCACACAGCTAATTAGAACCAAAACAGGTATGGGTATCTACACCTGCTGATTTCTCTATTCCTTAGAATTCTCAACCAAAAAACTGCCTCCCGTTCCTAAACATAAGAAGAAGAACACAACAAAATCGATTTGCTCTGCATTTCTCTAATATGCGTTTCACTTCATCAAATTTAAGACAATCTAACACTTGGAACTGCATCTTAACATTGAAAACGTTTCCATTTTTATGTCTTAGTCTTTGATGTTATTAACATTTCACATTCTGTATGCATTACCCCGTGGCAACACACGTCTTAAAAATTTGAACCAAATCCTAGAGAATGAGAGCATCTGGATTTTTTATATCAACAGAGGGAAGAAAAAAAAAAAACTGATGTGGCATCCCTCTCTTGCCCACCTAAACACAAAAGAAATGTATTAAAATACCACTCACAGAATTTCAAGAGGACACAATTCAAAGGATAATAATAAATGCAGGTCACCGAGAGTTGACATTTCCATGACCTAAGCTTGTTGTATACTGTACCTCCCGCTCCATGTCTGCTGACATCCAGGAGTAAACCCTAAGGGAGTTGTTTTGAGTGAGGGTTTCTGTATGTCTCTTTGAATAGGAATACAAAGTGACAGAAAAATAACTCAAAATTGCTATAAAATGAATGGTATTTCCAAATGCGCAAGCAAACAACATGCACTTTAATGTAACACATTTCTTCTTATTTGGCAGTAAGTTAAAACATATGTTGTTTGAAGTTTATATAAAATGGATGAAAAGGTGTTATTTGTGTTAAAAATGAAACCAAATTACTAAGTGGTTTAAAATCTATGGCTTTTATTATCCAAATGTAGCCATTTAAAAGTAATGTCACTTGAAGAGTAAAAATAAATTAGGGTTAACAGTTACGGGTTTGCTTGTTTTTTTTTGTTTTGTTTTGTTTCTTGATGAAGGAAATAAAGTAAAAACCTTCAAAAATGTGCACTCAGTCATTACAGTTTCACAATTTTAACACAATTCCAAAAAAACAAACAACAAAGAAATTCATTTACCCCTTAAAATCAAGTACAAATATTTTTTTCCTGAAGGCTTTTTCTTCTACCAATTACCAAAGAAAGAGCTGTCAAAAGCTTAGTCTCACTTCAAAAAGGAAAAGTCAATGGCAGCAAGTAAAAATCCGGTGGTCAAAATGTCCTCATCGGCTGGCCCTGGGAAAAATCTCATCAAGAACAACATCAACAAAAAGCAAAAATCATTACTATTAAATAAATTATTTTTACCACCAAGAGTTTGATTAGCGCTTTGCAAAGCAAATAAAAACAAGAAAGCGTACATACTCTTGAGTTGTTTAGAGACAGAAAGAACAGGTTTTCAAAACAGGACTGGAAGATTAGAAGTTCAGAGCCAAAACTTGAAGTTTTGTTGCTTGGTTTTTAAATATAAAGTATATCCAAAAGCATTTGTTTCTTAGCCCTAAGGTCCCTTGCATAGGTGACTTTCTTGTCATGTTCTTTTCTATAACCTATTTAGGATTCAAAGCGCTTTTCTCTTCTGTTGACCATTGCTTAATATAGCCAAAATAAGATCTAGTATATCTACAAAAAAAGATCACATCGTTTAGCTCTAATAAATACAATCAGGGAAGCATGTTTGGTTACAGTAAATCCTTAAAGTAGGCACGATTGCCTTAAAAGATAAAGCTTTGGTCTTCAAGTACTATATAAGGAATTGTAGCCCATTTTGAACACCGATAAATTTTTTTAGATTTATTTATATAAGTGATCTCCACAACGTGGGGCTTGAACTCACAACCGCGCTATCAAAAATTGCACGCGCTTCCAACTAAGCCAGCCACACACCCCAAACACTGATGAAAATATTTTGTCACGCATTACATCATCATTGTCACCGACTGGCAATAAAAATGGACCAAGTGGTGAAGAGGAGCTGACCCACAAACCAACATCATCAGTGACGTGGGCTCCAAGGAAAATGTGTCAAGAAATGTGTCAAGGAAAATGGGATCATCATACTCAATCGCCGCTTTCGCACAGCAGTATACATCCAGATGCAAAACACATTACATCATGTTATATTACATTGCTTACCGTTATCAATTTTTTTTTAACCCGTATTTATTTTTGAGACAGAGAGAGACAGAGCATGAACGGGGCAGGGGCAGAGAGAGAGGGAGACACAGAATCGGAAGCAGGCTCTAGGCTCTGAGCTGTCAGCCCAGAGCCCCCCACGCGGGGCTCGAACTCAGGGACCGCGAGATCATGACCTGAGCCGAAGTCGGACGCTCAACCGACTGAGCCACCCAGGCGCCCCTCAATTTTTTTAATTTATCTTTTTAAGTTTACTTATTTATTTTGAGAGAGAGAGTGCAAACAGGGGAGGGGCAGAGAGAGGGAAAGACAGAATCCCAGGCAGGCTCCACGCTGTCAATGCAGAGTCCGACACAGGGCTCAGTCTAACAAACCGTGAGATCATAACCTGAGCTGAGATCAAGAGTTGGATCCTTAATGACTGAGCCACCCAGGCGCCCCTAATTTTTTAAAAATTTCTGAAACACGTTACATTTGCATTCTTATCTAGAAATAAGAGGAGTTAAGAAATTTAGAGCACTTTAGAAACTTTCGGTTTAATATTGTCCATGTTGGGGAGAAGCAGTGACTGACCATCAAAAAAAATTTTTTTTAATACAAGGTAAAAAAAAAAGTTTATGTAAGCTGACAATTTTAGGAGGCAATAAACTCTTAACCATAGACTAACCTTCCTTTGCAAATATGATCTGTTTCTGTCAACATTTCAAATAAATGTTGAGTATTAGTGAATATCCTCCTTTATTCTCACATGCCAGCATTCTGTAGACAAATGAAAACCAAAATGCTTTATAAGAGACACAAGTTCATTACTCTTCATATAGTCTCTGTGAGGTTTATATTTAATCCCTACCTGTTTTCTTCTGTCTCTCAAAATCAAATAAGTAATAAAATCATAATTGAGATCTAGATAACAGTATCTGCAGTACTCAAACTAACTAGTGTATCACATTTCAAAGAGTTGGTCAGCTGGAATCTGGATTTCAGATGAATCAATTATATGTCAGTTATATCTCAGTAAAGCTGGCGGGGGGGGGAGGAGGAGATGAACCAATAATGTTACTAAAACTAAGTATGGATATTTAATTTATTTAAAAAAGAAAGCAGTCCTGTTCCAGTGTAGGTAGTGATTGAGTTGCCATGGCAATGCAGTAGGGAGGTACCTGGTTCATGCACTACGGGTGAAAGTGGGGCTTAACATAAATAAATAAAATAAAATAAAATAAAATAAAATAAAATAAAATAAAATAAAATAAAATAAATGAGAAAGAAAGAAATAAGAAGGAAAGAAAGAAAGAAAGAAAGAAAGAAAGAAAGAAAGAGAAAGCCTTTTCTGAATTTCATGCTTTCCAAGATTTTTCTATAAATTTGTTGGTGTCCCAAATAATGTTTATTCTCCAGGTACTTTTAAGGCAATTAGTTACCAATTAAACAAGGCCCATTCTAGTTGGGGGGTGGGGGGGTGTAATGGGTAAAGGAACAGCAGTAAGAAAAGTATATGTTCCAGTCCTCACAGTGACAAAGAACATCAAAAGGAGGTCATATATATAGTCATAAGAGATACAGTGACAGAGATGCACCTGGGTGGCTCAATCAGTTGAGTATCTGACTCTTGATTTCAGCTCAGATTATTATCCCAGGACCCTGGGATCAAGGCCCACATCTGGCTCCACATTGAGGGTGGTGCCTGCTTAAGATACTCTCTCTCTCCGCCCTCTGCCACTCTCTCCTGCTTGTGCATATGCTCTCTCTCAAATGAAAAATAAATAAATTGAATTTTTCTTGTTCTTCATATAATAATCCAGTTTTTCTATTATGTTACCATTATTTTTCCCATTCTGTTATAAAGTTTTCTTTTCTTTTTTGAGAGAGAACATGAGAAGGGGAGAAGGGTAGCGGGTGAGAGCGAAGGAGAATCTTAAGCAGGTTCCACCCTCAGTGCGGAGCCCAAAGCGGGGTTCAACACAGGGTTTGACCTCACAACCCTGGGATCATGACCTGAGCCAAAATCAAGAGTTGGAGACTCAACTGTACCACCCAGGTACCCCTTATAAAGTTTTCAGAGCCTAAGAATCACAATTTTTAGTTCTCACAGCAATTAGTTTGCAAAGTTTTTATTTTTCCATAATTTTAATCCAAGTATTGCAATCTACTATTATAGCTCATGAATACATTGTGAAGTTCTGCCATGACATCATACTGTAGAAAGTATTCCATGGATAAATAGATCTGGAAATCTTTAAGCTAAAGGAAGAGTGATAAACTTCCAAAATTAAATAGTACAGCCAAATAAAACAACACTGCCTAGTGAAATCAACTCAAATTTAGAAAAATAAATCAAAATTAGAGACATTAATAAAAATGTTAAACATATATAATAAAACAAAGGCTTTTTCTAATGTATAATAACTATCTTTGAGCTTAAAATATATCCTGACTCCATATTTTATAGAAACACAATTGAATATAACTTTATAAGTAAGTTATTAAAATAATAGTAAAATATTACAGGATTATATACAGGTAAATTTACACATTTCATAGCCCTAAAGCTAGACAACAGATACATATTAAAAACAAAAAACAAAAAACAAAACAAAACACACGGTTTTTGGAGACCTAATGCCATTAATGTTGGTATGAGATGTGTATTTCATTCCCTTCCTTTACAGGTTTAAAATATTTCTCATACAATTACAGATAAGACACCTGAATTTTAGAGTTCTCTTATCTACAACAGAAAGCTTTACAAAGCTACCACGAATATAAGGCAGAAACCACGCAAAAGCCGACTGTGCCATGATATAAAGAAAATGCCAAAGAGCATTTGGAGTCTAGCCTATAGGTCATAAATATGAAAATCTACGTGCTGAAGCAGAATTACTTCACTGAAGAAGACATGATGTCAAAGCCCTTAGAAAAGATGACAACCGAAACCACAGGTGAGCCACTGTATTGAGAACTGTGGGAATTTCTAAATTAAAGGGCCTCATGGTCTTCTGTCTATCCATTTGAATGCACAAAATGATGAAATTCAAGGACTTGCATCCATTTCACATACCACATCCCAGGACACAGATTGTGTCTGTGATTGCCTTCACACAACAACCAATAAATACAAAAGGGAGAATTTCATTTGTCTTCACTCTAGTTAGCTGCTTTTGGCATTGTCGTTAAATCAAACAGTTTCTATTTGTGGTATGACATAGACATCCGTTCCTATGACTCCAATGTGAAAATTACACTTGTTAAAAACACAGTTAATTTGAGAGAAAGCATACCAATGGCTAAAATATGAAATTCAAGCCTGGCTTCACTACTTGATTATAATTATGACTATAGTCCATATTTCGACTTCGTACAATTAAAAAAAAAGAAAACACCAAACTCAAAACATTTGAGAAACTCTCATCTATAATAACTCTGCTATCAGGTTCTTTTTTAGTTGTGATTCAAGAGCAATTTGAAAATATCACTAAACTCCATGTTATCAGGAAAAAGAAATGACTTCACATCTTCATAAAGTAAGCAGAGACTTTCAAGAAGGTCACGCTGTTGCTTTGAGAAAAATGCTATTTTAGAACCGGGAATACCAGACTTTTTCAAGCTTCTACTTTCTTGTAAAACTTAACTGTAACGACCAAAGGCAGGTGCCTAAAAGAGTCCCAAATTCTTCATCTTAATATTTAGTGCTCACAAGAATTAATGTATTTCGAACTGATCAAATCTATCTACAAAATAGTTAAACACAGGGGCGCTGGGTGGCTCAGTCAGTTAAGCGTCCGACTCTTGATTTCAGCTCAGGTCATGATCTCACAGGATGTGAAATTGAGCCCCATGTGCAGCCCTGCACTGACAATGCGGAGCCTGCTTGGAATTCTCTCTCTCTCTCTCTCTCTCTCTCTCTCTCTCTCTCTCCCCCTCCCCCGCTCATGCTCTTTCTTTCTCTCAAAATACATAAACTTAAAAAATCTAAAAATAAGAAAATAAAATAAAATAGTTAAACACAGACACCCATCCCGTTATGAACTGGTGACTTCCAGTCATTCGTGGAATGGTTGAGTACCAGTCATCATGTAAGGCATTGGGATTTGAAACAAGACAAAGTTACTCCCTTTTTTTTGTTGTTGTTGTTTTTAATGTTTTTATTTATTTTTGAAGGAGAGAGAGACAGAGCATGAGTGGGGGAGGAGCAGAGTGAGAGGGAGACACAGAATTTGAAGCAGGCTCCAGGCTCTAAGCTGTCAGCACAGAGCCTCATGCGGGGCTCCAACTCACGAACTGTGAGATCATGACCTGAGCTCAAGTCGGACGC
The DNA here is from genome assembly GCF_022837055.1 of Prionailurus viverrinus. Classification (NCBI taxonomy): domain Eukaryota; kingdom Metazoa; phylum Chordata; class Mammalia; order Carnivora; family Felidae; genus Prionailurus; species Prionailurus viverrinus. The sequence continues at coordinate 64,580,583 of NC_062563.1, read as the reverse complement.
TTAACCAACTGAGCCACCCAGGCACCCTGACAAAGTTACTCCCTTAAGAAGCTTACAGTGTCTGGGGAGCAGGGACGTGGGGGACACAAGGACTGGTACTGTGGGTGCATAAAGAAGGGTGCCTGGCCCAAACTGACAAGTCAGGAAAGGTTTTTAGGGGGAAATTGTATCTCAGCTGAGCAATGTACGCTCAGGGCTCAACAGCTTTAAGTTCTACGACTAAGACCCCTAGCCTCGGACAGCATTCAAGTACTTTATAAACACTATCCTATATAGGTTAAGAAACACAGCACACAGGGGTGCCTGAGTGGCTCAGTGGGTTCAGCATCTGACTTTGGCTCAGGCCATGATCTCAGGGTTTGTGAGTTCGAGCCCCACAGCAGGCTATGTGCTGACAGCTCAGAGTCCTGGAGCCTGATTTGGATTCCGTGTCTCCCTCTCTTTCTTACCTCCCCCACTCATGCTCTGTCTCTCCCTCTCAAAAATAAATAAAATAAATTAAAAAATTAAAAAAAAAAAAGAACCACAGAATACAGAATGTTACAGCACTGTTGTTTTATGAACAACATCAACACACACTATGAGTTTTTGGCTCAGTGAATGACACTGATTTATCTCATCTGTGAGCCACCTCCCCCAAACCAGAAGAAGAACATCCAGAGCTCCTTCTCCACTCCCTGGCCTGTTTCCCCTCTGCTCTCTACTTTAAAAACCTGCAAAAATACTCCTGTCACCTCTCTTTTTTGTTAAACGTGTTTGTTGAAGTACAACCTACATGCAGAAACATGAAAAAACAATAAAATCATTGATGAAAAAATCCTCACAAGTTGAACACACCCACATAATCATCACCCAGTTTAAGAAATGGAATATTCCCCACACACTTTAAGCTTCCCTTGTGCCCTTTCTCTCCTCCCCAGATGTAACCAGCACTCTGATCTCAACATTACAGTTTTGCCATCCTTTGAATTTTCTACAAGTGGAATCACACAGTGGGCATGACTCTGAGTCTGGCATCGTTTGCTCAACATTATGTTTGTGACAGTCATTGAGGATGTTGTGTGCAGAAGTAGCTGATTCATTTTCTTTGCTTTTATAATAAAGTATTCCATTGCACGAATGAACCACCATATGTATTCAGTGTTGATGGGCATTTGTGTTATTTCCAGTGTTTTGCTATATTAATAATGTTACGAACATACTTCTATATGTCTTTTGGTGCACATATACACACATTTCTATACGGTCTATTATCCTTAAGAGGGAAATTGACAGGTAACGGGATGCTTATAGGTTCAACTTTAGTAAATAGAGTTTCCAGATGGTTTTTGCCACTTCTATCAGTTGTATGAGTTTTGTGTGCTTTGCGTCCTTATCAGTACTTGCTTTTGTCAGTTTTCAAAAAAATTTTAGCCGTTCTCTTGGGAGTGGTGTATTGCTATCTTATTATGGTTTTAATTTGCATTTCCCTGGTGACTATTTAGGTTTAGTATCTTTTTCTGTGTTTATTGGCCATTGGATATCCCGTTTGTGAAGTGCCTGACCACATCTTCTGCATTTGTGAAATTAGGTTTTCTTTTTCCATTGATTTGTAAGAATCTGTTATATATTCTGAAAACAAGTCCTTAGTAAGCTATATGTATTGCAAATATTCTCTCCTATTCTATAACTTACCTCTTCCCTTTCTGAACAGTGTTCATCAGTAAGAGAAGCTCCTAATTATCATGTAGACCAATTTATCAATCTTTTTCTATGTGGTTGTTTTCATCCTGTTTAAGAATTCTTGGCCTACCTCAGGGTCATGAAGATACTCTTACATATTTTTGTTATCAGCATTATTGTTTTATGCTTCACTTTAGACCTTTAATCCACTTGGAATTGATATTTGTAGATGATGTGAGGTAAGGGATCATGATTTTTTTTCCTCTAAGGCTATCCTGCTAGCTCAGAATGCTTGATCGATTGTTTCCTTATTGATTGCTCAAGCATAGAATGTTTTACTGAAAATTCCACCTATCTCTATTGTTCTGTAGTGACATCTATGTCATAAATCAAGCTTCCAGATACATATGGGTCTGTTTTTGGATGCCACACTATTCCATTAGACTTCGTCGTCTTAGACATCATCAACATTTAAAGCAACACCACACTTTCTTAATTCCTATAGCTCTATAATAAGCCTTGATATCTGGTATTGTAAATCGCCCTTCTTTTTCTTCAAGATTATCTTGACTATCATTGGTCCTTTGCATTTCTGTATAAATATTAGACTCATTGGTCAATTTCTGCTAAAAGTACCTCAACAGTCTCCCTCCCAATTGCCCAGACCACTTTCTTCTCGTGAGGACTCGGTGTAATAAGGAGTACTAAGTTCTGCAGAGAAGGCATGAGGTACCAGTATGAGGGGTTTCAGACTGGAGGTTCATGGCACAGGCTGAGGAGCAAGCCCTTACTTCTTAGAAATGTGCTTGTGTCCCTTAGAGATTTTTTTAAAGAGACAGCTATCCAGACTTCTCTCGAAATACACTTTTATGATAATTGCCAGTATCACGTACTTTCTAAAGTCTCAGGGTATATTCAGAAGTTCCAATTATATCACCCTTGAAAAACATGGGGAATCACCAAGTTCTTAGAATTTTAGAAGGCAAAGGGTTTTCTGGGATTACTCCTCTTTTGATTAAATCCAGTTTTACTTGAATATCAGATTTTAAAGTGAAATTCTCACATAATCATTATTGTTTTATATTGTTATAAGAACTGCAACAGCATTATTCTCCCTTAGAACTTCGACTGAATAATGACTTTCATATGTTCTGACAGCTTTGGGGGAGTGGTTTATTCATTTTTTTTTTAGTAATCTCTACAATCAAGACTCTGACTCAAGATTCTACGGACTGAACCGGCCAGGCACCTCCGTTCTTATAGCTTTGAATTCTCAATGCCCAACTTACAAGCAAACTTTAGAAGTACAAACAGTGTAAAACTAGAAGTCAAGAATTTAGGATTCTGGTTTGAACTATGCCATCAAGTGTTTATAACTACTCAGATTTTCTATATATGAAAGAACAACTGTATTGCCTGTGTTTCATCTATTATATTAACTGGGTGATGATTTTAAGGCTAGCGCAATCCATTAGACTACAAAGGACTTCAGGAAAGGGACAGTTGAATCCCTACACAGTACAAATAGTAAAACATAATAATTGTGGTTGAATTCATGAGCAATTAATTTTATCTCATCAATGTTTTTCTGAAAGAACATGTGAGACTAAGAAAAATACTTAAACTGAATGGGAACTATCTTAAAATGTCAAGTAGGGAAACCAAATTTCACACTGGGTTTTGTTCTCCCCATGGTGACGGGTGGTATATCCATTTAGATGAGTGAGTAGATGGGGCTGGTCAGTCACGCCTGAAGGGGAAAATGTCAGTTGCAGGGTTCTTCGCTCTATCTTCATCCAGTGTAAGCATGTTCTGCCCATGGTGTCTGTGCTATGTACACATGTTGAGTTGATGTGAGAGCATTCAAACCTAGAGCGCTAATATCGTAATTCTTTATAATATCGGTGGTACATTTTAAAATGTGAATTTTAGGGGTGCCTGGGTGGCTCAGTTGGTTAGGCGTCCAACTCTTGATTTTGGCTCAGGTTATGATCCCATGGTTTGTGAGTTCGAGCCCCTCCACACTGACAGTGCGGAGCCTTCTTGGGATTCTCTCTCTCCATCTCTCTCTGCCCCTCCCCCACTTGCTTGCACGCGTGCTCAAAATTAATACATAAACATTAAAAAGAAAAAAAACTGAAATATGAACTTTAAGCAGAGCCTGATCTATATGCCCATGGGTTGGAAATGGCCCTTTTGTGGGCCGTGGGACCAGATACATATGGAGACAATGTGCCATCCATGAAGGGAGAGAATTCCCCCAAATACTGGAATATCTGGCATGTTTATGGTACTAATTGACCTTTCCAACCATCATTCTACCATATACAGAGAAAAAAACAAAACATGTCCATTAGTAATACCCAAGGTGAATTCTATGGAGTGTCAGACCTGTGAAAGAACAAGGCTCTCCTAGAGTAAATAATAAAACCATTTTTGAGGGTCCAGGAATTTGTAGGAAGCCACTCAGAGAAAAAATTTCTTGAGGTCCTACTCTTTTAAATTATATGACTCAGAAAATAACTATGCTTACATAATATTTTAGCTAAATGTTGATAATAAATACCCTTACTTAAATTTACAGAATTGATATTAACAAACTCTCATTTGTCTGTAACCCAAGCAATCAGAAAGTGCAATCATGATCAAATTCTTTCCCCATAAAACAAGATGCTAAAATAGCAACAGATGCTCAGGATGGTAATCAATGAGACTAAAGATCACAATAGGCCTCCTGAGTAATTTTTTTAGAAGCAATTACTTTTAGTATATGTTAAAGTTAAGTTTCTCTGATTATCTTCTAATGATTATAAAGCTGGTCACATGTATAGTCTATACACATGGATAATTGGCTAAACAGAACAATTCAATTGATGAGAAGTTCCACTCACCAACCATTACATGGAATCAAGGGTTTAATGTACCTGCTGCTTTCTCAAAGTCAGACTGTCAGTTGCTGTGCTTCCTCCCTTAAAAATCTTTCCCTATCAGTGTAGTACACTGTTCTGTAAGCCCTAAAATTGCCCTCAAAATATGTGAGTTAATCTTATCCTGTCCTTTCAAACCTTAAGTAGTTTCTATGAACATCTTTTTTAGGTGATAGTTTATTAATATTAAAGTTCACTATCATTGAATATGGGAAAATAAAATACAAATTAATTTTGAAATAAATTGGCAAGATTTTTAATTATAAGGAAGTAAAAAGAAATGCTAATACGTGGGTTTAAATGAGTCTAAATCAGTCAAGCTTAACCAAATAGCTCATTTTCCACATTTATGATGCCTAAAATATTTTTGCTATATTTTTAAAGCCTACATACATTTTAAATGCTGAAAACAACTCCAAGAATTCATAATATCGCACTCATAGAAAGCTTTGTTATTCGCCAAAATAACTTTACTTTCAAAAAGTAAAATCAATGTTAAATATCTTGTTAAGTAGCAATATAAATTCATTAAAATACTTCATAAAATTTATGAACTAGAGCAAAGTGATCAGCTTTACATGTTCACTATATGAGAAACTAACAAATTGGGATTGATTTTAACTAAGTTTCTAAATAAGAATTGCCCAAAATATGGAATTTATGTTATAATATCTTGGTGTATATCTGGCTGAAATATTTTTGGAGAGGACATAGTGCTTCCAGATAACCGAGAGAGCCCTGTCTTAAATGATGGATCATTGTTATGCAGCCAGCTGGTTTAAATATGCTAAAAACAACAAGGACAAAAGAGATATATTTGCACATAATTAAATTGCTATGCCACCAAAATCAGCTTTATATGAGCACATATTAAAAGTATTCAAAAATAAATTGACTTGTATTTTTGCTCCTAGGAGCTGCTTTAAAAACAACTTAGGTTTGTTATGTAGCAGACAATGCACACACAATGTAACTATTCATATCATGGAAGATTCCTAGCAAACTTTTTGCTTTTACCATTGTTTCCTTTCATAACCCATCAAATGGGATATGTAGGTATACATAACACTCATCATTCTTTATGAAAAACACCACTCTGAACATACAGATAAATAAATGTTTTGATATATGGATGAACATTATAGGCATATATCTCTTGTATGATCCAAATATTCCATAGCTCATAAAGCTACATTGCCTTTATCTACAAGAAACGCACATATGCATGTCTGTGTATATGTACAATGCCTATAGATCTGTATGTTCTAATTTAAGAGTTCAATAATCTATTTACCTAGCAGAAGCAGATTAATTCCAAAAACTAAGGTTCAACAGAGTTAAAAGGTATCTAATTAATAAAAATAGATGAGCTCCAATATCCAAGAATAAGTTTAACCTATTCCCTTCAAAATATATTTGGATACTTATATAGTACAGTTAATTTACTATTCTGTTATCTCAAATGATAAATACAGAGAACTTAGTCTTTCCTAAATTAAAAAGAAGATAGGATTCCCAGACTTTGATGTTAATTTGAATAAATTATCCTTTTTAAGTTCTGGAATAACTAATTTGAACAATAAGAAAAAGGTTGCCAAATTTCTCAACAAACATTCCAGAGGCAGGCTTAAGTCTATTTTAACTTGAACCAAAAACTAGTTTCACTTAAGATTTTGCGAGTGTGAATTAAACAAAAAAACAGTCAGGGAAAATTGTTTTTAAATAATCTCTTTGACCATTAAAATTAAATGAATAACAATCTTTCTACCAAATATGGGGTTTATTTGGGACAGGTGGAGGGGCGTGTGTGTGTGTGTGTGTGTGTGTGTGTGTGTGTGACCAGCCACACTAATAATGACTGCTTCTTCTCAGACACAAGAGGTGACTGAATTGCTCGAAGAGTACTTAGTTGCTGAGTTCTCAGTCAACTAATAGGAAACTACAGTATTATTCAAAACTCCTTTTATTAAAGACAGTTACAAAATCACTCTTTTATAGGTGCTACAATTTGGTTCAAAGCCTCCTAGAAGCTGAATGGCAATGTTAAACCATTAACCACTCAGCTCCTGAACGTGAGGAAAATTACGCTTGTATAGCAAGTAAGATTTCCCTCCCAAGATTGCAGGGGCAGTAAAAATTAACAATGAATTATTCTTGTATGCGGGGGGGGGGGGGGGTGGGGGTGGTGGAGCAGTGGAAGGAAAAGGAAAAAATAGTTTCTATCATGTCTTTCCCTCAGATTACCTAAAGATTTATACTTCATAATGTAACACCATAAAATTAAGGCTGTGGACACATGTTTGCGGACACAATTTAAAATATAAAATTATTTAGAACTTAGAAGAAAGATAAGCTACCTAAATCTTAAAAGAGAAACTAAAAACTAATGGTAATTTTCTGATGTATCACATTTCAAAGAAGAGCCCTTACAGTATAAGGATCCCATGAGTTCATGACAGCTTTATTCTTAGACCCACAAATCAAGCCATTGTTCTGCTCTGAATCTGCGGGAACTGCTGCCACCTATAGGCTCTAACGATAATGGCAGTGTTTTACTCAGCAGTACCCTCTATTGGGGACAGAAATGTGCTGAATGTGTAAGCACTTTTCTTAACAGCAGGTGGCCTCACTTTTGCTACAGATTTACCTCAAAGACGTTGGTTTAAAAGCTTTTTCGTGTTTTGTAAAATAAACTCCAACTTCTGCCTGAATCTAAAGTTGCCAGGTGATTTGAGAAGGAAAAAACACAGTCTTGAACTCTACAAATTCACATCCATAAACAGCTTTACCAAGTCGTTCTCCAGTTGCTAATCTGATGTCACTTAGTGCCACGCTGTACCAACAAGGCCACAAAAGAGAGAGACTTTCTGCTGAGAGTCACTGCAAAGGGGTAAGATGAAAGAAGTGTTTTTAGAGTGTAGAATGCCAGTTACCAGAGTTAGTCCCATCTTCCTGGAATTTATTAAACAGGTACTCTGTAATGAAATAACCAGAAAGCTGACAGCTTCTTGTGAAATTCTCAGGTGATTTACAGCAGGGTATACATTTTAAAAGTCATTTACTGTTAAGGACTCCAAAACTCAAACCCTTATGGGTAGTACTATGTACCAAGGAGGGCCTGCATAATTTTTCCTAGAAAAGCAAATTAACTTTTCTGTGCTTTTACTGTAATCATCGAAGGACAAAACAAAAAGTTTCCCTTTGTTTTTATTTTGTCCATATTAATTAAAATAGCCAATGCTTTTATTAATGTTAAAGATTTGGGAGCATTTTTAAATGTTCAAAAATAAAAGGTATTATAACCAAGGGCAGAGGTGAAGGATGTCAGCATATTCAGAAGCCAAGGTAAAATAAGCTTATATATGAAAATCTTGTAACAGAAAACATTCAGTCAAGTAGCACTCGTGCTATGAAAATATTGCCCCACATACCGCCGTAGACATGCTATGAACTGACAAGTTGAATTCAACAGCAAGTTACCACAACTGCTAAACTCTAAACCTCCCATTGTGATCCCCACAAATAGCAAGAAAAAAAGTAGACTCAAGACAAAACAAGGAAACAAAACAATACTCAATCTGGGGCTATGAAAAAGCAAATAAAATGATCATCAAAATATGGACTATTCCTGAAATATGAGACGGGTGAATACTGACAAATATCACCACCTGTCCAGATGTTCATCATGTTTCTACAGAAAAAAACTTGGGATCTGTTTTTGAGTATCATTCGGATCTTTGGTCACAGAATCACAGATTCCTAAAATATACTTAATATACACTGCTGTTAATTTTACACACTAAATCTATGGTACAGAATATAGATATTCTTTGAGGCCACTGACATAAATTGCCACTGTGGCCTCACATACATGGTATTTGCCATGTAGACCTGTACACAGAAGTATTATCCCTCCCTGTGGGTGAGGTAGCTTGTTAATAAGCCCATGAGTTCTCACATTACCATCCTTCACCTGTGATGAGGCTTAGCCCATACCTCCACCATTGTGAATATGCTGATAGTCCTGAATTGAGGCCTATCACATCATTTTTTTCTTTGCATGTCTAACCTGCCACCATCTTCTTCAAATGACTTTTGTGCTGCTGACAGAAACTCTCACGGACTTTCAATCCCTTTCATAGTTGAAAAATGGCAGCTAGGCAAAGTGGAGAAATAGGAAAAGCTTAAGTGCTCAATCAAAAATGTACTGGCACCTAAGAATTCTAGATACTGGGCTTTACATCTGTATTTTCAAGTTTTTACAAGTTGTTTTTTTTTCCCCCCAGCTACCTACACAAGCCATTTTTAAATTGCTTATGTAATCATTATAGTTTCAACTTTAATTTTCTTTCAATTTCCAAATTGAAATTGAATTTCCAGTTGCTTTATTAGATCAAAATTCCAAGTTCCTATTAACTCAATAATGAACTGTTTCAAACTGGACTTTTACCATGTAATTTTTAAAAGGTGATTTGATATATGGACAGATATAATTATATGTGGAAATATATTTTTCAAAGTTTTCTTCAAATTTTATTTGCATATTCTTTTTTATTTTCCTCAATTCTCTATGTCCTCACTATAATGCTTTCTCAGAGTCTATGTCCCAGAACTATCTTTGATGTAATTATGTGAAAACTTCTTTTATTACTTCAGTAATAAGCCACCTGGATAATAACAATAGCTGTGATATAGTTTGTATCCAACGTTTGTCCTGTATTAGGAACTTTTTATTCATAAACATTGATCCTTAAACCATCACTGTGAGATATTATCCCCATTTCACAGATGAAGAAACTGAAGGACAGGAAAATTACATGACTTGCCCAAGGCCACCAGGCCTATGAATTACAAATTAAGTGCTCTTTGCATTAAGCAACTGTGGATATAATTTAATTCAACCCAAAGAAAATTATTGAACAACTGCTACATGGAACATGTGATGGAAACACATTTTTTTTATAAGATAATTTATTTTACAAAATTGGGTCACTCAAAATTCTTAAAAATGCATAAAGTATTATAAAAACCTGAACATGACAAGATTTAAAATTTTACTGTTTTCTTGACATATATTATCACACAATGAAACGAACACATCTCACAGCAAAAAAAAAAAAAAAAAAAGGATTCAGCAGCTGGAAAGCGTCAATAGCTGATGCTGTAAAGTCATTATCTACCCCATTTTTAAGAACACATTGCAATATGCAAACCCATAAAGGGACCCCATATCGATAATGAGTGGGATCATCTGAATTTACAATATTCGTGGTCTTTAAGGAATTAATAATCTCGTAGCTCATTTTTTTCAACAACATACTTTTACCACTTTTGTAGTGTCTTCATTCTGAAAGCACTTGGGAGAAACAGTTTAAAAACTGTAATTTTCTTTGTAGGTGCGGTATTAAATGCAGTATCGACTCAAGCACCAAAGAACTACAGTGCTAGTCTGAGGATAAAAGGCATTTTAGACGTCTTAAATGTATTAAAAAGAAGCCTGTTCTTTAAGTCATCAAGTAAAGTCACCTCATTTTTTAAGACAGTGATTTAATCTTGTTTTACACAAAAATTCAAATGCAGTTAACATCAGTCCCCACACATTACATAGCGAGAAACAAAGGAAAAGGTTTAGAAGGATATCCCAAAGCTTCGGTTCTGAGGGACATAGGTAGGTGAGCAGATGGTGCAGTCACAGACTATTTCCCCTTCACAAATTCCTAAACGATGATGCACTTTGATTTGGAGGGTACTGTTGATATGCCCACCATATGCCTCTAGTAAATCGGGATGAAAATGAGATCATGCATGAGGCTCTCTGAATGAAATTTCCCCTTAAAATAGTGGGCCATCCCCCTCTCTTAACAGTCCTCCTCCCGGTGGGGGCTATCTTTGCAATGCACACCGGATGCTGCTGACGCTGCTCTGGGCACACCAGTTGATTCTTTCCAAAATTTCCACCTACTCTTAACTATGTTTATAAACCCCTACTTTTCAAGTAAAACCCAGTCTTCTATTCCTCATTCAATATAACAAGTTCCTACCATTATTAAGACTCCTTTTTTGTTTTTACTACTTTAAATTTTAAATCGGATATTAATAACATTTATTAAATGCTTAAGAGAAGGGCCGTCTGGCTGGTTCGGTCAGAGGAGCGTGTGACTCCTGATCTCGGGGGAGTGAGTTCGAGGCCCACACTGGGTGGAGAGATTACTTAAATAAATGAATAAACTTTTAAAAAAAAATGCTCAAGGGGATACAAAAGAAATATAGAACATAACGAATATTAAACTAATGCCACATGCCATAGAAAGATTACATTTTGGGTCTTTTCAACTATGTAGATACATATTTTGGTAAATAATTAGAATCAAGTTTGTTCAGATAATAATATACCTGAATCATGTCTATCGCTATGCCTCAGGTCTTATCATTCTTATTCCTAGCCAGTATTTCACACTGAGTGTCTATGTTGTTGATTGTATTTGGATCACTCAGCCTTCAGTTAACTTAGAGCCATGTACCAGGTACTGAATAAGGCAGAATTACTAGTTTGAGGAGCTTGTCCGTTAGCAATGTAAGAGAAAACGTGGAAATACAACATTTCAATTGGGAGTGTTTCAATGCATCTATAGTGGTGTTGATGCAATTGATAGAAATAACACACAATGCTGTTTGGAACACAGAGGAGGAGCACTTGGCATAATGAGGACAGGCAGATGAGGAAAGAAACCCAGCTCAGTTGTCTGCTGAACTTGAATCTGAGGTATTCACTGCCTTAAAGATTTGAGATCTCGTTCGGTTGACAGACATACAGGAATTAAACAGTAACAGAACATGTTAACCGGGTTATATTTTTTCCAAAAAAATTACCCTAGCATATGACTAGTTCTTTCTTTCTCTCTCTGTCTAAATGCTTACGTTCTTGTTGTACTCTAAATTTCTATTCAGTTGAAGGGGTATTTCATAGTTCCAACGAACTATGATGTTTATTAAGGTGTCCATCTACCATGCATCGCGCGATGAGATTGATGGAGTTGTTAAAACATCGTTCTTTTTGCCCTGTGCTGCAAGTATACAGAAAACCTGTTACAGAATTCACGTAATTGCTGCTGGATTGTATTTGATTTAGATGGTGCCTCACAGATAATCTCTAAAGAGAACAGTTGGTCCAGTTTGCTAGATAAAAGGCAGTTGTAAAAGGAGGACACTAATAAATGATGGGGACCCCATTAACCAAAACCCAGCCGCAAAGGACTATGATCCTAGCAAGTCTACCACCTCCCTGGGTAGTTGGGTTTTCTCTTCATGAATTCTTTTAGCTTTTGCCATTTGGGTTTCTACCGTACAGTTTACTTATTCCACTTTAAACTGTAAATTCCAGGGGTACCCGGGTGGCTCAGTGAGTTGAGCCTCTGACTTGATTCAGGTCATGATCTCAGGGCTCGTGGGTTTGAGCCTCCAGTCGGGCTCTGTGCTGACAGCTCGGAGCCGGGAGCCTGCGTGCCATTCAGCCTCCATCTCTCTCTGCCCTCCCCTGCTCGCACTCTGTCTCTGTCTCTGTCTCTGTCTCTCTGTCTCTCAAATATATTTCTTTAATTAAATTAAAAAAAAAACTAAATTCCATAAGAGACTCTTAAACATAGGGAACAAACTGAGGGTTGATAGAGGTGGGGGGGGGTGGGTTAAATGGGTGATGAACAGTAAGAAGGGCACCTTTGGGGATGAGCATTGGGTGTCATATGTAAGAGATGAATCACTGGGTTCCACTCCTGAAGCCAAGACTACACTGCATGTTAACGAACTTGAGAATAAACAAACAAACAAACAAACAAACAAACAAGCAAACTGTAAATTCCCCAAGGATAGAGCATTCTTTTTATAGTTTGTAACCTCAGAGTATCCACTCAAAAATTCTACACAGAGAAAAATCATGGGATGTAAATGTTTCCCTGTCTGAAAGTGGGATCTTCCATTTGAGATGCAATTTATTGTATATAACTTAAATTTTCTCTAGACAATTTCTCTCTCTAAATCACATTTTTAAATTCAAACTGTATTGTTAAATTATTTCTGAAATGTGCTCTTTAAAAAAAAAGCTCTAGTGTGTCAGTGGTAATCCACCACTGTCGGTCCTTCTCCAACAAGGAGATAAATAATGGAATTATTTATTTAGTTCTGATTTGTTAGTGGTTCAACGTTTAACTTTTCAAACACAGGTTACTAGCCTTTTGGTAAATAAAAGGTAAAATCTAATGAGTTTTCAATTATATAAACTATTTGGTTTCTTAAATACAAGGCATATAATTTTTCATAAAGCAAAACAAAGGAAACGTGCACAAAACCACATATACTTTGGCCAGGAACAATCCATGTCTCTGGTTTTCTTTTTAGTAATAATTGATAGTAGAACGTACAACATGGCAGGCAGTACCACTATCTGACCAATGGAAGCATTCCTTCTGCCTCCTCCCCCAAATTCAGGAGGAACTGAAAAAAACATCATGATAGAGCTATCCATTTAGATATACTATACTGGAAGAGTGAGCGAATGTCCTGTCAGCTGTCCTCCCCCCCACCTTTCCTCTCTTCACGTTTATCCCTCGTGACGATAACTGAAATGGGCTGCTTGCACATCAATCTCAGAAGAAGTAGGAAAGAAATGTGTACAGATTGCAAGCCAGCTGGGAAAAGTACAACCTGATGATTACACAGGGAAGTATTAAACGTATATAAATAAGTATACTTTGATTATTTGACTCCAACACTCAATCTCATCAACACATAACCTTTGTTTCATCTGGAGAATCAAAGTCTGTTAAAAACCAGGTTCCAAAATGCTGTTCTCTGGCTTGTGTAATTTCCAGAAGGCAGTCTCTTCTAACAACTGCCTGCCTTCTCTACCAACTATGGCTCCTGCACGACATCAACCATGTCTCACTTTTGCATTCCCTCAGGGCCTAGTTTACATTGCATCATCTATAAATACGTGTTAAAACGAAAGAGGAGATATGGAATATCTGTACGATGAATTTTTTAAGTAGCATATTTTAGTACAGAGTGGTTTTTGAAGGCTGATATACAAGTTCAAATCTTAGACAAGTTACCAGATTAAGCCTCACAACAGCAGTCAGTAGTAAGAGCTACCATTTATTAAATGACTATTATGGTATCTACTTTAATAAACATTATCATATTTAAACTTCACAAAAAGAAATAATAACCACTCAAATGAACTTCAAAAGCAAATTTTCATGCGCTGTTAAAATAGGATTGTTTATGTTATTCTTTTGGGAAAAATCATAAATAACTCCTTTGAAAATCTACACAACAACCCCTTGAAGTAAAAGGTGCTATTTTTATCTCCTTTTTCCATGAGACAGTCAATACTCCGAGAGGAGCAATCTGACCAAATTCCCACAGCTAGCCAGTGGTTAAGTTTACTCCAAAGTCCATGTTCTTTGTAATAAGCCAATTCACTTTCCCAATGCCTATAAAATGGGAATAATATCTACCACACAGAGTTGTTGTAAAGCTTACTTTTAAAAAATATGTGAAAACATGATGGCTGCCCACAGAGTAAACATTCTATATATATTAGCTTTCTTCCTTCATCACCCACCTGATTCTATTGCTTCATGGATCTATAATACCTAACAAATACCCAAATATCTATTTTATGTATTATATATGTAATATGTATATATATAATACATATATATGCATATGTGTACCTACATCCCTTATTTATTTAAGTCTATATTATTCTTACCTGCTGTTTATTAGCTCTTAGACACACAGATACACATAAATGTATGTGTATGTATGTATGGGTATATGTATATGTGTGCCTATATGTGTGTGTGTGTGTGTGTGTGTGTACATAAATGTGTATCAGTTAAACTAAATCTCATTTACTTTACCAACCTATTCTATATTCTATACCTTAAGCATTATTCATGTGTACCATCCATAACACCTCAGTTTCTGAGTTAATCTTATAATTATTTAACTTAATTAAATTAAATTATTTAGGATATTTAATTGCTCCTGGTTATATTGCTCATTATCTTTAAATTTACACATGACTTGGGGAGCTTGGGTGGCTCAGTTAGTTAAGTGTCTGACACTTGGTTTCAGCTCAGGTCATGTGATCTCATAGTTTCATGGGTTTGAGCCCTCATAGGGCTCCGCACTGACAGTGTGGAGTCTGCTTGGGATTCTCTGTCTCCTTCTCTCTCTCTCTGCCCTTTCCCCACTCACACTGTCTGTCTCTCTCAAATAAATAAACTTTAAAAAATTTTAATAAAAAGGTAAATAACATCACTCATCATCAGGGAAATACAAATCAAAACCACAATGAGATACCACCTTACACCTGTCACAATGGCTAACATTAACAACTCAAGCAACAACAGATGTTGGCGAGGATGCAGAGAAAGAAAGTTTAAAACAACTTTGCATTGTTGGTGGGAATGCAAGCTGGTGCAGCCACTCTGGAAAACAGTATGGAGGTTCCTCAAAAAACTAAAAATAGAGCTACACTACGACCCAGCAATTGCACTACCAGGCATTTATCCAAGGGATACAGGTGTGCTGTTTCAAAGGGACACATGCACCCCCATGTTTATAGCAGCACTATCAACAATAGCCAAAGTATGGAAAGAGCCCAAATGTCCATCGATGGATGAATGGATAAAGAAGATGTGGTATATAAATACAATGGAGTATTACTTGGCAATCAAAAGGAATGAAATCTCGCCATTTGCAACTACGTGGATGGAACTGGAGGATATTATGCTAAGTGAAATTAGAGAAAGACAAATATCATAGGACTTCACTCATATGAGGACCTTTAAGAGACAAAACAGATGAACATAAGGGAAGGGAAACAAAAATAATATAAAAACAGGGAGGGGGACAAAACAGAAGAGACTCAAATATAGAGAACAAACAGGGTTACTGGAGGGGTTGGGGGAGGGGGGATGGGCTAAATGGGTAAGGGGCACTAAGGAATCTACTCCTGAAATCATTGTTGCACTATATGCTAACTAATTTGGATGTAAATTTAAATAAATAAACAAACAAACAAACAAAATAAGGCACACCCTGTATCTAATCTTTGGATATCAGACAAATAACTAAGTCATTTACAAAAGAAATAAAATCAAATTGTTGTCAGATTTCAAAAACAAGGTTTTATGCCATAATACAATGAGCAACATAGTTTTAAAACAATTAACAGAAAAAAAAATGAGCCAATAATTTTCTATCTAGCCAAAATAACTTTCAAATACAAAGAATTCAAACTGTTGCAGACGTGAAAGAACTCAGGATTTCCATAAATTCTTCTTGAGGAAACTACTAGAAAATAAGTTCTAGGCAACAGAGGCCAACTGAGTTTTAGTGAAACGGTATCCTCCACTCTACATGCTCTTCTTACAATGTAACCTTGACTCTCCTCCACTGAGGTAGAAATGCAGTCCCCCTGAATCTGGGCTAGCCTTCTGAATTTTCATAATCAACAGAAAGAAGCACAAGTGATATTGTGAGATTCCTGAGGCTAAGTTAGAAACGACCATAGATGTCTGTTCTTGGGGATGTTACCCATCATGGAAGATTGATGACTGACCTGAGAACTATCATGTGAAAAAAACAACATGTAGGCACTGAGGATAACAGCCTCAGATGAATTCAACCTTCTAGCCAAGCCCAACCAAACACAAGACACTGGAACAAAGGCATAGGAGTCTTGGCTCCTCCAGACCACTCTACCCACCAGCTGAATGACCTCAATCAATACCAGGAGGAGCAGAAGAACACCTGAGCCATGCCTGAATTACATGAACTGCAGAATTGATGAAATATATAAAACCTGTTGCTGTGATAAGCCTTTGTTACATATAAAATTTACTGTCTTAGCCATTATTGTGTACAGTACAGTAGTGTTAACTTTATGCATATTATTGTACAACAGATCTCTGAACTTTCCCATCTTGCAAAAGTGAAATCCTCTACCCAACAACTCCCCATTTCCCTTTCCCCCTAGGGCCTGGAAACCACCATGCTACTTTCTATTTCTAAGATTTGACTACTCTGGATATCTCATGTAAGTGGAATCTTGCAGTATTTGCTCTTCTGTGACTGGCTTATTTCAATTTAGCATAATGTCCTCAAGATTCATCCATATTGCAGCAAATGACAGAATTCCCTTCTTTATTAGGGCTGAAAAATGTTCCATTGTATGAATATATCATGTTTTCTTTATCCATTCACCTATTGATGGACATTTAGGTTGCTTCTACCTCTTTGCTACTGTGAATAATGCAGCAATGAACAGAGTATGCAAATATATCTTCAAAACTCTGCTTTCAATTGTTCTGTATATATACTCAGAACTCGGATTGGTGGATAATATGGTAATTCTATTTTCTGTTTTTTAAGGGCCCTCTATAAATGGTTTTCCATAGCCTTGGCACCATTTTACACTCCCACCAACAGCACACAAGGGTTCCAATTTCTCCACATCCTCACCAACATTTATTGTTTTCTATTTTTTTGATATTGGCCATCCTAATGGGTGTGAGGTGATATCTCATGGTGGTTTTGATTTGCAATGTTCTAATGATTACTGATGCTTAGTAGCTTTTCATCAGCTTGTTGCCTATTTGTATATCTTCATTTGGAGAAATTCTATTCAATTCTATTAAGTCCTTTGCCCATTTTTTAAAGCTTTATTTATTTTTGAGACAGAGACAGAAAGAGAAAGAGAGAGAGAGAGAGAGAGAGAGAGAGAGAGAGAGAGAGAGAGAGAATGAGTGGGGGAAGGGCAGAGAGGCAGGCAGAGGATCCAAAGCAGGCTCTGCGCTGACAGCAGAGAGCCTGACGCAGGGCTCAAACTCATGAACCATGAGATCATGACCTGAGCTGAAGTCAGATGCTTAGCCCACTGGGCCACCCAGGCACCCCTCCTTTGCCCACTTTTAATTGGATTGTATTTTTGTTGTTGAGTACAGAAACTCTTTATATATTCTGGATACTGATCCCTTATCAGATATACAGTTTGAAAATCCCATTCCATAGATTGCTTTTTCACTCTCCTGATTGTTTCATTGCTGCACACAAGTTTTGAAGTTTGATATAGTCCCATTTGTCTATTTTTGCCTTCACTGCCTGTACTTTTGTTATCACATCCAAGAAATCATTCCTAAATCCAATATAATGAAGATGTTCCCTTATGTATTCTTCTAAGAGTTTTACAGTTTTAGGTCTCACATGTAAATCTTTAACGCATTTTGAATGAAGTTTTGTACATGGTGTAAGGTAAGGGTCCAACATCATTCTTTTGCATGTGGATATCCAGTTTTCCCACCACCATTTGTTGAAGGTTCCATCCTGTCCCCATTGTGTAGCCTTGGAAACATTGCCAGTTATCATTTTGACCATTTATGTGAGGGTTTGTTCTGGGATGGCACCCAAGAATTCTCTATTCTCTTCCATTCATTTTTATATCTGTCTTTATGCTAGGACCATACAGTTTTGATTACTGTAGCTTGTAATGTATAAAAAACCAGAAAGTGTGGGACTTCTAGTTTTGCTTCCCTTTCTTAAGGTTGTTTTGGCTATTTGAGGTCCTTTGAAATTTCATATAAATTAGGATTTTTTTTTCTTAAAAAAATTCCATTGAAATTTTGATAGAGATTGCACTGAATTTGTACATCATGTTGGATAGTATGGACATTTTAACAATATTAATTCTTCCAATCCATAAACACAGGATATTTTTCCATTTATTTTGTCTTTAAATTTTTCTTTCAGGGCACCCAGGTGACTCAGAGAGTTAAATGTCCAACTGATTTTGGCTCAGGTCATGATTTAAAGGTTTATGAGATCGAGCCCCACATCAAGCTCTGCATTGACAGCACAGAGCCTACTTGGGATTCTCTCTCTCCCTCTCTCTTTCTCTGCCCCTTTGCTCTCTTTTTCTCTCAAAATAAACAAATAAAATTTATTTCAACAATATTTTATAGCCTTCAGTGTATAAGTCTTTCCCTTCCTTAAGTTTATTCGTAATTATATTAGTATTTTGATGCTATTGTATATAGGATTATTTGCTAAATTTTATTTTCATATTGCTCATTGTTAGTGTATAGAACCACAAATGATGCTTGCATGTTGATTCTGTGTCTTAAAGTCTGCTCAATTTCTTTGTTAGTTCTATTATTTGTAGAATCTTTAGGGTTTTCTACACATAAGATCATGCCGTTTTTGAACAGAGATAATTTTACTTCTTCCTTTCTGATGTGGATGCCTTTTATTTTCCTTGCTTGATTGCTCTGACTAGGACTTCCAGTAGTATGCTGGGTAGAAGTGGAAAGAGTGGGCATCTTTGCCTTCTTCCTGATCTTACAGGGAAAGGTTTCAGTTTTTTCCCCATTGAGTATGATGTTAGATGTGGGCTTTACATATGTGGCCTTTATTATGTGGAGATACTTTCCTTATAATCCTAGATTGTTGAGTGTTTTTATCATAAAAGACTGTTGAATTTTGTCAAATGCTTTTTCTATGTCAATTGAGACGGTCATGTCATTTTTGTCCTTCATTAGTGTGGTATATTGCACTTATTTTTGCATGTTAAACCATCCTTGAACTCCAGGGATAAATCCTACTTGGTCATGATGTACAATCCTTTTAATACGCAGTTGAATTCAGTTCACTAGTATTTTGTTGAGAATTTTTTGCATCAATATTCATCAGGATATTAGCCTGTAGTCTTCTTGTCTCACAGTGTCTTCTGTCTGATTTAGATATCAGGGTAATGCTGGTCTTACAGAATAAGTTCAGGAGTGTTCCCCTCCTCTTCAAATTTGGAAGAGTTTAAAAAGAATTGGTGTTAATTCTCCTGTTAAGTGCATATATATTTATAATTATTTTTCTGGAGAGTTGAACAACTTTTATCATTATGTAATGTTTTACTGTGTCTCTTTGACAGTTTTAGACTTAAAATCTATTTTGTCTAATATATGTATAGTCACAACTATTCTCTTTTGCTTACTATTTGCATAGAAAATCTTTCTCCATCCTTTCACTTTCAATCTAAAATGACTTTCATAGGGGCACCTGGGTGGCTCAGTTGGTTAAGCAACAGACTTCAGCTCAGGTCATGATTTCACGGTTTGTGAGTTCGAGGCCCACATCAGGCTCTGTGCTGACAGCTCAGAGCCTGGAGCCTGTTTTGGATTCTGTGACTCCCTCTCTTTCTGTCCCTCTCCCACTCATGCTCTGTCTCTCTTTCCTTCATAAATAAATAAACATTAAAAAAATTAATAAAAAATAAAAAATGAAATGACTTTCATATCTATTTCTACATTATAGATATTTCATATCTAAAGTGAGTCTTCTATAGACAGTATATAGTTGGATTGTCTTTTTCATCCATTCAGCCACAGTATGTCTTTGAACTGGGGAGTTTATCCATTTAAAGTAATTAATGATAAGAAAAGACTAGTGCCATTTTGTTTACTATTTTCTGTATGTCTCATACTTGTCTCTCTTTTCAGTTCTTGGTGCCTTTCTTTGTATTTCAGTGATTTTTTTTGTGGTGACATGCTTTTATTCATTTCTCATTTTCTTTTGTGCATCTTCTATAAGTATTTTCTTTGTCATTACCATGGGGATTACATAAAACATCTTTTTTTTTTCTTTTTCTTGAGACAGAGCATTAGCGGGGGAGGAGTAGAGAGAGAGCAAGAGAGACAGAATCCGAAGCAGGCTCTAATCCCTGAGCTGTCAGCACACAGCCCGGTATGGGGCTCAGACTCATGAATCATGAGATCATGACCTGAGCCAAAGTCAGATGCTTAACTGACTGAGCTACCCAGGGGCCTCCATAAAACATATCATAGTTATAACAATCTATTTTAAACTGATATCTTCAATCACATACAAAAACACTACTCCTCCTTTGTATCCCCCACATGTTATGTTATTGATGTCACAAATTATATATGTTATATTTTATATTCAGTAACAAAGTGTTATATTTTTACGCTTTTATCTTCAAATTCTATACTTAAATTAAAAGTGATTTACATACCCCATTATAATATTACAGGATTCTGTATCTGTCTACATATTTACCTTTATCAGAGGGCTTTATATTTTCATATGCTTTGGTGTTGCTGTCTAGTGTCCTTTTGTTTCAACTTGAAAGAGTCCCTTGAGCAATCCTGCAAGACAGATCCAGTGGTGATGAACAACCTCAGCTTTTGTTTATCTCTATTATTTTGGAAGAACAGTTTTGCCTGATATATTATTCTTGGTTGACATTTTTTTTTCCTTCAGCACTTTGAATATACTATCCTACTCCCTTCTAGTGTGTAAGATTTCTCCTGAGATACTTGTTGATAATCTTATGGGAGCTCCCTTGTACATGACAAGTTGCTTTTCTCTTGCTGCTTTTAAGATTCTGTCTTTTGATAGTTTGGTTATAATGTGTCTTGGCTGTTAGCCTCTTTGAGTTAATCTGAATTGGAGTCCCTTCAGCTTCTTCAATTTAGGTGTCCATTTTCTTCTTCAGCCTTGGGAAGTTTTCAGCCGTTATTTCTTCAAATAAACTCTCTGACCCAGTCTCTCCTCCTTCTAGGAGAAGATAATGCAAATACTGGTCTATGTAATGCTGTCTCCTAAGTCCCTCAAGTTTTCTTCACTTCTCTTCATTTTTCCCCCTCTCATTTGATAATTCCAAATGACTTGTATTCAAGTTCACTGGTGCTTTCTCCTGCTTGATCAAGTCTGATATTGATCCCTGTCTAGTGAAATTATCAATTCAGTTATTGTATTCTTGAGCTCCAAAATTTGTTTGGTTCTTTATTCTATAGTTTGTATAATTTTGTTGGTATTCTCATTTTGTTCATGCATTGTTTTCCTGATTTCATTTAGATCTCTGTGTTCTCTTGCAGCATACTGAACTTAGAATGATTATTTTGAATTCTTTGTGAGGTAATTCATAGATCACCATTTCTTTTTTTAAGTTTATTTATTTTTGAGAGAGAGATAAAACAGGAGAGGGGCAGAGACAGAGAAGGAGAGAGAGAATCCCAAGCAGGCTCCATTGCCAGCCCAGAGCCCAATGCAAGGGCTCAAGCCCAAGAACCATGAGATCATGACCTGAGCTCAAACCAAGAGCTGAACACTTAACCCACTGAGCCACCCAGGCAGCACCCCAAATCTCCATTTCCCTAGAGTCAATTTCTAGAGATTTATATTTTTCCTTTGATTCTAGCCATATGGACCATGTTTCTGTTTCTTCCTGTGCTTTGTTTTTTGTGTTGTGACTTATGCATTTGAAATCACAGCCACCTTTTCCAGGAAGGAAGGAAGGAAGGAAGGCCCAAAACACTCAAGCCTCTAGTTCTATCAATTTACAGGGAATACAGAAGACAGAAGCTCATGTTAAATGACAATCTGGACAGGTAATTGGCAAAATTCAGATTCTCTAAGAAAATCTACAGGACAAAAATATCAGTGTCTTTGACAAACTGTAAGGGGAAAATGTAAAAAAAAAAATATAAGGAAACCTATAGAGTAAGAGATTAAGAAGCATTTTTAAAAAATACTTGATACCTAAGTTATACATATATATATATGTATATATATATATATAAAATGTTATATATATATATATATGTATATATATATATAAAATGTTATATATATGTTATATATATATGTTATATATATATATACACACATACATATTATATATATAACACATATATATTATACATATATACGTTATATATATATCTTTTATATATATATATATATATATATATACACATACATATTAATGTTTATTTATTTTTGAGAGAGAGAGACGAGCATGAGCAGGGAAGGGGAAGAGAGAGACGGAGACACAGAATTTGAAGCAGGCGCCAGGCCCTGAGCTGTCAGCATAGAGCCCGATGTGAGGCTCAAACTCACAGGCTGTGAGATCATGACCTGAGCTGAAATTGGAAGCCCAACCAACTGAGCCACCCAGGTGCCCCTACCTAAGTTATATTTCTGTTCTCTCATATTATGTTACTCTTGCACACAAATGCTCCCTCAGTAGTAAAATAAGGACTTTATACAATGACACACAAAAGAAAATCTTTCATCCAGCAACAATTTGTGTGTGTGTGTGTGTGTGTGTGTGTGTGTGTGTGTGAACTTCAATTTTTTTGGAATACCAAAAATAAGAAAGGAAGGAATTTAGGTTTATTCTTAGGAAGTCAATTAAAGAATGATAAATCCAAACAGAATGTTAAGAAGTCATTAAAAGTAATAATGATGTTCATATAATGTTTGTTGCCATGAAAACAATCCAAAACTATTAAGTGAAAAAAATGCAGGTTATCCAGTGACATGTAAAATATAAATTCATTTATTTCAAATAATGCATAAGTGCCTAAATATATATAGCTCTCTGGAAGGATAATAACCAAAATATTAATAGAGAATTAACAGCTTTAAGTGATGGGAATATGAACTATTCTGAGTTGTGAGAATATGATTTATTTTTATTTTATTAGTTATCTTTGTCTGTATTGTTCAAAATTCAACACGAATGTGTATGTGTACTATATTTTTAGAAATTGTGTTTTATTTTTATCTTCTAAAAGAAACCATAGAATAGAATCCTCCATTCACTTACTCATTTAATATCAATTTGATACTTTAAAAATATTATTGTCTTCTCCAAAGACACAGTAAGAAAGGAAATAAATTGAAGGTGAAGATATGCATGCCTCTTCTATTCCATTTTACTCAAAACATTTGGAAGCCAGATTACATTCTACTTATTAGTTAATTCACTTCCAGAAGAAAGCTGCTCATATTTTAGAAAAGAATTAACCCATTCAGAACACAGTATAGGAAGTATTATGCAAGGATACAAGATGAGTTCATTCTCATGTGATCCACAGAGAAATCCACATACCTAGGGTAGACAGGGTATGAAACCAAACAAGGTCAGGGAACTCTGGCTCTACCCTTATCTCACCATTAATAAGTGGACATGTTGCCATTCTAACTGGTGCTAGAATTATACACACAAGGCAAATACTAGGAACACCGGCAAAGCAGAAGTAAAGTAAATTTTTAACAGACTTTGATACTGATTATTACTTTGGATATAAACTTAATACTCATTTACATTCATTCATTCAACAAATATTTATTGGGCACCCTCTATAGCCCAGGTTGCTAGGTGATAAGTGCAAGAATAGAGATGAACAAGACAGTGGGATTCCCTGCCACACTGGAACTTGCATTTTAATATAGCAACACATTTTCAGCCACATAAATTTCTTCTGGTTGCCATAGAGCAATTGTGATTAAGAACACTGACTCTGGAGCCAAACTATCCCACCTCACCCATTTACTAGCTATACAATTCTGGGCAAGTTATTTATCATTTTTTGCCTCAGTTTCCTCAGTTGGGAATAATAATACCTCTTCTTAGAGTTTTTTTTTTTAATTCATTCTTATTTTTTGAGAAAGAGAGCGTGCACGAGCAAGCAGGGGAGGGGCAAAGGGAGAGGGAGAGAGAGAATCCTAAGTAGGCTGCATGCACAGTGCAGATCAACACGGGGCTTGATCTCCGGACCATAAGATCTTGACCTGAGCCAAAATCAAGAGTTGGATGCTCAACCGACTGAGCTACCCAGGCATCCCAGAGTTTTTTAAATAAGTTAATAAATGACTATAGTGCTTAGAAGAACCGACACATCCAATAAGCACTATGGGAAAAAAATCATACATATAGAATTTTATTAGGTGTTTCATAGAAATACCAGCCTGGATTACCACTAGGTACACAAAAGCACTTAATTTTTCTTTAATAAAATATACTTATTTTCCTTATATTCAAAAATTTTTGAGACAGTCTGAAAACGAGGGGTTGAAAAAATAGCATCATATTTGATATGTGGGTCTATTTGGCAGAAACATACTCCCAGATGGAAAAGGCTCTCCTTAAGAACCTATCATTCTCTGAAATGATCTCTTTGTTTACTTATTGTAATTCTCTGAAAGAAAGAAAGAAAGAAAGAAAGAAAGAAAGAAAGAAAGAAAGAGAAAGAAAGGAAGGAAGGAAGAAACATAGAAGGGAAGAAAGAAAAGTTAAGCTCTGAGAGGAAAACTGTACTACTAGTGCCCAAGACAATGCCTGAAATAAATGGGTGCTCAATGTTTTCTAAATGAATGACAAAAGAGAGTTCTCATATCACAAAAATGGGAACCTAATAGAATTTTGAGGTAAGTGTTTTTGATAAGTTTGCAGAGCCAATATCCTCAAATAAAAAGTACTGAACTTGATTTGATATGAAAGTAATCATTAGTTAAAAATAGGATTGTTTGCCATAGTTGTGGTATTTTAGATACAAAATTAAGTAAGGGATTAAAAAGAATCAGGAGTGGTATATGTGAGTGGAAGATGCTCTTCGTTCTTATACCAGAGTCCTCTTAGCATTTGTGCTTCATAAAACTAAATAGTATTTCTGGATTCTTTCCATTCTGGTGCTGTTCATTATAATTTTTGCCGTGAAACAAAGTAATTCATTTTCTCTTCTTTGAGAGAAAACGAGATGATCAACTTCCCTGTCGCTTTGGTCACAGTATTAATTTATATCTATTTCAAAGCTCACATGTTAAAAGAAATCTGACTTACCACAGGCAGCAAAGTCTTTGTGCTTGAATCAAATCACTAAAAAGACATCTTTTTTAAAAACTTTTTTACATTTCATAGCCCCAAGATCCTCATTACCTAACCTGCATAACTGTGCCTACAGTTTAATTCCAAAGAAATAACTCGTCAAATCTTTCAATTATACTCTTTTCTTCTGAAACAAGTTATTTACATTTTTATGGAAATTATTTGCTATGATTGAAGATTAACAACATAATACAAGTAGTCACAGCTGTTTTTTTTCCCCCTGTTATGTTATCTATAGGCGGAAAAAATGAGAAGCTTTGATTATGCAAATGAAAACAGAATCTATTATCTCCTTCCTGATCTATGTCCTGATCCTGGAGGGTTTTTAAGCAATGTTAGTTTCCCACATTAGGAATCACAGTCAGTTAACTACTGCTGCTAACCGATGGGCTATATTTGCAGACTCTATCAGTTTGACCCAGCTTCCAGAGCTTAATGGTCCTCCAGGCTAAAAGAGAAAGCTGATCCATCAGGCTTACATTAGCATAGAATCACACTCGAAGCTTATTGATGTGTGTTCAGCGTAACTACCACCCCCAGAACCCAGCTCAGTCCATTATTTTCATTTTATCTCAAGTCATTTGTATGGTTGTCTGCCCCAGTTAAAACTCCAGCAAGACTGGTACTTAAATGAATTTGTGAGAAAGGAGACAAATGCCCCCTGAACTTTCAGCACTTTGCTATCAAGGCTTGCTAACATAAAATACTCTAGTACTCTTAGGTCCACTTAGTGAGCGTATCAAGAATAGCCTATTGCAGGGGGGGAAAAAGTCACTTAGTACCCTATTAGCCAACAAGGAGTGTAATGATTAAATGATTTTTTTAACTGTAATTTTAAAGCACTGCTCTGATTTCTGCTAAAAGCTATTTATAAAAAATAAATTTCATAACAGCTATGTCTTTCCTGCTTAAATACCTTTCTTTTTTAAAATACAGAACACACACTAAAATAAATGTTCCCAGTAATAATACATTTCATCACCTAGGGAAATGTTACATTTAACGGAAACAAGAAAAACAACAATCTATAACAACCAGGCATTTAATGTGCACAAAACCCCATAATAAGAAGGGATTTAATGTGTGCATAAACCCTGTAATGGGTTTGTATATAATCAGGCATTTGAGGTATACATAAAATCACTTTAATTGTAAATCTTTAAAATGAAAATAAAGTGCTTCTGTAGCTGTTTTGAATATACAATAACTATTGAAATTCTAAAGCTGGTCTTCAAAACTATTTTTTATGAATTTACATAGTGCTTACAGCTATAATTCCAAGGGAATCTGAAAAGGGTACTGTTTCCAAACCTTTTTTTTTTTTTTAAGAAGGAATCTAAGGGCTACAAAGGTGAAGTGACTAGCCTAGATCCCATAGTGAGTTATAACTGAAACCAAAAAGTAGATGGTGAATTTTCAATTTATCTGTCACTTAAAATTCAACCATATTTTTGCCTCACTGTTTGTTTTATTGCCATACGGGAAGTCAAAACCTAATCTGAGAGTCTTTCTACCACAGCTGGTTTTCCTCTTTGTGTCCATCACTATAGCCTTTGGAAAATTCATAGTACGCCAACTAGGGCAAAAAGGAAAAAACTAAACACTTTAAATAATTTACTCTATCAAATATTGCCGTAGATGTCTTCATCTGTAATCTCTTTTCATTCATTCCTCTCATCTCCCTCAAAGAGAGACTAGACAGAATAGAAAGTTAACTTTTGCAAATTGTTAAAGCACAACACAAGGGCTAGTTTGTAGATTTAAAAAAGTTCTGACACTCACAATATGAATGATCACCTAAAAACTTCTTCCTAAATGCCGTTTTCAATTTGGAGAAACACCATCAGACTGAACACTGCAACGCACTGAAAGTAGGATTAAATATCATGGAGGACTGGTTAAAGAAAGAAGCTAACATTTATTGAGTACCTACTTTGTGTCTGACATTATTCCACTGAAATCATCTCGTTTAATCCTCTGAAACACACCAGAAGATTTGATTACTCCCAATTTACAATCTCAGGAGGTGACTCAGGCACTGACTAAAAGTCACAAAGCTACCAGATCCTCATGCTGGGTCTCCGAACCCCGATAAATCTGACCAAAATGGGGCATGTTCCTGGGTTATACCTTTGGGCATGCTGTTTCATGCTTTCAAGGGAACCTTGGGGCTTACTGTGAGTTTTCAGAGAGACCACGTTATCTTTCAGCAAGTCATGGAGGAACTACCTATCTCAACTTTGTCAAATCTGGAATTTTTGTCCTGAGAAGAGAATTTTCAAGAGGAAACCAATTACTGAGACTTTCTAATCTTTCTTTGGTTTCTCTCCTTATTTATCTCCATTTTCAAAGACTCTTACACAATAGGCACTTTTAAGATATGTGACTTAAGGCAAGTTGGCACTCTCAGAAGGAGCTCTTGACCTTCCTTGGCTCTCGTCTTTTGGCTAGAAAGTGGTACATTTGCAAAAGGAAAGTCACTTCCATTTTTAAGTATACGAAAATGCACCTAACCATATATGGTTTTGCTTGTATGTAGAAAATGACTCTGGAAGTATACAAAAAAAAACTGGTCACTGTGGTTGCTTCCAAGGGAGGTGAACTGAACTAATGAAGGGCCAGGAATGGGAAGGAAACTTTTCACAGTATATGCTCTTGTGAACTTTGAATCATAGGAGTGTACTACCTACTCAAAACATATACATCTACATAAAAACATATGTAAATCACATTCAACTGTCTTTATGATGAATGTTGATCAGTATCACTGCAGCTGCAAGATAAAGCAATAATTATTTTATGAATCCTGTACTTTACTAAGCATTTTAAATAGAATTTATTCTAACAATACAGCATAGAAACCTATTTGAATGAGTTAGAGATAGCATCCCAGACACTAGCTTTGTATAAAACACTCTTGAGCTGGGGAAAGAGGAATCTTAAAATAGGAAAATAGGATAACTGATTACTGACCTTCCAGAGAAGAAAAATATTTAGCATGAGGATTTCTGCTCCAATTAGAGTCAAGATCATGAAGGCAAGGACAGGTAGAGTGCCTCAACCAGAATATTTTTTCTTATGAGCTCCTTCTCCCTAACCATATTTACCGGTAAAATAAAAAAGAGGAGAGTTATTGGTGGTGATTTCTTTATTTTTCACCTAGTTCATTTCTTCCAAAAGAGAGAGAGATGACATGTAGAAAAGAAAGTTGGCTGTAGTTAAACCTTTTCATTCTGAGACAGTGTTGCTTCTTTTACAAGCATGTACAAATTTTTATAACAAATTTGAGAATTAGAGAGAGGGTTAAGAGGTCTAAAGAGGTCAAGAAAGACCCAAATATTCTTCTACAGCAAATAAAGAGCTAAATATCCATTAACAACCTATTCTTTACAACTGTGAAGATTCTGTTATTTCTCTTAATAAAAGAACTAGAATGTTTTCCCAACCCTATAATCAGGATGCGGCCAGTTATATCTAACTTAACACTTCTGTTATAAATTTAAGTCTTCCATCACTAGTGAAAATAGCAAACACTTTCACACATATACCACAAAAATATAAACATTTTTTTCATTCAAGTTCCATTTTTCAAGAGTCTAATGAGTACTAGCAATAGATTAGGATTCATGTTGATCTGACTTTCATAGAACAAATATTTGAATTATACAAGGTACAATTTAGGTTACAAAGATAGGCAATATACAGCATGTCCCCTACTATCATGGAGTTTACTAAAAGGGTAGAAGCCATGATTTCAACCTTTTATAAATCTGACCCCATCCTATTTAATATTTATGATTGATAAATGTCAAATCAATCTGAGTACTCACTTTGACTTTCTCTTCTCAGTTAGGATAACCAATAACTTTAACCTTTCAATTAAATACTCAGATCTTTAAGAGCATTCCAGCTATAATGGATTTTGAAATTATTTCTTTTTAATTATAAAAATGTAAATATAAATAGAAAATGAATTTTGAAACAACAAAAATAAGAGATTACTTGTATCAAGCTCTTTCTAAATGCCAAGCATTGTTCTGAGAACTTTATTTTTGAGAGACAGTGCACGCATGCGTACGGAGCGGGGGAGGGGCAGAGGGCAAGGGAGACAGAATCTTAAGCAGGCTCCAGGCCCAGCATGGAGTTCAAGGTCAGGTTCGATCTCACAACTGTGAGATCATGACCTGAGGAGAAATCAGAAGTCCGGCGCTTAACCGACTGAGCCACCCAAGTGCCCCTGTCTAAGAACTTTAAATGTTCAACTCATTTGATCCTTGTACTATACCCAGAAGGTAGATGTGGTTTTTATTAGTTTATAGATAAGGGAACTGTGGCACAAAGAAGTTAAATAACTTGGGCAAAGTTATACAGCTAGTAAGCGATGAGGCTCAAACCAGGGAGTCAGTCTCCAGATAGAATATTTCTTAACTACTACACAATATTGACTCTCAAGACACTAGAGTTTACTTTGAGAACTTTTCAATGGGTGTGTTTCATTATCCCACATCCCATTAAATTCTTCCAGCTGCAATGGATGATAATTGGGTTGGAAACCTTCTCAGTATCTTGCAAACCACTGCCATATCATATTTTCCTCAAGCCCTCCACAGTGTATCATGGCAACACAATTTCTTCTCCTTTTCCCGCACTGCTCAGACTTGAAAGTATAGTTTAAAGGGAGAGGGGACAGAAAGGATTAAGCCAGATAATACAGAAAGCACTTACTAGAATCACTGGTGACTTCCTTCATCCTGCCCGTCTTTAGCACTAAGCCTCCTAAAAAACATCTCTCTAGGCTTGGCTTTGACATCACTAGTCCTGCTTTCATTTTGCCACTAGTTTCCTCCCCAAGAATAACATCACCAAATGTGACAAATTATTTATTTTTTTAATGTTTATTTATTTTTGAGAGAGAGAGAGAGAAAGAGAGAGAGTGGGGGAAGGGCGGAGAGAGACGGAGACACAGAATCCAAAGCAAGCTCCAGGCTACAAGCTGTCAGCACAGAGCCCCACATGGGGCTCAAACCCACGAACCACGAGATCATGACCTGAGCTGAATGAAGCTGAATGCTTACCCAACTGGGCCACCCCGGCACCCCAAATGTGACAAATTATTTTATTAATTCAGCACCTGAGTACCATGGGTACCTTCTCAAATTATTCCTCAATCAAGAAAAATATCCTTCAGGTACTTGGGTTAGTACCCCAGGTTGCCATAGAGAAGCAGGGCTAATAGGATAATGCCCTTCTGCCTCATACAACATCTTCTATCCACAAGTAAACCAAGATTTCAAGAGGATCACTTCACAACAAAATCAAGAGCTCAAAGTTCAGGCTACAAACTGATGTCAGTTGCTAGAAATAAGCTGGATCCTGTTAGATGAACAATAAATATCTTCTCTAGCTTTAAATAAAATGTTTATTGAGGTGCACCAATTCTTTCATGTCAGGAAATTCCTTTGATTCACTGATATAATACAATTCTAAACGAGAGTACAGTAGTGACCTAACATGAAAGCCTCTCCAAAAATGATTGACTTGTACATAGATTCATTGCTACATTATGTTCAGGGACATTATGTCTTTCAAGAGAGAAGTAAAATAGAGAAACATATGGGGAATGAAAGTCTACTGACTATTAAAGATGATCTGCAGGGCACCTAGGTGGCTCGGTGGGTTAAGCATCTGGCTCTTGGTTTTGGCTTAGGTCATGATCTCACAGTTCACGGGTTCAAACCCCAGTCTCCAGGCTGATAGCACAGAGCCTGTTTGAGATTCTCTCCCTCCCTCTCTCTCTGCCCCTCCCCCACTAACTCTGTCTCTCTCTCTCAAAATAAATAAACTTAAAAAGAAAAAAAGATGATTTGCTTTATTTTCCTAATTTAAGGCATAGTCCCTAAGCAAGGCTAGCACTCAGGCACTAGCCCTTTGGGGACCCAGAGGAGGTGCCCTGGAAGCAGGGAAGGGCAATGAAGACCCATGAATGGAGGTTCCCGGCAACGTATTTGGAAGGGGATGACTCTGACATTTGTAAATTTCCATCACTGCTATAGACATAGGTTCTTTTATGGGTTGGAACATGATCGGATAAAAGGAGAAGTATTCAATTTACTTACTTAACTCACCCAATTTTTGAATAATGTATTGCTGCTTTATTCAGATTACATTTAACACAAACCCTCAATGTTGAACCTAAAGTTTCTATCTTAAAAGCCCTAATAATTAGCTGCACTTAGAAAAAACAGCAATTAAATTTCTCAGGCAAGTTTTGCTATAAACAGGAAAAAAAAAGAAATAATTTACTGTGATTTACTCTATTATTTTGATGAGTTTTTAAATATACCTATTTTATTTAAGAATTGCAGAACAAATATCTCCAACTCTTCTGAGTTGCCAAAATCAGATGTTACCATCCCCTCAAAAGAATTTCTCCAAAATATACAGTCCGGCAGGTATTTTCCTTCTTTCCTTCCATGCTATTCTAATTGTTAATTCCATTAAGACAACACTGCCTCCAGCTTTATGTCCATTTCCAAAGACTCTCTTATTTCTAAAAAGCTACTTCTTTTAAACTCTGAAAGACTAAAAAGCAGCAATGAAAAACACATTCTATGGTAACTCTTAAAGTCATTTTACTAGACTGACTCTTTCACCCATGGCAGAGGAAAAAAAAAAAAGAGGAAATGTGATTTTAAACTGAGGTCCTAGAGATGATGCCTAAGTAATTCATTAAAATATGCATTAGAGTACGATCCTATACTCTAACAGTGATATCAGTCCCCCAGAATGGACAAATTTACTTCTAATAAAAATGTGTGCTTTATAAACTACAGGATACAAATTTCCTTAAACTAAACTGAATCCACGCTCTATCCTAAAGATGACAAAAATTATCCCACTAGCTGAATTTCATTGCCAAGCTGTCAACTTGAATTTCTTCTGTTTAAAAATAGCTGTTCATTACATTCAGTAATGGGCTGTCAAAGCAGTACAGCACTGAACCTGTATCATACATCGAAGCAATTGGGCAATGTGCATTATTATGTTTAGATTATTTGCATTCTTTACGAGGCCCCTGGGCTAATTTTAAATGAGATGGTTCACTTGAACTAAATCAAAATCTATTTTATTTTACCTTAAAGCCAATACCTATTTTCCATTCATGACTCACCAGTATAAGCACGTTTAAGACAAAAACCTCATTGAATATATTAGTGTAAGTAAACATGCACATACATGTGTTTATGGGTTTGTATGTGGTTTTGCTCCCTGTAGTCATATCTATTTTTAATAATAGATGATTGAATTACAACACCAGGCACACCAAATTAGATAATATTGCCAACATGTGAGCAAACATTGTCGCCTCCATGAATACATGATAGGTTGTTAACTGGAAGCATCACTCCTAAAGCATATAGTCTTTGATATTTTAGCATAGTGAATCAATTAGACATCTTTCTAACTAGTTAATGCATAATAATTCACCATATAATTTAGTATGGGGTATTGTGGACAACTCTAAAAAAGCACATGAAATCCACAGCTGGACCATTCTTCCACAGCATGATATCATAACCCCAAAGGCATGCAATAACAGCTACAAGATATCAAATAGATGGCAACTCCACTGGCCACAAATGACTTGCAAATACCTCTAATGAATGCAAGGACCAGGTTAATATATTTTTTTATTTTTTTATTTTCATGTCTTTATTTTCATTAATCCACAGATGCTACTGGGAGAGTCATATGAGAAGAGATTACAATAGTCATGACATTAAAAAAATAAATCTTACCTTTAAAAAAAAATCATCTCCAGATTCCTACCACGAAATACCAAAGGTATAATGATTTGCAAACTCATAAACCCCATTGTTGGAGAAGGTAAAACATTAGTAATTTAGCAGGATTAAATTCTGTAAGCCAAATCTGCCCCCCCCCCCAAAAATATTTTAGGACAGGAACAATAACGTTTCTTTGTTAAACAAACAAACAAAAAAGTATGTTTAAGAAAAGGGGAGTAGGCATACACACATTACATTTCAACGTTGCTTCTGTGAGCCACCAATACATGGGGCACATGTGTGGCGAACAGGTGAATATAAACAACACGAAAAACACCCAAAAGATGCAGCTATTGCATTTATTTACTTTAAGGACAAAATATTCTGCCTAAAATCTGAGATAATCAGAACCATGCCTACTTAGAAGCCTGATAAGCATGATTTATTGACATCAATGCTCTTCACACGCCAAGATACAGTGGAAATAAGAAAATTTATTCTATTTTAAACTAACTCCGGTCCTCATACACATCCACATTTTATTCCTAAAGCTCTCCAAACATTTCATTTCATCATGGCCCCTTTAACAACACGGAAGATGATTCTGGTTAAAAATCCATTTTTGATGTAACTGCTCTATTTCAGTTAAAAATGCCTAAAATAGCTTTTTCAACCACCAAACAAATATGAATGGGGTATAGTGAACAGATTTATAATTAAGAATCAGTTTCATGGGATGAGCACTGGGGGTTATACATAGGGGATGAATCACTGGAATCCACTCTTGAAATCATTATCGCACCATATGCTAACAAACCTGGATGTAAAAAACCAAAAAAAAACAAAAACAAAAACAAACAAACAAAAAAAAGAATCAGTTTCATGTTTTGCTGGTCAAATATGTGATAATGCCAATACATAAATTATATTGTGTCTGCAATGCTTTGCTTAAACATGAGAAAACTAAAATATTTATGTTCTTTTCAAATATGAAGTTATTTTCACCAGTTGGCTATGCCATTCAGTCAAAATAGAAAACCTCTCTTTAAAACTTTATTATGAAAAGTTTTGAATATATAGCAATGTGAAAGAATTTTACAGATAAGACCCATATACCCACCACCTAGAAACTACCATTAACATTTTACTATGCTTGTATTATTACAGATCTGTCTGTCTGAAAAAGTAATTTTTAATAAAAGATAAACATGTTTCATAAGAGTAAAATAAAGAGTAGCAAAAAGAGTACAAATGCTTTACTGAATAATGAACCTCTGAGGTTAAGTTACTGTTTGTGATTGCAGCCAGATTCTCAAAAATTGTCAGCTCTCTTTTAAAAACTATGGTACCACTTGGTCTTAAGAAAAGGCAAACACGTTCTATGGTCACTAAATTCTAAATCTAAATTCTACATTAGATTCTGATTACCATACCTTAATTTGAAGGGCAAACTATGACAGTAAGGGGGAACACATTTCATCACTTGGAAAGAATATGGACCAAGAAACAAAATATCGTGTCAGTTTCTTTTTTAATTACAAGCCAAGAATTGGGATGATTTTTTTTTCTAATCATCAGTATATCAGAAACCAGAACTATTCTAAAATTTAAATTATGCCTGTATAATATGCGTACATTATGAAAAACTTCAAATCTCTACTTTGTCAAAAGAATACCATCCAAGGTACTCTCTCTAGGAACCAAATGTGTTTCTGTTACTACAATAAAATTATTTTTTTATTAACATCGAAAATTCTATCAGATTTGGGGAGTTTATATCCCTCTGCTTTTTGCTTATTTTATTTAGGTGGGAAAGGAGCTTTAAAATTTGAGTCACAAACAAGAATACCAGTTTAGCTCCTAACTTTCATTTTCTCAGAGGAACATTTGCAAAGAATGTGCAATACTGTTTCCTCCAATCCTTTGATTGGGCACTTCCTGCAAAACTTCAACAGGTCAGAGAGCACAGGGATTGAAAAGCAGTAAGTAAAGCACATTTTTAATGCTCAAATAATCTATTATACATTAAAGACTTCAGTGGCAGAAAAATTCCTAAATCTCAAAGGCCACTATGAGTTAAATAATTTTTAACCAGTTAATTTTTAACTAAAACTAGAACACTGATTTTTGTCTTATGGAAATATTTTTCATACCCCAAATTATTCTGACTCCACACAGGTATAGTGAATTGCACTATTTATTTCCCCTGCTTTCAAATGATTAAAAAAAAAAAAAGTGTGAGCTAATTAGAAGTGAATAAGTTTTTAATATTTTTCTCCAAAGTTGAAAATGACTTTAATTTGAATATTTGGTTTTGAAACTATACATGAACATGCATGGGTAAAAATGTATTTGAAAATATGCTAGTGTACACAAGAAATTCTTCATCACCATAAACTATGTTTAAGCAAGTTTGGAATGTTTCATACCGCCTTTTACCGCTTTTATTTGTTGATGAACCAACAATGTTTGGCATAATTAACGCTAAGATCTTCAAAACTCAATGGCTGAAAATAATTGCTTCTCTTTTCTTTCCTGAGTACTCTGAAGCCCAACCTAAAGATTTAGAGCTGACTGGACAAATATAAAGGATGTCAAAAACAGTGACCGCTGACATGCCATTCAAGGCACATGGAAGAGAGTTCAGGCTTGAATGCTTCTAAACTGCTCATTGGTAAGATCAGCTATCAGTGAGACGCAGTATAAGTCAGCATTATTCACTGAGCCTGCTATGACCTTAAAATCATTGCTCCTGGGGCATGTTCATCCACCAATTAGTTTATATGCTCACTAGAAATCCACTGCTCAGTAAATGCACTGGTCTCTCATTCCACAGTGTTGATGAAGTGTGTGTGATGGCTTTCTCTTCACAACTTGACCCCAAAAGCTGACCTATCTCAAGCTGGAGCATTCAAGTCACTTGAGCACCCCTTGGTTATCATGGATTTTGATACTTTACTTAAAAACGACCACAGTTTAACTGATTGGACAAACACAAATGTTACCGTGACTATGAAATGCCATATGCAGAACAAAATAAAAATCGGAACTGAATTTTCCAGTTGTAGTCACAAAGTGTAAAGTCAAACACTCGCTAATACTTTTGACAGAAGAAACATCTTTGCTGTTTTTAAACAATTATAATTAGCACAACTCTGCCAAATCCTACCTTTTCTAAATTTTTGAAAATATTCACCTTTCGGGCAGGGTAAAATCCAATGAATAAAAGGAGACATATTTGAAAAATACTTTTAAGATGATAAGACAGGATAAAAGATTAGATCTAAAAATGAGAAAAAAGAAAAAGAAAAAATCTCCAAGTTTTCTAAATATCAACATACAAAAACTGAGGGTACAGAAAAAATTAGATATTTAAGAAGGGAACTAACTAGTGGTGGGTAACACATGTAAAAATGTCCTGAACATAATTATAAACATTTAAACAAAAGATCTGGGATGGGAGTTCTATGAGCACAGAGGCTGTTAGTTGAATAACATGTATGGGTTTCTTTTCAAATAACTTGACGATAGAGCTTGGGGACAAAACTGTCCTGATTCTTCCCCTTTAGGTTCCCACAGGAGAAGAAAATGTTCCCCTATTCTTTCCACAAAGGAAGCAAGAAACTAAGGGGTCAGCCTTGAACTCACTTCCAACCTGCTTCTTGGAAAATGATCCAATTGAGGTGTTTGGTCTTTTTTTTTTTTTTTTTTTTTTTTTTAGCAGCTTTATTTAGGTATAATTTACAGGTCACAAAATTTCATCTATTTGAAATGTACAACTCAATGGTTTATCATGAATACATGATTTACAGAGTTGTCCATCTGTTGCCACAGTCAATTTTAGAATGTTTTCATGACTCCAAAAAGAAACCCTGTGTTGTTTAGCATTCATTCCCTGGTCCCTGCTAGAGGCAACTCCTAATCTATTTTCTGTCTCTATAGATTTACCCGTTCTGCATAGTTCATATAAATGGCATCATGTAATACGTAGGCTTTTGTGCTGGCTTCTTACACTCAGCAAAAGGTTTTCAAGGTTCATTCATACTATACCATGTATCAATAATTTGCTCCCTTTTATTGTTGAAAAATATTGCATTTAATATTTATGCCACAATTTGTTTATGCATTTGCAACTAGGTCTTAGGGGCGCCTGGAAGGCTCAGTCGGTTAAGCGTCTGACCGGCTCAGGTCATGATCTCACAGCTCGTGAGTTTGAGCCTCGCATCAGGCTTTGTGCTGACAGATCTGAGCCTGGAGCCTGCTTTGGATTCTGTCTCCATCTCTCTTTGCCCCTTCCCTGCTCATGCTCTGTCTCTCTCTCTCTCTCTCAAAAATAAATAAACACTAAAAACATTCATAGAAACAACTGGGTCTTATAGCAACGTAAAACAACGCCTGAGAACAATAGTTTGTAACATATGCTTATAGATAATTAGTGAAAAATCACCTTACAGATGTGAATTACATGTTAGCTATTTGTGCATTTTCAGTTGGGTGAAGTTGATTGACTTGCAGAATTAGCGACATCGATTTTATAAGATATAAACCGTAAAATTGCTAAACTTCAATAACACCAAAAATTAATCACTCTGAAAAGGTGGTGAAAATATTCAGAGAATAATATTTAATCACTTAAATTAAATATAGGCATGCCTCATGACCCAGCAATCCTACTCCTGAGTATAGAGCCCGAAGAAATTCTCACACAGCATCATTGACTGTGGTAGAGAATTGCAGGCAATCTAGGGAGTGGATAGGCAAAACGTGGTAGATGCTTATCATGAAATACCATGTATTTACCAGAGGCAACAAGCTGGATGAATATGTAGCAATGAGCAATAATGTTAAATGAAAATAATTAAGAAACAGAATATAATCTCGAGCATAATACCCATTATATAAATTCACAGTATACAACCCAATCAACAGAATGCATCTTATAAGAA
Source organism: Prionailurus viverrinus (assembly GCF_022837055.1). Classification (NCBI taxonomy): domain Eukaryota; kingdom Metazoa; phylum Chordata; class Mammalia; order Carnivora; family Felidae; genus Prionailurus; species Prionailurus viverrinus. The sequence continues at coordinate 64,542,506 of NC_062563.1, read as the reverse complement.
TACATTGAAACAAACATGAATAAAAAAAAAAAAGAAAACGGCCATGCAGGACCCATGCTGACAGTGTGTCACAAACTGAAAAGTGTAAGTTACTCAACACTTTGTATCTAGGGTCACAGTAAAAAAAATTGGGGGTATTATTTTTCAAAAATATTTGCTGTCCCTACCTGGTAAAGATTATACTTTTCCACCCTATTAACAACAAGCTTGGCTATATAAATTGCTCTAGGCAATAAGATGTGAAAACAAGTGTCTGAGGCCCAGCACAGCATTCATTGTGTCTCTTTTCTATCTCCGACAATTGTTCCGGAATTTGCTTCATCATCCTAGGTCCCAGATTGAAGGCAATATGGACCAGAGCCACAATAAACCCAAGATAAACATACACACGAAAGAAACTTTGGTGTTTTAAGCCACTGAAGTTAGGTAATAGGCTATTTGTTATTCCAGCAGAACCCATCCCATTATGACTGATACATTCACATATATCTACATGATCATTACATCTCGTCTAAGTTTATTTATCCAAAATCACTGCATGGTGCTAATGTTACAGATATAGGTTGGAGGGACAGAAATACAGCCCTTACCTCTAGAGGTTTTAGAAAAGAGATAAAACAAGAGGAGAATAAGAGGAATCAATTACTCTAGTGAAAAGCACACTCTATGAGTTATAAAATGTAGGTTTTAATCCTACTCTTCCCATGTATTATTCAAATGCCTTAAGCCAAATCTCTTAACCTCTCTGAATCTCAGTTTCCTTATATGAAAATTAAGGAAGGGTGTATTCTAACCCCCAAGGTTTTTCTAATTCTGAGGTTCCATGTTTCTGTAATAAAGCAATATTTTAGATGGGTCATATATCCACTAAATAAAAACAGAACTTTACATGAAGTTAAATTAAAATTCTTTACTCTTGTCTTAAATGGTATGCCACACCAAAATTTTATTCACTTGTCAGGAATATGAGTTACACTAAAGAAAGAACATTTGGGTAGCCAAGTATCGATACTGCCTTCATAAATGCTAAAATGAAAAAGGAATCAGCAGAGGCCCAGATGTGGGAATTATTAATATGCATGACAATAAAAATAAAGACACAGGTGTGGTCATAATTCCTTGTGTTATAATGAAGAATGGCAGAAGATAAGCTTTAGGGCAAAGACTGATTGATGAAAGGTCTCGATCTGGACCAAAAGCATGCAGGGTACACAAGAGGTGAAAAACAGAGGTGGAAGGAGGCCACTGGGTCTGAACTTAGGTTGTTGAAGTAAATGAGAATATTAGGGAAAGAACAAATCCAGGAGACTCTGAGAATAAATCACCACTGAACCTGACATAATTGACATTCGAAAAATATTCGTTGACTGGATACAGATCCTGCAACTTCCAGCGAAGAAATTTTAGGGGCACCTGGGTGGCTCAGGTGGTTAAGCATCCGACTCTTGATTTCGGCTCATGTCATGATCTTGAGGTTCATGCATTCAAGCCCCGCACAGGGCCTGCGCTGGAAGTTTGGGATTCTCTGTCTCCCTCTCTCCCTGCCCCTCCCCTGCTCACACTCTCTCCCTCTCAAAAATAAATAAACATTAAAAAAAAAAAAAAAAGAAAAAGAAATTTTACTTTTCCGAAATATTTCCACACCAAACACAATGACCAATTTATTTGATGAATCATATTACCAAGACCCTTTCTCTTCCAGTAAACATCACCTCCCATAAGATTAAGACCCCAAATAAATCATTTCGGGATTTTTCTACCACCAGACGAAGAACAGAATGTGTGAGAAACAAGCTACTTAATGCCTCATGTGCCTTATCATGCCTGCCTACCCATGTCTCACGCCATCCCTAACCCTAGCCCATAACTATCATGCTAATTACACACCAAGCTTAGCAGCCTCATAGCACACTTACATGTATAGCTTCTTGGGAATAAGAAAATAAGAGAAATTCTGCTTAAAGGAAAAGCAATCTATGCATGTTAAGCTCTTATTCACAGTTCAGCAAATGAATTCTGGCCTCAAAATTACATGTAATAATGGGCAGTCTGTTATCATTTCTTTCTTTAGTGTCTTCACCATCATCCAGGTATCTCTGGCTTTAGGGTTAGTCATGTTTCAGTCTACTCTTACCACGATGCTATGTCCTTCCCTGCCTCTAGCCATACTGATTTCTCTCATTCCTAACATATGTAGTCTTTGTTTGGAAGATTTTACATTTGATGGTCATCAGTTTAGCATTTAATATTTTTTTGTTTGTTTGTTTTAGGTTAAATAGTGAGTATACAATGGCTACTTGGGCACGTGGAGGGCAAGGGATGTCTTTCTCAGACAGATTACAAAAGTTCTACGAAAGAACACAAGTTATAGGAGTGAGAGAGGATTCAGAGTATCCTAACACTTCAAAAAGAAAAGAAATCAGTGAATGGGACTAATAACATAGACTTAGTTGGGGGGCCTGGGTGGCGCAGTCGGTTAAGCGTCCGACTTCAGCCAGGTCACGATCTCGCGGTCCGGGAGTTCGAGCCCCGCGTCAGGCTCTGGGCTGATGGCTCAGAGCCTGGAGCCTGTTTCCGATTCTGTGTCTCCCTCTCTCTCTGCCCCTCCCCCGTTCATGCTCTGTCTCTCTCTGTCCCAAAAATAAAAAATAAACGTTGAAAAAAAAAATAAAAAAAAATAACATAGACTTAGTTCTAATCAGCATCTTTAAATTCATAGTAGCATTTGACCTATAATAGTGCTCTGCATATTTTACCTTTGCCTTCCTGGGGCAGATATTATTAATTTTGTTGATGTTATTGTTATTATAATTATTAGGCAAGAGAACATAGGGGTTAAAAGATCCTCTAAGTCACACCTTCAGAGATAACTGCAGGCCCACCTGACATCTTGATTTCAATCTCTGATACCCTTGGCCACACAGTTTAGCTCTCTTGAATTACTGACCCCCAAAATTTGTGAGATAACACATTTTTATTTTTGTTTTAAGCCACTGGATTTTGAGGTAATTTGTCATGCAGCATCAGCTAATTAATATCCTGCACCCCACAATGTACCCTTCTTTCTCACTGGCCAGAATCTATCACAAGGTCACCCACCCAAGGGAGTGCAGATAGTATTTTCACTGGGCACATTCCCGCCCTAAAAAAAAAAAAAAAAAAAAAAAAAAATCTAAGTTCCCAGGGCACCTGGGTGGCTCAGCTTGTTAAGCATCCAACTGTAGAGTTCATAATGATCTTACGGTTCAAGAGTTAGAGCCCCACATCAGGCTCTGCACTGACAGTGTAGAGCCTGCTTGGGATTCATTCTCTCTCTCTCTCATTCTCTCTCTCTCTCTCTCTCTCTCTCTCTCTCTCTCTCCCCTCCCCGCCTCCACTTTCCCCTCGCTCTCTCAAAATAAATAAACTTAAAAAAATTCCTGAAAAAAAATCTAAGTTCTGGTTCTGTTATTAAGGAAGAAAGGAAAGGCAATGGACAATAGGCAGGCAGCGGTTCACCTTCTACTTCAACTCAGTCTTCTCCTGGAAGAAAAAAATCAGTCTTCAGAAAGGAAGGGAAAGATGAGCAACATAAAAAAGAAAACACAGGGGGCGCCTGGGTGGCGCGGTCGGTTGAGCGTCCGACTTCAGCCGGGTCACGATCTCGAGGTCCGGGAGTTTGAGCCCCGCGTCGGGCTCTGGGCTGATGGTTCAGAGCCTGGAGCCTGTTTCCGATTCTGTGTCTCCCTCTCTCTCTGCCCCTCCCCCGTTCATGCTCTGTCTCTCTCTGTCCCAAAAATAAATAAAAACGTTGAGAAAAAAAAAATTTTTAAAAAGAAAACACAGGCCAGAATAGGTGAGGAAACAACAGAATATCTAGTAGCTGCCTTAGGAGAGTTTGAATCTCCAGAAAAAGCAATCTATATTTCACCATACTAACTAAGTTTAAAACTGGTATCTATAATCTGCTGTCAGGAATCACACTGAGGAACCATGACAAATGACTGAAAAGAAGGGAACGGGAATGGATGTGCTGTTTTGATTTCCTGGGAAAGATAAATAAGTACACATAAAAAAATAAGTACACAAACTTGAACAGTAGTTTGACATCCATGATAAAATTCTGTAACTGACTTAACTAAGTTATATATGTTTAGAAAATGACGCCATGTTCAAGAGTAGACCAAAACACATGCTAAGAACAAGTGTGGGAGTGTCAGATTGCTCTTTCTTGCCCCCAATCTTGCCCTTGACTTTTCAATATTTTTAGCAGTGACTTAAGACACAAAAGGGATGCCTATCAAATGCTCATGTGACACATCTGGGAATGATACATATAATAACAGAATCAAAATTTTAAATGATCCTGACAGCTTACAATACTGTCATTCATACATCCAACAATTCTAAGAAGTTATTTCACGGATTTCATTTTCGTCTCCTCAAAAAAGATACTAAATTCGTCGGGGGCAGGATTGAATCACACACTTTTTTCAAAACCTCCTATGGTATCCATCACAGTGTTGGGAACACAGAAGGTATTTCATTGATATTTAGGGACTTGAGTTGAACTGTACCAAGTACAAACGTAGAAAAGTTTAGAATAAATCTGTCATCTGGGCAACACAACATCCTCTTGTTTTTCCCTCACACCACATCACTTATCTCCTTCACAAAGACCTCTTCAAAATCAAATTTTTCCAGCACACCCTTCCTGAGCCGCCTTCAGCCCTTTAAAGAAAGACTGCACTGGAAGAAAAACTTCGGGGCTATTTCAAAGCCTTGTTACTTTTTTCTTTCTTTATTTTTTGTTTCAGTATTATACCCGGTCTGTGCCGTTAGACTTCAAGCTAGACTTCAAGCTGCTTCCATAGTGTTTTAAAGCCTTTCCCGTACATATGGAGTGAGAATAGATGCACACCCCCTTTGCAGAGCAGCACAACATAACATTTTCTTGTTACAATTCAATATCATTGCAGCAAGATAAGCACACCCCATAGTCTCATTTAACAGACATGAAGAAGTCAAGCTCTATTGTTCAATGTCACAGCCAGCCAGCCCTGCATGATCAACCTTTATTCTTTTCTGGCTTCATTATGAGGATGATGCCTTTCAACTGTGGTGACTAAATCTGTTAAACTACAAAGCAAGAAATTTATAGAACCTTTATACGAGTAATACTGAACAGCTTAAATGTAAAACCTACAATTAAATTCCAAAACTAAGCACTTCACCCCCAAGAAAATGCTAAGTAGTTCTTCAGCAACATTCCTGATTTACATACCCCCAAGATGACAGCAGTTATATACATACATGCTGCAGCGATATTAATAGTAATTTTTTCAAGTAATGTTCAATATAAAACATGGTAATATTAACCCATGCGTTACAAAACTAATAAATTGCCCCCTGGCATACCAGGGACGGGAACTGTGCTTTTTCATTTTCGAAAAGCTTCCTTTTGTCAGATGAAAAGCCCCAAGAGTAAAATATTTCAGTATAGTTCTGTGATAACAATGGATATGCCATTAGATTACCATACAAGTGAATAAAGCACCAAATGATAGCGAACATTTTTTCACACTTTAGATTTTGATGGGAAATGAGTCTAATTATTTATTCATAGACTTTTCCTCTAAGGAATTCAAGGCACTATATTTTAAACCTTCCAACACATATTTCCTAAGCGCTAAAATCTACCAGGTAGGACAGAAGAACACGTGGCACGGAAGAAGATACAGAAAAGCAGCACAAAAGAAAAGGGAGTTGGAAGAACTCAAGCATGTCTGAAACCTGAGGTGGTAGATTTTATTCATTCTTCTCTTCTTTCAGTCATTCAGACATTTATTGAGCACCTATTTTAAGTCTAGGTCTGTGCTAAACGTTAAGGATATAACCTCACCCCGCCCCAGCTACAGACGCTCTCCAGACAGAGGCATGACACACATACAGTGATAATGACAATGGGCGCTAAGTCCTGGGACAGAAGGATAAAGTAAGTACTGTCAAAGTACAAGGGAAGGAACCCCTGGCCTGAAGGAATTTGGAAAGGCAAGTAGGCAGCATTTCAACTGTACCTAGAAAAGAGTAGTAAAAGTCTGTCAGCAAATTGAGAAGAGCATCTTCAAGGCAGAGGTAATATCACATTGAAACACAAGCTGTCATCAAAAAGCGTGGCCCTCATCAGAAAGTTGAGAAATACAACATGGCTTATAGGCAAGAGATGACCTAGAGATGTCATTTCTAGATGTGCCTAGAAATCACAGGCTTCAACTTTGTACTAGGAACAGACTATAAGAACGCCGTAATCGTGAAAACCTTGGCGCTAATCAAAGAAAAGTGAATAGATCTAAACTACACATATATATAGTTATACATTATATTAAAATACATGATTTTATTACATACATATTTATATGTGTATATGTATTATATGTATTGGTTATATATGTACGTGTCATATATAGTTTTAAGTATATATTTGTTTTATATATATAGACCCAATGTGTGTATACACACACACACACACACACACACACACACACACACACACGTAACAAATATATGCATTCATATACACACATGCATACAGGCAGCTCTATGGGAATTATAACCTATGCTATTGGGCTTCCGATCCATGCTCCACTAGGGTCGCTGAAGCTATTGTAAGGCAACTGGAAGAGCTGGGTCACATACATCTTATCCCTCATTCACCTCATCTACCCAACTCCTTCTTCTCTTAAATTCAAGTCTCTCAAGTGAAGATGAATATCCAGGCCAGACTCTGCTGATGTTCTTTATCCCCAAGCTGCTACCAGCATGTCCATCCAGAAACAAGGACACTACCTGCTTCCCAAGGGCCAGCTTTGAAGGCCAGCCCAACATCTTTTCTTTAAAGTGCCATGGGGTGGCCTCTTTTGCTTCCTCATCAATCCTATATATATAGTTGCCCACAGAAGGTGCTGAAAGAAAGGGGGGAAAAAAACAACTGTCTTAGAGGTCTACATAAAGAGAATACTTTCCTTCCCTTTATATCATTTCAAATATAAAGACTCCCATATCAAAATGCACAGAAAACAGTGGCATATAGAATAGACATAAAAAGGCAAGAATGAGGTGCAGCTGTCACCTTCTGCAGTAAAACTAGTTGGTATAAGGAAATATATACGTACAGAGTTACAAGGCAGAAGGCCTAGCACTAAATTCGAGTTATCTCTATAACAATTCACTAAAATTAAAAAGTATACAATGGCATTATATTGCTCACTCTGTGTTGGGTTAAAGGCACAAAAAGAGAGAGAGAGAGAGAGAGAGAGAGAGAGAGAGAAGAAGAAGAAGAAGAAGAAGAAGAAGAAGAAGAAAGCACAAGAAATGGGTTAACCAGACAACTTGCCTTTTTTATACAGTTAATCATCTATATTTACTGAACACACAAAATGACATCTACCATAGGGGAAAGCAAAGACAGAGTTTTAGATCTCAAGAGTTTTCCAAAATCTTTTTTTTTTTAATTTTATTTATTTTGAGAGAGAGAGAGAGAGAGAGAGAGAGAGAGAGAGAGAGAGACGAGTGGGGCAGGGGCAGAGAGAGAGGGAGAGAGAGAATCCCAAGACCCAGTGGGGAGCTCAAACTCACAAACTGTGAGATCATGACCTGGGCTGAAGTCATGACGATGCTTAACCTACTGAGTTACCCAAGTGGCCCTCAAGACTTTTCTATTCGCAAGCTTAATGATACGGGGTGAGGATTAAGACCTCATTGTCATCATTGTGATCTAGCCTGGATCTTATCAGCCAACAGCACTGATTTAGGTAAATTATGAGTCATAATTTAAAGGCCAAAGAATTGTCTGATCCTGAAAACTCATGATACAGAGAAAGAGTAACCCCTTGTTTTCCAGCAAGCCAAATCAAAAGGCCTGAACCTCAAGTATCCAGAAATCTCAGCTCGAAAGAGAGACTTGAATATAAACATGCAAAGAGTCACAACACAAGAAAAGTATCCTGATATGTAACAGGGAACAAACAAGCAAGGGGAAAATTCCTAACAAAGCAAGACCAAAGCACTACTTCAAAGGAGAGGACATGACCTAACAGATGAATCCCTGAGGTGCTGGCCAGGTAAGCACAAAGTGTAACGCTAATGTTCATCTCATGACGTGGAATTCAAATTAGTGGAACGGGCAAGACTAACGTAAAATCGGCCATTTTGAGAACACAAGGGTGGGCTAAAAGATGTATAGATAGATGTACACCCCCAATAAAAGAGAGATTCTGTGAAAAATAATGCCAAGATATTCAAAACGGACAATGAGAAAAAAATCAGAGAACAAAGGTTCTACGATTAGAATCAACACAAGTAGTATCGAATTGTCAGAATGTGAGATTCTTCTGTGAAAAACGAATGTCTTGGAAATAAGTGCTGCTTACCAGATCCTTCTGATAGACATATATGATCCCTGCCCAATATAGTAGTCATTAGCCACATATGGCACTGAGCAAACGAAATGTGGCTAGTGGACTGAGGAAATGAATTGTTAATTTAAGGTTTTAAATTTTTAATTAAGCTTAATTTTAAAAAGCTATGGGGTTAGTGGCTACCACACTGGGTAATGCAATTTAAGACTTAAAGAGTTTGGGGACGCCTGGGTGGTTCAGTCTGTTAAGCGTCCAACTCTTGATTGTGGCTCAGGTCACGGTTTCATGGTTCATGAGTTTGAGCCCCACACTGGGCTCTGTGCTGACAGTGCAAAGCCTGTTGAGATTCTCTCTCTCTCTCTCTCTCTCTCTCTCTCTCTCTCTCTCTCTCCCTCTCTCTCTCTCTCTCTCTCTCTCTGCCCATCCTCTCTCTCTCTCTCTCTCCTTCTCTCTCCCTCTCCCCCCCTCTCTCTCTCTGCCCATTCCCCCCCCCCTCTCAAAATAAATCAATAAACTTAAAAAAAAAAAAAAGACTTAAAGGAGTTTGTTGGTCCACCTGGCTGGCTCAGCTGGTAGAACATGTAACTCTTGATCTCAGGGTCATGAATGCAAGCCCCACAGGGGGCGGAAAGATTACTTAAAACAAAAAAAAGAGCTACAGATGTAACAGTGGAACAAGTACATGCTTTGAAATCAGACCTGGATTTCAAATCCCAGCATTAATATTTACTAGCATTTACTAGCATTGTATCATGGGGCAATCTGAATGTCAGGTTCTTAATTCCAAAAAATAAGAATAATACTGTATTTTCTATTACTGCTACCAACACCCTCTCTGTGACATCTTCCCTGAGACCTTTAGATAATTTAGAAAAGGATAGCACAGGGGCGCCTGGGTGGCTCAGTCGGTCGGGCGGCTGACTTCAGCTCAGGTCATGATCTCGCGGTCCGTGGGTTCGAGCCCCACGTTGGGCTCTGTGCTGACAGCTCAGAGCCCAGAGCCTGTTTCAGATTCTGTGTCTCCCTCTCTCTGACCCTCCCTCATTCATGCTCTGTCTCTCTCTGTGTCAAAAATAAATAAACGTTAAAAAAATTTTTTTTAGAAAAGGATAGCACAGTCTAGCTTTCAGAATCTTAAGATTTCCTTAAGGAAATCAGAAGCTGAACTATATACATGGGACCAGAGGATACGCCATCCTAAGCCCTAGCTGAAACGAGTACATTTTGATGAGACCTAGATAAGTCAAAAACCGTTTTCCATTCCCTCCCACATCAGCGCCTTCATCTCCAACCAGCCCCGCCCTGTACCATAAGAAGCCCTATCCCAGGGCATGGAGACATTATCAGAAAAAATGAGAATCTTGAACCTTGAATCTGCCAATGAGAACTTTGCCTCCAATCAAAAAATGTTTATTTCAGGGTTTTTATTCAGTAACTTCGTTGTTGATGCCTGACACCTCCTGACCTACAGTATTTAGGAAGACTGGAAAAGTTTTCAGATGGACCCAGTATGCTGACATCTCTTAAATCCAGACCAGCAGAGAGGGGAAACAACTAGAACCTATTCTACCAAGAAGTTTTTCTGTGACAAGGAACCAAAAAGGAGGTGGGTGCCAGGGGACTAGAACAGTCTCTAGGATGGAAATCAGGTCAAGAGGGAATTATTTTTAACAAGGGAGGTACGATGGCCTGTTTGTGTGCTGATGAGAATGATTCTATAGAGAAGGAGAAACAAGGATGTGGGAGAGAGATTAATTGCAGGATAAAGTCATTGGGATGATAAGAGGAGAAAGATCTAGGCATGCAAGAAAGAATGTACTCCAGCAAACTGTGCCCCAAAACGAGAGTTTTTAATGCTTTGATGACAGCTGATGGTGGTTTCAACTGGAGGCTCCAAAAGGCAGTTGGGAGAAAAAGATTGTGGCTTCAAGAACATGAACCAATTGGGCCAAACAAGTATACCTTTAACTATAGTTGTTTATTCAGCTCCTACCCCTTTGCTCCAGTTATCAGGCCAATGGAAAACAGCTACAACAACTTTAAAAAATTTGTTTTAATGTTTATTTTTGAGAGAGAGTCAGAGACAGAGCATGAACGGGGGAGGGGCAGAGAGAGAGGGAGACGCAGATTCTGAAGCAAGCTCCAGGCTCCGAGCTGTCAGCACAGAGCCCGATGCAGGACTCGAACCCATGAGCTGTGAGATCATGACCTGAGCTGAAGTTGGATGCTCAACCGAGTGAGCCACCCAGGTGCCCCTAGCTACAACAACTTTAAAACAATCTGTTGAATGAAACAATAGAAGGCTGCAACAGAACATTGTGAGGTTACAAAAACAAGGGCACCAACCAAGTTTAGGGAGGCACTGAGGGGATGTTGTTCAGTCTTCCTAGAAGGGGTAGTATCTGATCTGAGTTAGACAGGAGGTTTAGCTGGGGAAAAATAAACAATCCCATGTAAAGGCAACAAATGAGGCAAAAAAAAAAATTGCATCTGAGTGGAATTTAATATTCCAGAAGTATAAAGTATAAAGCTAGATGTAAGAAATAAAACTGAAAACACAGGTAAGGTACATACCTTTAATACCATATTAGAAACCTAACTTTATGTCACAGTGTTTCTTAAACACAATTATTCTTTAAAAAAAAAAAAAAAAACCTTTAAAAATTTTGAGGGGCGCCCGAGTGGCTCAGTCAGTTAAACATCTGACTTCACGGTTTGTGAGTTCAAGCCCCGCATCGGACTCTTTGCTGACAGCTTAGAGCCTGGAGCCTGCTTTGGATCCTGTGTCTCCCTCTCCCTCTCTGCCCTACCCCACTTGTGCTCACACGTGCACACACACTCTCTCTCTCTCTGAGATAAGCATTAAAAAAAATTTTTTTTAAAAAGAAAAGATTTGAAGATTACTCTAATTGTTCACTGAATTATTTTTGTAATTTTAATTATATATGTACAGACATAAATATAACCTTATATTTATAGCTTTTTTTTTTTCAACGTTTATTTATTTTTGGGACAGAGAGAGACAGAGCATGAACGGGGGAGGGGCAGAGAGAGAGGGAGACACAGAATCGGAAACAGGCTCCAGGCTCTGAGCCATCAGCCCAGAGCCTGACGCGGGGCTCGAACTCCCGGACCGCAAGATCGTGACCTGGCTGAAGTCAGACGCTTAACCGACTGCGCCACCCAGGCGCCCCTATAGCTTTTAAATAATCACAAAACCAAAACAAATTTACAAATTCAAGTTCAAGGCCATGTAATTTAAACTGAAGTCATCCATTTATTGTGATGGATAATGTTTTACTGAAACCAGATTTAATAGTAGGAAGATGTAAATCTAGTGTTATCTTTAATTTGAAACAATGTACAAATGAATGGTTACGAGGACAAACTTTGAAGCCAGGCTGCCTACATGCAAATCTCAGCCTGCCATTTATTAGCTGAGTGGCCTTGGACAAATTATTAAACCTGTCTATGCCTCAGTTTCCTCATGGGGCTAAAAGTGCCTTCCTCATGGAGTTACTGCCAAGATAGTGTGAATTAATACATGTAAAAAACTTAGAACAAGGTAACAGTAAGCACTTAAATTTTAGCTATCGATATTTTTTACTTCAATAAAACCAAATATTGGTGGATATCTGGACCAGATGACATGAAAAAAAAAAAAAAAAGACTCAGAAGTCCACAAAACCAGAAATTTGGAGAAGGCAGTAGTTCTCTGAATCCTATTTGGTTACACCTCCTAACTGTATCAACTAACAATGATAAAGTATATGAATCCGAAATACAATTTCAAGTAGGTCTTTTTTTTTTTTAATGTTTATTATTTTTGAGAGACAGACAGAGTGTGAATGGGGGAGGGGCAGAGAGAGAGACACACACACACACAGAATCCGAAGCAGGCTCCAAGCTCTGGGCTGTCAACACGGAGCCCGACACCGGGCTCAAACTCACGAACAATGAGATCATGACCTGAGCTGAAGTCAGATGCTTAACCGACTGAACCACCCAGGCGCCCCAGGGTAGGTCAGTCTTTTAAAGTTTCATATGATGTACCGGGCTATACACTGCCATGAGTTGCACATGAACCACTATGTTGTCAAGTCCCAGAAAAACAAAACACAAAGAAAGATAAATGAGCTTTAAAAATTCTAGAGGTTTGCTTTAATAAACACTACCAAATATCACCATCACTCTGCCGCAACAACCTTGCATTTTGGATTTTGGATTTTGTTTTAATACAAAAACATGTGTACACACACACACACTTATATACATATTTGGTTGGGGAAATTTAAAGAGAAAGCATAACTTTAACCGCAAGTAATACCACTATTATCAAGGGCCATATTTTAAAACTTCATCCCATAAAAAATAATTACATAATGGTATTTGAAATACTAAACTAACAAAGTCTGTATCTTGCATTTTAGAAACGCTGGCTCATAAAAGCGTTGTACCTAAAAAATGCCCCAACAAATTAAAATATTGTTTTTCTAGAATCTACACTGTAAAACTGACTGTGTGAATGAGTAGTACAATACAAAACTGGAAACAAATGACAGCTAATGATTTGGGTAGAAAAGCAGTTTTAGAGACAAACCATTACAACCTTTTGCTGACAACTAAACTCCTACTAATTTCTATATATTTTTTCCATTCTCCTTTTTCAGTTCTATTGTTCCTTTCTAACAAGTTGCCAAGATGCCATCTGTAACTGCTCCCTCTTCCCTTTCTCCCCACGTCTGGTTTCCTCTTTCACCAATTCTGTCACCTGTACTTTCTCAATCTCTGGAATCCACCCACGCATTTCTCCCCATGGCCACATCACCAGCCTCCTAACTGTTCTCCCTGCTTGCTCTCCTCCAGCCCATTCTTCATGCTGCAGCAAGAGTGAAAAATGTTTCTAAAGCACAGATTTGATCACACCACTCCGTTAGCTCCCTATTGCCTTCAGGATCAAGTTCATTCTCGTTGGCATTGGGTACAAAAGGCCTTTCACCATCTGGGTTTTCTGCTCTCTCCAGCCTCACCTTGTTTCTTCTCCAGAACTCATGAACTGTGAGATCATGACCTGAGCCGAAGTCAGACACTTAACTGACTGAGCCACCCAGGTTGCCCCAACCTCAGTTTGCTCTTAAAGTGGCTGTGAAGACTGAATGAGATGATGAATGTAAAGCATTTGGGATAGAACCTGGTACACGCTAAGTGCTCAGTAAACATCAGTTGAAAATCACCTGTATGTCAGACTTTGGCAGTTTAGTTTACTGATTGAACTAGTCAAGTCATTTAATATCCCCACTACTATAAGACTGTATGTTTGGTCAGTTGGATATTACTTTTTTTAAAAAGGAAGGGCAATTTACAATAGCCAAATTATGGAAGCAGCCAAAGTGTCCATCGACTGATGAATGGATAAAGAAGATGTGAGATAGATATATATATATATATATATATATATATATTGGAATATTTACTCAGCCATAAAAAAAGAATGAAATCTTGCCATTTGCAATGACGTGGATGGAGCTAGAGAGTATAATGCTAAGCAAAATAAGTCAGAGAAAGACAAACACCATTTGATTTCACTTGTATGTGGAATTTAAGAAACAAAACAAATGAACAAATGGGGAAAAAAGAGAGACACAACTAAGAAACAGTCTTAACTATAGAGAACAAACTGATGGTTACTGGGGGGAGGTGGGTGGGAATGGGTGAAAAAGGTGATGGGTATTAAAGAGTTCACTTATTGTGATGACCACGGGGTAATATAAAGAATTGTTGAATCACTGTATTATACGCCTGAAACTAATAGAACACTGTATGTTAATTAGACTGGAGTTAAAATACAAAACAATAAAATTAAAAAAAATAAAAAGGACAGGAAAATAGGAACAAAAAGCCAGCCTCACTACCTAAATAATGACTCAAAATTCTTGTCTCTATAATTTGATACTGTGTGTGCGTGTGTGTGTGTGTGTGTGTGTGTGTGTGTGTGTGTATCTTTTGTAAAGTCATTTAGGAGGATCTGTGGGAGTGGTTTTGTCCTGGTAGCCATCTGAGGGCTAGAGGAAAAGCTCTGAGAAGGCTACCCTCTAAAATGGAAGGACTAGAAGCCCACCGAGGCTACTGTGCTTAGCAGCACTCTTGCCTCCTAGGCATCTATGACCTAGTCTGCTAAAAGATACAAATATCTCTTTCCCTTCACCATTTGACCAAAATAATACTAAATTTTTCAAAAGCAACATTACTAATGGCTTGAATAAAAACAAAGAAATTAGGAAAATATGGATACCAGGGAGTTGATTAAAACAAGTTTCCAAACAAAGGTTTGACAGCCCCAGGTCTACTGCCACTCCCCATGCCCCATCAGGAGGACAGCTGTCCCCCAGTGACCCTGCCTAGGGCTTCTTTAAGGAAGGGCTTGGAGTTTGTGTCCCCTAAGCCAGTTGAAACTAGAACATAAATTAAAAAGTTGAAGAAAGACACATTCACATCTAGGTAAACATTAACCTACCAACAAAAATCTGAGATGCCCGGCACCCACAATTAAAAGATGCTTTTCCTTAAGAAAAGTAAAGGGGTGTCCGGCTGGCTCAGTTGGAGAAGCATGTGACTTTTGATCTTGGGGTCATGAGTTTGAGCCCCACATTGGGTATCTCTCTCAAAAATAAACAATTTTAAAAAATTAATAAAAACAAAAACAAATATATAAAATGCGTACTGTGAGAAAAGGGAACGAGTTGTCTGCAATTTCAAAAATATAGGGACCAGGGCACCTAGGTGGCTCAGCCGGTTGAGCATCTGACTCTTGATTTCGGCTCTGGTCATGATCTCAGGGTTGTAGGATCAAGCCCCGCATCTGGCTCTGTGCTGAGGGTGGAATCTGCTTAAGATTCCCTCTCTCTCCCCCTGCTCCTTATCCCTTGTTCATGCTCTATTTCTAAAAATAAAAAAATATATAAATACAGGACAGAATAGTAAGCACTCAAATATCAAGGTGAGGTTCTTTTAATATAGGATGAAATTAAAATGGTATGTTATAAATTATCTGTCAAAATATACTTGTAATATAATTTTTCATTTTTTTGTTTTAAAATGAATAGCTTCAAAAAGTTTAATCTTCCAGATAGCTAAATATACCACTATAAATACCAGAACTTTATTTTGATTTCTTTGATAAAATCTAAGATGTTGTGCTTTCATGCCTTCTTAAATAAGACATTGAGAACATAATTTGTCCATTCTGTTGATGTTTAAAAGTCATTGTTATAAATTATTTTATTGCTGACTATAATTACAGAGTAATCACATAAGGGCTGAGAGAATATATAGGGCTTAGTGACACTGTCCTGAATCAGAGATTGGCAAATTAAGGACATTTGGTCAAATCTGGCCCTCGGCCTCTTTCTAGATGACACTCGAGCTAAGAATTATTTTTACATTTTTAAAAGTTTGTAAAAAAAAAAAAAAAATTTAAAATGAGAATATGTGATAAAGAATACCTAAAATATTTACTATCTGACCTGCTACAGAAAAAGTTTGTCAACCCCTGCCCAAAGTGATCCCCACCTCGTGGGCCTGGTTAAGTTATCTTGTCCTCTTTCTCTCCTCTATCTGAGGAACCAGAGGCTCTGGAGTGAGAACTGTGTTTGAGTCCCAGATTAATCACATGCCACGTGTATGCCTTTGGGCACTATTCAACCTCTGTGCCTCTTTGTTCAATCATCTGCAAAATGGGAATAAACATAACTTCACAAGACTTTTAGAGGAATGAATGAGGTACAATGGTAGACATTCAATAAATGAAAGCTATTCTAATTGTGCTTCATTATACAAAGACTACCTCCAAACGGAGGACAACTTTGTAAATGAACTAAAAAGGCAGAATTCGATAAACTTGGTTTTAAATTTTCTTGAAAATGTCCTTCTTCTAGATAAATTCACACATCATGAACTTTCTTTAACCTTAATATTAAACATTCTCAGTTCTTAAGGAGTAAATTTGACTAAAAGCTAAAGACATACAAAATAATAGCCATGACAGTCAAGCAACTTCTGAATTCAGAAACATAGTGATTAAGTCACTACTGGAAAGCCAGAATCTATTTTTGATTCACTTGGATCACCTTTATTTCATTATACATTTTATAACATCAAAGCAAAACATGGCATAATTTCAGGCACTGAATCATCATCAAACTGAGCTGCAATTAAGGATAAGAACATCATTAAGTTTTAGGTAATGCTTGCAATTGTAAGTAAGCAGTGCCTTTCTATTCTTCTGGAAAATGTCATTTAGGAGGCTTCAACAATTCTCCTAAACCCAGACTGTAAGTGCCATGCTTGAATTTTTTTTGGATGCGTGCCCAACAATAAATGATCCACAATGATCTGAGGACAGCACTCCCATCCAAGAACTTAATCAGATTAATGATGTATTTGTTTTATAAAAATGAAGTACATTAAGCCTGAGAATACCTAATTTACATACTAAATGGTTGCTAGGGACCGAAAATACTAGTGGTTTTTACAACACTGAGGTTACAAAATTGTCTATTGTCTTGAAATCTGTTAGTAAATAGCAGTGAAATGCAAAATAATAAACAAATGTTAATGAGTAGTATTTATATATGTAAATTCATGAGATGGTGTACAGTTGTTCAAAGGGACCTAACGATGTTCATATTCCAAAACATACGCGATGCCAACGCGATGCCATTATACGAAGTCGGAAAGAACAACAAACTTACTTAGGATGTTTTCTAATTGGTTTGACCTCAAATTGTGATTAACATTCTACTCTAATTTTTTCATTTGGGGTCCTAGTTTAATATATGCAAACGTAAACAGTAAATTAGCAGTCTAGGTTTCTGCCATTTTCGTCGGAAGCCTATTAGCAACCTTTCTCTAAAAAGGGGAGGAGAGCTTTCACAAAACAGCTGAATTTTATCAAATCCTTAAAGGTGTATTAAAGGCAGGCGCCTGGGTGGCCCAGTCCATTGAGCATCTGACTCTTGATTTCAGCTCAGGTCATGTTCCCAGGGTCATAGGATCAAGCCCTATGTCAGGCTTCATGCTGAGTGGGGAGACTGCTTAAGATTCTCTCTTTCTCCCTCTGCCCCATTTTCACACTGTGTCTCTCTCTCTATTTAAAAAAAAAAAAAAAAAAAAAGGTTCATTAACAGCATTTCTGGATGTCCCGTAATGGATTCTCTCCCTCCCTCCCTCCCTCCCTCCCTCCCTCCCTCTCTCTCTCTCTCTCTCTCTCTGTCACACACACACACACACACACACACACACACACACACACTACTTCATTCAATAAACTTGTGTTTACTGAGCTTAGGAGGCAAAATAAGACAAAGCCACTGCCCTGTCTGCTGAACAGATGGCAGGTAAACAGCTAATTATAATGTAACAGGACAAGTACTACAATTAAGGTACAAACAGAGAGCTCTGGGCACAAACAGAAGCCAGCCACCAACTCTGCTAGGGGACAAGGGATACGCCACACACACAACAGTTCCCAGTTCCTGTTACCTGAGAGGACAGAACAACTCCTGCAGGAAACAGTGAGAGTAGAGAATGGGGCAGAGGTGAAGTCCACGGGCCTGTATCTATATATTCCTCCATTTTTAAAAAAAAAAAACAAAACTCAAATTTCATTTAAATCATGTGAGACTTGGGGCACCTGGGTGGCTGCATCAGTTAAGTGTCCGACTTCAGTTCAGGTCATGGTCTCATGGTTCATGAATTCCAGCCCCTCCTCAGGTTCTGTGCTGACAGCTCGGAGCCTGGAGCCTACTTCAGATTCTGTGTCTCCCTCTCTCTCTCTGCCCCTCCCCCACTCATGCTCTGTCTGTCTGTCTCTCTCTCTCGCTCTCTCAAAAATAAATAAAAACCGGGGCACCTGGGTGGCGCAGTCGGTTAAGCGTCCGACTTCAGCCAGGTCACGATCTCGCGGTCCGTGAGTTCGAGCCCCGCGTCGGGCTCTGGGCTGATGGCTCAGAGCCTGGAGCCTGTTTCCGATTCTGTGTCTCCCTCTCTCTCTGCCCCTCCCCCGTTCATGCTCTGTCTCTCTCTGTCCCAAAAATAAATAAAACGTTGAAAAAAAAAATTAAAAAAAATAAATAAATAAAAACCTTAAAGAAAATGAAAAAATCATGCGAGACTTACAAAAATTGAGGCTACATTGAATTAACTATTTTTTATTAGAAGTTTAATGTTAATAACTTACATTTGTATTCAGTAAATACTAGATAAGGAAAGACAGGGGGTAAAAAGCAAAAACTGAATTATAAAAACACCTGAATGAAAACTTGATTAAACACGGAACTTCAAATGTAAACAATCAGTTGAATCCAGGGCTCCTGGGTGGCTCAGTTGGTTAAGTGTCCAACTTTTTGCTCAGGTCATGATCTCGTGGTCTGTGAGTTCAAGCCCTGCATCAGGCTCTGTGCTGACAACTCAGAGCCTGGAGCTTGCTTCAGATTCTACATCTCCTTCTCTCTCTGCTCTTCCCCCACTCTCTCTCTCTCTCTCTCTCTCTCTAAAAGTAAATGAACATTAAAAAAAATTCTAATTAGTTGAACCCAGATTCAAATATCAATTTTTATAAGACTTAAAAATATATATGCTAGAAAAGTAAGAAATTTTGGATGCCTAGAGGTAAACTTGGAATGAATACTGATGCATCATATAGAAGAATTAAACCATATTTTTCCTTTAAGATTTTTGGAGATGTTAAGATAAGAGTGATAGAAGAAACAAAAACTTAGGAAATTAGAGTATACATTAAAAAGCTGAAGGGTGCCTGGGTGGCTCAGTTAAGCAACCAACTCTTGATTCTGGCTCAGGTCATGATCTCATGGTCTTGAGATCAAGCCCTGCATTGGGCTTCGTGCTTAGCGTGGAGTCAGCTTGGGATTCTCTCTCTCCCCCTCTCTCTGTTCCTACCCCATTCACTCACACACATGCACACACTCTCTCTCTCAAAATAAATAAACTTTTTAAAAAAGTTTATTCATTTATTTTGAGAGAGGAAGAGCGTGCACAGGAGGGGGGAAGGGCAGAGAGAGAGAGAGAGAGAGAGAGAGAGAGAGAGAGGGAGCGTCTGAAGTAGGCACTGCACCAGCAGTGTGAAGCCCAGTGTGGGGCTCAAACTCACAAACCATGAGATCATAACCTGAGCCAAAACCAAGAATTGGACACTTAACTGACTGAGTCATGCCCGAACATTTTTTTTTTTAAGTTGATATGAGGGCGCCTGGCTGTCTCAGTCAGAAGAGTCTGTGACTCAATCTTGGGGTCGTGAGTTTGAGCCCCATGTTGGATGTGGGGATTACTTAAATAAAAACTTTAAAATTTTTTTATATAAAAGTCTTACAGAAGCAAGAACTAGAGAAATAGGGATTAAAATGATCATATACAATTACATCACCATCAAAATAGCAAACAGCATTTACTGACCACACATGTCTGAGTACACGGAATGCTGTGGAAAGTGCCTGCAATTGGTTCAATGTTTGAAATGTTGGCCAGCCAGCTTGTAACCATCATATTTAGCTGACAGACTGCTGCCCAGCTGCCAGGGCCCAAAACTTTGTTGGGGCGCCTGGGTTGCTCAGACGGTGAAGTATCCTACTCTTAGCATCAGCTCAGGTCATGATCACACGGTTCTTGAGCTCTGACCCTGTGTCAGGCTCTGCACTGACAGCATGGAGCCTGTTTGGGATTCTCTGTCTCCCTCTCTCTCTGCCCGTCTCCTGCTCACGAGTGCATACTCTCTCTCTCTCTCTCTCTCTCTCTCTCTCTCTCTCAAAAATTATAAATAAACATTTAAAAGAGAAAAAAAAAAGCACCTTTGTTCAGAGAAAAAGGATGTTCCCTCTAAAAACTTTACCAGCTGGGCTTTGGACGAGTACCCATTTCCATGAAAGATGGTTCTGGTCCCAGCCCAGATGAACATATTATCCCATTTGCCCCTAAACATCCGTACATATGCTACCTTCTTACTTATCCTGGATAATTCACTCCCTCAATGTAGTATTCATGGATGTATGTTGTTCTATTCATCTCTCTTATATATATGATTATTTTGTATCTATTCACCATCTTAACTAAAAACACTATACTTAAAAAGGTTTACAGAAAGAAAAGAACGAAGGGCATCATTAAGGACCTTACAGCATACTCCACGAGAAAGAAAAAAGTTCAAGAGCTGTAGAAAATTTAAATAAAGGAAACACTGTAAGCTGAGTTGTATACACACTAATACAGAGTTGCCTATGTGTCATAATCTTTTTTATAAGTAATCCATGTCGATTTGCTATAACTGCAATCACAGAGACGGAGGGTAAATATTTACAACCTTAAGACCTGGCAAAATCCTGGGCACTTAATGTTTCCGAATAATAATTCTGGTAGAGAAAAAAAAATATCAAACATATCAAAGGTGGAACTTGAGTAAGGCAAGGAAGCTGACGATTCAGAGTAACCAGGCAAGGTTCAGTCCATTGATGAGAGACACGGAGATCATATTGCCAGGGAGAACATTATTTTAGAAGGAAAACAAACCTCCAATGTCCTAAAATGTGCAAATACTGAAAAACGAAGATTCGTTACTTTTAGAAGCAACAGATTCCTTCAGAAGGGTAAATCTATTACTGAGCCATCTGTTATTTGCAAAACACATAATAAATTCAATAGATGGGTGCACCCCCAGTGCTTCCTATAAACAGATCGTTTTTTCAAGGTCTACAATATCCTACCAGTGGAGACCACAACACCCCCACCCCCACCACAAAGAAAAAAACAAACAAACAAATCCCTCCCAACTACACGGCCCACAGTCGAATACTTGGTTTCTTTTCATTCAGCACACACATAATAAAGATAGCAGTGCAAACCCTAGCCTGCCATCCTTCTGTTACCATGAGAGCAACATCTTTTCTTTGTGAAACACATGTGGAGACAAAGGAAGACTGTTCAGTTGAACTGGTTAAAGATCTTTTGTTTGTACCTGGAATGACGATCTATCCGGTCGGCAAGCAGAAGCAGGGTGGCCAATAAATAGCTCACCTACTTCATTTACTTACAAAACACACACAAACACAGCACACAGACAACCACCACACCAGTGAATGCATTCGGTGTGTAAAAAGACATACCAGGGTCCTATTACAGCAAGATATCTAATCCCAAGGTATTTCTCTTCAATTTATGAGAAAATAATACTTTTGAAACACCGATGCCTGAAAACTTTTTAAAAATCTACTCAAAAGCACTTATTTACATAACTGTATTCAAGCATGTTTTCAAAAGTTCATCAAATGTTAGCATTTATGCCATAACCAAGTCATTCATCCAACATTCATAGGCACAGTATTTATTTTTTGGTGAACAGTTTGGGGGGTCAGCCAATAGAAATTATTTCATACAGAACAAAGGCAAAGATGAAACTTCAGACAGTTTTTCTCTATCCAGGCTTAACGTAAAGTGTTGTATCAGACACTTCCATTTTTCTCATAAGAAACATTCTGCCTATGAAACATCGTTTAGTAGAAGAGCTTCTGAAAGTCTCAGATCACCAAACATTTCTCATATCATTGACAACTTTGAGTTGAAAAACGTATGTTTACAATTTACGCACGTTAAAATAATAAAAGCTCCATTATATTCATTACTCATTCTTTTAATGTGTCTTAATTTCTCTTACACCTGTCATGAATGTCCAGATGTTGGCCAATCTGAATCACTCATTTGCTTGAAATCAATCAATTACAGACATATATACAGGGTGTACCCTGGAAAGGGACAGGAAATATAAATGTATTTCAAGTCCATTGTATTTAGGTACTCTCAACTATTTTAAACTGAATTAAAATTAATAATAAGACATAAACCAAAAGACCAGCTCTAACATGACATAAATACAGAAGAAAATCAGCAGGGTGGCAGCATCTTCCCCGCTAATTTGACCAAAACATTAGCAAGCACACAAGAAAATACCTCTTAAGTTTAATGACAACTACATCATGTTTCAATATAGATGATACTCACTACAGGCCAGGTAGTTGAGTACTTTTACTTTTCATCATTTAGCTCATGTGAGTCTGTCTCACTATAGCCCCAGAAATTCACACTATCATCCTAGTAAAAGTATAAAATGCTGCTTTGAAAGCACAAGAAAGCCTATAGGGAAAAGGCAGCCCAAACACAGTCTCTCTTACCACCAAAGTTTACGGAATCATGTCACCGAGGGAGCGTTAACATGTTAACATTGAAGGCAGACTTGCTATATTAGTCTAAATGAAGACTTAGTCTGACTTCTATCTAAAGTATCAAACAAAGTTTCAGAGAGCCATAAAATAATACACATCAATTAATCATCATCATCTGCTGAGTCAAACATTGGAAAATAACGTCAAGAAGTTACCCTGTAATTACTTTGTGGCTCCTTGAAAACCCATTTGACATAATCACTCTCTGACAGCTGCAAGAGGGAAAATGTTCTATTTCTTCTCCCACCAGTACCCTCTTCTGAGAGCCAGGGGCATCGCTTTTCAGCACTTCCTGATCTGCCAAATGTTTACGAGGGAAGTGTGTGGGGTGCCTCCAGTAATCAGTGCTCCTGAGGCCAGTCAGGGGTTGAGAGTTTCCAATCAAAGCTGCGGATTCAGGAGAGTCACAGTCAGGGGACGGGCACCGGGCTTATTATTACCAGCCCACAGGGAGGAAAATTACTCAAGTACAAGAGTATCTGGTTTTATCTAAAAGATCACTGGAATACTTCCCTTTCTTCTTTCTGTCAATGACATTACATTTCCCTTTACACTCAGTAGCCACCACATCATGTTAAACATTCTTATTTCCCAGTCTGTGGGTCAAGAGTTATTTTAAACTGTGACTCCTTCATGTAAACTAGGTGAGAAGTTAAATCATCCTGAAGCCAAGTGACAAAGCCTGTACTTCCCACTAAAGGTTCCTGCACCTTGGGCCACAACAGGGTTTTCTGCCTACACCTAATCTGATAGAGGCTAACTAAAACACCCTCTCGAAGTGAAGGCCAGCCTCTCTGACAGCACACTTCCAACCTGTGGCTATGGTGCTCCATCTTTTCTCTGAACTTTGAGCTGCCACCTGAGGCCATTTCTCCACCTTCCAGGGAAGTGTTTTCTAGTTTTCTATTAGAACTACTGCTGGTTTTCAGTCAGGGCCACCCTCCAGAAGAAAGATCTGTTTCTTTCCCTTTCTTTCTCCTTCTTCCTTTCTTTCTTTTTCTTTCTTTCTTCCTTTCTTTCTTTCTTTCTTTCTTTCTTTCTTTCTCTTTCTTTCTTTCTTTCTCTTTCCTTCCTTTTCTTTTTTCTTTCTTTCTCTCTCTCTCTCTCTCTCTCTCCTGTTAAGACCTAACTTTCTGATAGCACAACATGATTAGCATAAAACCCCAGCACCTCAGCAGCAGCTGAATATGAAAGGAGCCTAGACAAAAAATTCCTGCCAAACAATCCTATTGTGAGGAAATGAAGCTGTAAAAATACTGTGCTGAGAACACCCGTGTTCTTATCGTCGATTTTTCATATTTTTCATCAGAAGAGATACGAGTTAGGCTTGTGACACGGCAAGATTTAGAAGATCTAGAGCATTAATGAAAATGTCATCGTATCTTATACCTCTATAGTAAAAACGGGAAAAATAAAGGCAAGGAAAAGAAGAAAGCAATGAAAGAACTAACCAGGCAACACCATGATAAATATTACCCTCTGGCAGGCCCTTTTATCCAGCTCACGAGGGCAACAACGGGAAAAGTCATTTACACGGTTTGGCACTTAAAATGGAACTGGGAAGTGCTAATGCTAGTTTTCTAATTTCCCTAAGCTTCCGAGCTCTTCCTCAGAAGTCAACACATTACAGATGCTACTACATTATAGATTAATACATTAAGATAATTTATCCCACTTCTCAAAAATGAAAACTTGAAAAAGTAGTTTACCAAAAAATGTTATTTACAGTATCTTCAGGTTAAAAACAAAACTTATGCAATAAGAAAAAAATTTTTTTCATTAAAAAGGAATAGGTTAATTGTGCCCATCTAATTTAAGTCAACATAATTCTCGCTTTTGTCCCCAACAATGTCACTTGCATATTTATGAGTAAGAGAATTCTGGACGGCTACGAGTGAATTTACAGAGCTGAATTTCAGAGCTGAATTTCAGAGCTCTGAATTTCAGAGCTGGCATTTTAAAGTAAATTTTTAATAATCTTTATTATGTGCTACAACAATGATAATTTTACTTATCAGAGCCTTATTTATTTACAATGTCGGTATCTCTTAGAGTACTCTTGCAAATCTTTACTAATTTAACATTACAACTTCATATCTTTTCCTAATCTCATGTAATTTACCCTACTTAATTCCTTGCTTCTGGATATGCTACATTTGCCACCCAATGAGTTTATTTCACTGGTCATTTACTTTTAACAGGAAAGCCAAACTATTTGAAGGGAATAATCTCCCTGCAAATCCAACATAGGGAAAAAAAAGAGTCTTATTTATCCAGCATTTTTGTGCCATGAATCGAAGCTTTATTGCAAAGAGTAAGCAATAAACAAAAACACCTCAGGGGCCTGGGAGGAGCAATGTAACCAATTACATTTAATTAAATCAAAGGATGGGAGCCCCAGGGTTGAATGAGCTGAAGAACAAATTTGCATTAACACCTAGCAGCCAAACAAGTAGCTCGGGGTCTGGTCTGCAAGTACAATTGTTGCCATCTATTCTCTGCACTGAAGGGGGGCCATTAGCTAAATTCTTAGGCATTGTTTGTCCACTGATGAGAGGCTGCCTTCTCAACATTTCACTTCATCACACATGAAAATTGCCTACTAAAATAAACAGCTTCCTCTGAAAGCTCAGAAACAAACATTACCTGACTCCAGTTTGCAATTTGGTGAAAACTCTTCAGCGCTGCTAAAGGAGAAAAAAAAAGAAAATGAAAGGTGTGTTTCCAAGCCCTAACGTTACATTTGATGGAGATCCTATGTTTGAGCAGATTCTTCTGTTAACATCAGAGACTACAAGGCAGGGTTTTCCTCAGGCCCCACCAAGAGTATCTTTGTTCTAAATGGAACACTTTGACTTGATCTCACAACATGAAAATTTCAAACATTCGGAGCTGAAAGCCCGCTCGGTTATTCAGGTCACAATTCGAGACGATGCTCTCACTTTATGGACAGTTTCTCCCTTGGTAAATTACTGTTTTGATTATTTAGGGAATTTTGTCTTAATATATTTATATACACACATAATACATCTATCTGTATCTATCACAAACTCTAACCCTACTTAATGAAAGTCTACCTAATCATAGTAAGTTAACCTAACTCTGGTAGGTTTTATTTTGTTTGACATATTCCTCTTTTACACTCATTAAAATACTATACTCTCAAAAACAGAACAAAGCAAAACAAAACAAAACCCAAACCCTGGAAGGAAACTCAGTAAGTCATTAGTACCCCCCCCCCCCACCCATAGAAGATGCGGAAGAAAATATGATAAAATAGGGACCAAGAGGCAAAGATACGGGCTAAGACTACTTCAGACTGAACAACCATCCAAAACTATAGTTGGAATATGATAAATATCTAGAAATATTAGTTTGAACTAATAATCTATGAGAATTCTATATCTATAATAATTGAAAATTTCTTTTAATATATTAAAGTTACCAACACACCAAGATAACACATTACACATTGCTTCAACATCAGCTGCACAGCTTGGAGGGTGGGGATTCCAGCTTGAGTCTGAGTCGGAAGCAAACATTTCTGGGCTGATAAGGTGAGCCTGTGAAAATTAATAAAGGGAAACCTCACAACAATTGAGCTGAGAGGCCAGAAGGAGGAGCTCTAACTCCCTACCACTCCTAGTAAATTGCATGCCCCAACAGTAAGAGCAGTACCTTGCAAGTAGATACTACTTGACAACCGCAGGGGGGTTGGGGGAGGTGGAAGAATGGTTTTCTCCTTCCGCGGAAACAGCCTACCAATGAGAGACTCAGAAATCTGCCAATCAAAAGCCACTATACTTCTAACTCTCAGTTTACTGCAATGTTCTTTTTATTTAGAATAGTCCCTTCCAACTCACTCCTTGCCCTATAAGAGTGGTTCTCTCCTTTGTTTTCCACACTTACTTATGGTTTTGCTGTAACGTGCAAGTCCCAGATTGCAATTCTCTGCTATTCCCAAATAGAGCCATTTTTTGCTGGTAAAGCAACTTAACAGTTTTCGTTTTAAGGTTAACAAACCCATCTGACAAGACCTGTTGTGGTCAAGGGCTCAAAGGGTCCTATAAAAAGAGCTAGGCTCTTTGATTTGACCTTAAGTTCAAGATGGCTGCAACAAAGATTCTCACAACCTATCTTTCAAATCTCTTCCTTAGACTCGAAGCATTCTTAAAGCCCCAGTAATTGGAGAAAAGACAGGAAAAGGCAAAATAACCTCCTCTCCTACAGTGCCCGGGTTCAGACTGTCACAACAGCAGACAGTGCACACTGCACAGGACCAAATGCCTGCTGCCCCTGCTTTGAGATCCTCGAAAGTCTACAAGAGTTTTACAAACTCACAGAGTCATGACCAACTTGCATCTGGAGTCGTAGCCGCCAAATTTCTGGCTCCCTTACACAAACTAAAGCCATTAAATTCTTTCTAAGGAAAACAAAACAAAAACAAAACTAATACAAATAACAAGGTTACTTGTCAGGCTGACACCACGGTAGTTAATGGAGCCTCATGGGAAAGAACACACATTCTGCCAGCTGCTGGCATGGCTAGTACATTAGTGGGTAGAAGCCAACAAAGTGTCAGGGGCAAGGTGGGGAGATGAGGGTCGGTCACTGAGTAAACTTCTAAGAAATCTGTCCTAAATAGATAAACACAAAGTAGTGGAAAGTGGAAACTAGACACACTGATGTGACCCTGAAGGGTTGCTGGACAGGACAAGAGCTTGTTGAGCACCCTCTGTGGGACTCATGAAAAAAAACTGGAAGAATCATTTCTGTACAAGACAGACATAAGCAGCACTGTTTTGTTTTTTTCAAAAAAAATTATAATGCTTATTATTTATTCTTTTTTTTTTTAATATTTACTTATTTTTAAGAGAGAGACAGAGTGTGAACAGGGGAGGGGCAGAGAGAGAGGGAGACACAGAATCTGAAGTAGGCTCCAGACTCTGAGCTGTCAGCACAGAGCCCGATGCAGGGATCGAACTCACAAACTGCGAGACCATGACTCCAGCCGAAGTGGGATGCTTAACCGACTGAACCACCCAGGCGCCCCTTGTTATTTATTCTTGAGAGAGTTAGAGAGACAGAGTGTGACCAGGGGAGGGGCAGAGAGAGAGGGAGACACAGAATCCAAAGCAGGCTCCAGGCTCTGAGCTGTCAGCACACAGCCCAACATGGGGCTCTAACTCACGAACCACGAGATCATGACCTGAGCTGAAGTCGGACAATCAACCGACTGGGCCACCCAGGCGCCCCAACAGCACTGTTTTAGAATAATGAAGAGAAATACCAAAGGGAGAAGTTCTTGCTCCTCTGTTTCACCACTAATCACACCATGTTCTACACCGCCATGGTATACTCCTCAGGATACTGCCCAGAAAGGGTAGGGCAAGAGACCACACTACTAGAAGAGCACTAGATATACCCAGATAATTCCCGACAGGCATAGGAATATCATATGAAAGACGCCTTGTGTGTGAGCACTTGTGATAGATACTCTTGGGGACTTTCAGGAATATTTCAGGGCACATTAGCTGAGGTCCTTCAATAGGAGTAGTTATAAGAGCCAGTGGAATTTGAGTTATTATGTGACTCCATACCTCTAAACTGGTGTGAAGAAAATTAGGTACACACACACACACACACACACACACACACACACAAGAATTCTGGAAAAATCTTGTACTGTGTCTACCAAAAGAAATAGCTACAATCTACAAATGCTTACACATTTTTATCAAAAAGGAAAATATACAGTCTGTTTTGGGTCACATATTCATTACAACATGAATCTAGTATATGTTGTGGTGGCTCTTGGCATCTTGGGGCTCCATGTTAATTTATGTTTGAAGCCTAGCTGTTAATGTTTTGCAGTCAATATTTTTATGCCAAAGGGCTATGAAGAATCTCATTTTGGTGTATGTGGTGGTATTCTGAATGTGGTGGTATTCTGAACCACGAGTACTCCTCAGTCTCACCAAACTACTAACCTTCAGAACATATTTGATTATAATCTGTACTAACATAAACTCTTCACATTTTTCTCCACAATGAATATTTTCCCAGATACTCTTAATCACTATGTATTGAGATTTTCTTAGTGGCCAGGAAGTCATTCTCAATGGTACAACTACAAATTTCTACTGGTACAGACATTCAAATATTTATTTTTCTTAGAGCCAAGCAACCCCTCCACTAAGTAAATTTTCCTTTTAACAGTTATGTTGAGTTGCCCTTGCCTTAACTTAGTTCTGTTTTATACAAACACTAAAATTATTTTTCAAAAAATTTTTAAACTATGCTTTAGAATTGGCATAATTTCAAATTATTCTTGCAAAGCAAATTACTTGGTAAAATGATTTTCATGGTTTTTTTTTTTTTTAAGTCATGGACAAAGCTATTAAGTTTTTTGCTTAATGGATTTAATCCTAGATAGACTCAGAGAGAGAATTAAATCAGTCTCCCTGAAATCGTCTCTATTTTACACATATGGCTTTTGATTTAACAGTTCTTTTGCCCTTTCAAAATTGTAACCTCATTTACTCATTGTATGTTACCAAAAAAAATTAGTAATTGAAGGGTCAATCTCATAAATCTGTAAATTTTCTTGGAGATGTATGAATGTAAAGATGAGTCATAGCCTCTTCTGTAATCAAAATAGTTCATATCAAACGTCATTGTTTTTTGATTGCTCTATTAACTATCAAAGAGTCTATAATGACCTCATCTTTATATCTTTATGATAATTTGCAGTCACTGGTCTCTTCTTTTAGTCATGATATTCTTCTTCTCACAATGTCAGTAAATCCTCTCCATCAAAATGGGTGTTATAACAACGGTTAACAGATGCTGGATAGGCAGATCATTAGTCTCAGCTAGATTTGAAATATTGCTGTCTTTTGTTAAGATGAGTTGTATTCATTTGAAAACCTGGCCACAATCTATACTTAAGTAGCTTTCTTTTATTTTTAATTAGTCTTTATAACTAATATGAATGAAGTCATTATAAAAATATCAGCATCATTTTCTTTATCAACTTTAGATTGAATCCCTTTTTATGAGACCAAGTACAGAGGCATATGTAATCCTGATGACATATCCTAGCATTACTACTATGACTGTTATTTTATTAAGGGGACTGAAGAAAAGAGAGCAAATGAATACAGTTAGAAAGGAGGTCAAATCAGAGTCAAAAATTGTAATAAAGGAATGAGGATGAAAGATTCTCCAAGCAAATTATTTTTTTGATATTCATTTTTAAAAGGATTCCTGCTTCTAGAAGGCAGCCAAAATTTTGTTTTTACTTTTTTTTTTTAATTTAAATCCAAGTTAGTTAACATACAGCGTAATAATGATTTCAAGGATAGAATTTAGTGATCCGTCACTTACATATAACATCCAGTGCTCATCCCAACAAGTGCCCTCTTTAATGCCCATCGAGAAGGCAGCCAAAATTAAAAATAAAAATACTATTTCAGTTATGGTAGACAAAGGTCCAAAATAAGTGAATCAATACATAAAGTAGGTTTTCTCTAAGTCTCATATAGCACAAAAGCAAATTTAATAGACGATACATAGGATAACTAATAGTTTTCTTGAATTCATTAAAAACTTGACCTATTAAGTATCCTTACTTTTATAATCCTATATCATTTGCTTACAAATATTGTTCAAAAATTGCCTTGAAATGTGTGCTGAATTTTTCTCATGAGGTGAAATTAAACATTTACTTCTTTTTTTAAGTTTTTATTCAATTAAGTTCTACACCCAATATGGGGCTCCAATTCACAACCCCGAAATCAAGAGTCTCATGCTCCTCAAACTGAACCAGCCTGGTGCCCCTAAACATTTGCTTCTTTAAAGAAGCAAAGGTTACAATATATGATGCAGTCTTTAAATTAGCAACTCTCAGGGCACCTGGGTGGCTCTGTCAGTTAAGCGACCGACTTCAGCTCAGGTCTTAATCTCATGGTTCGTGGGTTTGAGCCCCACATCGGGGTCTGTGCTGACAGCTCAGAGCCTAGAGCCTGCCTTGGACTCTGTGTCTCACTCTCTCTCTGCTCCTTCCCCACTCACGTTCTCTCTCTCTCTCTCAAAAATGAATAAATATTAAAAAAAATTGTTTTTAACTAGCAACTCTCTGGGGCGCTGAGGTGGCTCAGTCAGTTAAGCATCCAGCTCTTGATTTTGGTTCAAGTCATGATCTCACAGTCATGTGGGTCTATGCTCTTGGTGGGGAGTCTGCTTGAGGTTCTCTCTCTCTCCCTCTCCCTCTGCCCCTCCCCTGCATGCACATGCATGTACATGCTCTCTCAATAAAATAAATGAATGAATGGATGGATGAATGAACAGATTAGCAATGCTCTAAGCATAGGATGAAATGGTAGTAGGGAGTAGATCCTGTATCAAAGTCTCTAAAAGAGTCTGTGCAGTTTGAAAACAAAGCAATACTTTGTCCCTTAAATCGGGAGTCATGATGTTGAATGTGTTCTAATTTTGAATAATATTAAAGGACGGTGTGAGATTTTACTATTTTACCAAAGGGGGTAATTTTTTTTAGATTAAAAGTCTCGTGTAGTGTTCTAGATCACATAATTTAAAAAACCAAATCCCTAAAGGTTTCGTTTAGTTCCTATCCCGTTCTCAGTTTTCTAAGCAGAGCTGGCCGGTTCGCACAAGCTGCAAAGCTTACAAAGCAGCAGCAGGTCAAGAGCAGAACTGGGAACATCGAAAAGCACACACTTATCTCTTCTTCCTCTAGAAGCTCCACTAAAATGACCACAGAGCACAAACCCGACAACAACAAAGAGAAGGAAAGAAGTTGCATGATAGGGAAAAAGACTGGCCCCATTATGTTCCTATGGAAGATGGAAAGCAAATGGAACAGTAGCAATTAGTGAAGCAGGGCAGACAAACCCAAACATGGAGAAGGGAAACAAGGTACCATCAGAATCCTAGAGACCTTCCAGGCTTGGAAGCACCAGATAGAAAGCGAAAGATGTAAGAGCAGAGCTAAACGCTGAGGCACTAACAGAAAGTCTGTCTACAGGGTAGTTGATCCCCCCCGGCAGCCATTTTTGTCTACCCAGTTGAAAACGAAATTGAACGGCCCACAGAGAAGAGACTCTGGCAGTCACACATTAGTGGGAGTTCTCCGCTTGGTCATTCTAAAACAAACCGCTACTCATATGTATGCACGGAACTCTCAACTGGTTTCTGGTGTCTCATTCTTACATATGACTGAACAACCGAGGCTCAACAATTGAGAGAAAGCTAAAATGTAAGAGAAGACCGTGGCAAATGAAACGAAACAATGAGCTACAGAAGACAGAAGTAATTTGGGAAACAGATTGGAAAAAAAATATTCTGAAAGCCTCAGAGAAATTGGAAGAAGATACTGCATATATAAAATAAGAACTGGATGCGTGAAAAAGAAAACAATTACAAAACATTAAAGAGTTCCTAGAAATAATATGCTTAACAGGGTAGGTGATAAAAAGAAGAAATTAACACAAAAGGTTAAAAAGGGGGGGGGCGAGAAATGACTGCATATGTGTAT
This sequence comes from Prionailurus viverrinus, assembly GCF_022837055.1. NCBI lineage: Eukaryota > Metazoa > Chordata > Mammalia > Carnivora > Felidae > Prionailurus > Prionailurus viverrinus. The sequence continues at coordinate 64,510,269 of NC_062563.1, read as the reverse complement.
TAGGTAATATTAGGGGGTATCACCATCAGGCCCAAGAGTGTATAAGAGCTCAAATACATGGAAATTCATTTCTGTTCCTGATAGGCTGCTTTCTTTCAAGCAATAATTTACAGGTTCAGGATCCTTCTATCTGTGGTCATACCATTCCCCTAGACACCTTGTTATTTTCTGCATCTTCCCAGTGGGAGGGGAAAAGAGAAGACCTAAACACTCCTTAAAAGCCTTAATCCTGAAATGGCATACATCGCTTCTACTCATATTCTATTGGCTGGAACTTGGTCACGTGATTGCATCTCACTGCTAGGGAAGTTGGAAACTTATAGTTCACCTGTGGTCCCAGAAAGAAGAAAACAAGTGTTTTGGTGTATAATCTCTGCCACAATATGCATGGAATACCTCTAGAAAGATCAGAGGGGGAAATAAACTGGTAATGTAGGGTTACCTCAGGGAACCAGGGCATATGGCAGCAGAGGTGCAAGTTTACTTTTCACGGTGAACCCTTTTATATTATTTTAATTTTTAAGTAATAATTATATAGAAGACAGAGAAAAATAAAAGATTAAGGCAGGAGTTCCAAACTAGAGAAGAGAGGAAATGAAAATGAGGAAATGATCAAGGAAATCATACAAAGAATTTCTCAGACTGAAGGATATGGGTCTTCAGATTCAAAGGACCTGTCCACAAGCAGAAGACACATATCTCTTTTTTACAAAAAGACACCTATCTAGGTTTTTCTTTGAGAAATTTCAGAAGACTAAGGACAAAGAGAAATCCTAAAAGCTTCTCACAAAAGGAATGACAGACTTTATATTAGCCACACTGGCTGCTAGAAGGCAACAGCCAAGACCCTGATGTTATTAAAGGCAATTATTTTCTGACTAGAATTTACACTCAATCAACGAAACAACAAAGTGTGATGGTAGAATAATTCTTCCCATATACATGGGCTCAGAAAAATCCCCTTCCTTTCTTAGGAAGTTACATGAAGATATGTTTCCCCAAAACAAAAAAAAAGTATACCAAGAAGGAAGTCACAGATCAAAAACACAAGAGATTCAGCCTAGACAGTAAAAGAAAGTACTCGTTGCCAGCTACGCCGTGAGCTTAAAAGACTAACGCAGGAAGACAATGGGGAGACAACTGATGGAGGACTGGAAAAAAAATTAAATATACACAGTACAGAAGCAGTAGAAAAGCTGTACAAGAAAGGAAATATAATTATAGAAAGGAAATTTTGCAAAAGGATAAGGGAGAAAAAAATGTATGAGAGACAATATAATTAAAGACTCCAACGTGGCTCTATATTGAATATTATTTACACAGTTAAAATAATGTACATGCTGATTATTCATAAAACCAAAAATTATTGATCTGTATCTCATAATGGTGGAGGGCAGTCAATAAGCTGTGCAAAATTGATGAATCAAGAAATATTAGGATAAGTATATATTTTTTTAAAAATCTTTAATATTTATTTATTTTTGGGAGAGAAAGAGCGTGAGCAGGGGAGGAGCAAAGAGAGAGGGAGACACAGAATCCAAAGCAGGCTCCAGGCTCTTAGCGGTCAGCCCAGAGCCCCACATGGCGCTCGAATCGGACCATGAGATCATGACCTGAAGCTGGATGTTTAACCAACTGAGCCAACCAAGCGCCCCAGGATAAGTATCTTTTTAAAGAAATACGGAAATAGCTAACAGAAAAAATACTTAGAAAAGTTAAGTGTTGGCCTCAAGAAGCAGGACAGGGGGAAGACAGGGTAGGAAAAGGGACTGTTGATTTTCATCATTAAGCTCTCCTGAGTAGTATCAAATACATCAAATATAGCATCAAACTGAATACAAAATATTTGATTCTAACCATAGGTATATATCACTTTGATTTTTAAAAACTGAGCCCTTACTATATCCCAAACATAATGTTAGGTACAGAAAACAAATCTGAAATAAAATAAATTTGAAACAAATGTTAAAAATAAATAAATAAATAAATAAATAAATAAATAAATGTTAAGTAAAAGTAAGCCTGTTTCTTGTTCTCCAGGATTTCATAGTCCATGGGGAAGATGAGATATATATTTGTTTCATTAAACTTCAGAGTGATAACTGCACTTATAGAATATTTACAAGATGGCATCTCTGCAGCACAGGAACACAGAGGAAGGCAAGAGATGGGGAACTAATATGGGAAATCCTGGGTTTTTGAACTGTCTACTTATTATTTTGAGAGAGAGCATGAGTGCGTGGGCAGGGGAGGGGGAGAGAGAGAGGGAGACGGAGAATCACAAGCAAGAGCCATGCTGTCAGCACAGAGCCCAACATGAGGCTCAATCCTAGGAACCATGACACCATGACCTGAGCTGAAATCAAGAGTCAGATGCTTAACAGACTGAGTCACCCAGACACCCTGTGCGAAATGCTATTTGAGCTAAGAGCTTTTCGTGGAGTCTGAACCGGAGCATACGATTACTCATCCTCTCATCTAGGTTCACTCCTGGGATGAGTCGTTAAAGCCAGGACAGCCCGTGGAAAAAAATACTGTTCCTCTTGAAAAATCCATTAAAAATCATTTATGATACTGTTATGACTAGAGAGAAGAGGAGGAGGAAAGAAACGCTGAGACCGAAGGTGTTATGGATGTGTGTTACACAGCAGTGATTCTGAAAACAGGAGCCCCCTTCACGGCGACAACAGTAAAGCCAGGGGCTGACAACCCAGAGAATTCACTGTTCCTATGCATATCTTTTCATCAAAAAGCAGCTCACCTCTTAGAAAACTGAAGACTTATCCTCTGGGTTGGTTGGGGCAGAGGGGACTGGACCCAGCCTGCCCTGTTTCCTGCTCAAGCCCCAAGCCCCACTTTCCAGACTTTAACACAGGTTCTAGGAACTGCCCAACATCCAATAAATTTTACTTCTACTCAAGTTAGTCAGTATCAGTTGTTTTGCAAGCAGAAACTAGATATGGCACAAAAACAATGAAAAGTCAGAGAAATTAAAGGATTCCTAAGTCTAAGATATTCTTAACCATCGTTGCTCTAAAAACTTTAACGGAGTCATGTGCTTTAAATTTTCTGTTTTTGATTTAGTAGGAAAAAGAGAATGCTTTCAAAACAAAGGAAATATTTCACCTGAGTAATTAAGAAGTCTACAAGCCTGTTATGAATATTAAACTAGCAAACTTTAATTACAAAAAGCAAGATAATTTTTCATTTATCTCCAACATCCTGGATCTGTTACAATTGTTTTCATTTTGTATTGTGAGTAGGAATGTCACCTTTTAATATTTTTCAGTGACACATTACTAAAAAATTTGAAGATGTGTTTATTTCTTAGAGGATAATTGCATTTATATATTTCGAAAAAGTTATTCTTAGCTGAGAGAGCATATTCAATAACTTTAACTTTCACAGTTTTTTATCTTTGAAAGAAAGGCCCATGGATGTTTTTATCAAACATGTAAATATATTCATATGAAAAAGTATAGGGACGCCTGAGTGGCTCACTCAGCTAAGTGTCCAACTCTTGATTTCAGCTCAGGTCATGAATCTCACAGTTGTGAGAACGAGCCCCTTATTGGGTTCTACACCAGGCATGGAAACTGCTTAAGATTCTCTCTCCTTCTGCCATTCCCCCACACTCACACACTCTCTCTCTCTCAAAAAAAAAAAGGATAAACCTAGACTCCTATCTTATACCATTCCCAAAACTTAACTTGAAATAGATTAAAGACTTAAACATAAGACCTGAAACCATATATCTCCTAGAAGAAAACATAGGGAAAGGCTCCTTGACGTTGGGTCCTGGCAATCATTTTTTGGATATGACATGTAAAGCACAACCAACAAAGTCAAAAATAAACAATTGGACTATATCATACTAAAAAGCTCCTATACATCAAAGGGAATGATCAGCAAAATAAAAAGGCGGCCTATGGAATGGGAGAAAATATTTGCAAACCACACACCTGACAAGGGATTAATATCCAAAATATATAAGGAACTCATACCCTTCAATAGGAAAAATATAAATAATCCCACTAAAATGGGCAAAGGGCCTGAATGGACATTGTTCCAAAGAAAATATTCAAATGGACAGCAGGTAGATGAAAAAGTACTCAACATTACTCATCATTAGGGCAATGTAAATCAAAGTCTCAATAAGATCAAAATCAAAAAGATAAGAAATAGCAAATGCTGGAAAAAGGAACCCTTGTGAACTCTTGATGGGAATATAAAGTGGTACAGCCACTATGGAAAACAGTAAGAAGCTTCCTCAAAAAATTAAAAATAGGGGCACCTGGGTGGCTCAGTCGGTTGAGCGCCGACTTCGGCTCAGGTCACGATCTCGCGGTCCGTGAGTTCGAGCCCCGCATCGGGCCCCTGTGCTGACAGCTCAGAGCCCGGAGCCTGTTTCGGATCCTGTGTCTCCCTCTCTCTGACCCTCCCCCGTTCATGCTCTGTCTCTCTCTGTCTCAAAAATAAATAAACGTTAACAAAAAATTAAAATTAAAAATAGAAATACCATATAACTTAGCAATTCCACTTCTGGGTGTGTATCTGAAGGAAAGGAAATCACCATCCCAAAAAGACATCTGTTTACCCCCATGTTTACTGTAGCGTTATTTACAACATCCAAAACATGGGAACAACCCAAGTGTCCATGGATGAATAAATGGATAAAGGAAATGTGGTACAGATATAGAAGGGAATACTATTCAGCCATCTGTGACCACATGGATGAACCTTGAGGACATTATGCTAAGTGAAATAAGTCAGACAGAGAAAGATGAATATACACTATGATCTTATTTATCTGTGGATACTAAAGAAACCAAACTCAGAAACAGAGATCAGATTTGCAGTTGCCAGAAGAGAGGGATGGGGGTTTGGAGGATGGGGGAGAAGAAACTGGGTGAAAGTGGTCAAAATATATAAGCTTCCAGATATAGGATAAATAAGTTCTAGGGATATAATGTACAACATGATAACTATAGCTAACACTGCTGTTTTATATATTTGAAAGTTTCTAAGAGAGTAAATCTTAAAAGTTCTCATCACAAGGGCAAAAACTTTTGGGAACTATGTGAAGTGATGGATGATATCTAAAAATGTATTTTGGTAATCATTTCACAATATAGATATATCACATTGTACAGCTTAAATTTATACAATGTTATATGTCAATTATATCTCAATAATTTGGGGGGGGGCACATGAAATATAAGTGTTTATAAGAACAAAAAATGTAAATAAAATTTCTTCATATGGTCAAAATTTTTTAAGTTTTTAAATAAAGAAAAAGTCCTTCCTTAAAATTTTCCAGAAAACGGCTTGAAAGAACAATATGAATAGGAGAATATTTTAAACCATTCTGAAGAAACATTAGTTTTGTATCTTAATGGTTTGCATTCTATCTTCTATGGTTTTATTTTTTGGATATTCAGTACTGCTCAAACATCAAATTTCCCGCAAACACAGTATTAAGAGTCAATTCTCACTAAATTATCCCACAAATACTCAAAGGAAATATACAGCAGATACAGAGAGCAGCCAATATCAACTTCCTTTGTGAATAAAGATTGAGCACTTTCTTTGTGAGCCTCCTGACCACTGTGATGGATAATGCAAAAGCTCTGGAAGCGATTAACAAAGATAACGAGGTGACAGTTAATCCCTTACACAATTTTCAAGAAGAACTTTACCAAAGGGGAAGAAAAGGTAAGCTTCCACCAGCAGGATGCAGGATATGAAATACATGATCCTCTGTCCTGGGAACAACTCCAACACACTAATATTTTTTAAGATGTAATTAAATGATTTTAGCTCCAAATTCCCTACAAAACCTTCAAGGGCCTAGAAACAATCCAGGTAATGTTTCGGATGCATCTCACTGCACCAGGTTTTTTATATATTTTCTCTTCGCATATATATATTCCCTCTCTCACAACTTAAGGGAAAGTATTGCAGGTCCTAAAACTGAAGAAAGAAAAAAAATCATGAAAGCAACAGCAAATATTAGTTAGAAAACAGCCAGAGACTTGACTGTAAAACTTACACAGAAATATGCAAATTGCACATGATGAACAGGTCCCCTTTTGTTTCATATGCCTGGACGTGATCCTTGGAAATTTTTAAAATACAAATCAGAGATTTAAGCTATATCCCATCATTACTAAACTCACGCTGGACTCATACAATTAATAAATCTTTGGGGCGCCTGGGTGGCTCAGTCGGTTGGGCGTCCGACTTCGGCTCAGGTCATGATCTCGTGGTCCGTGAGTTCGAGCCCCGCGTCAGGCTCTGTGCTGATGAGTCAGAGCCTGGAGCCTGTTTCAGATTCTGTGTCTCCCTCTCTCTTTGACCTTCCCCCATTCATGCTCTGTCTCTCTCTGTCTCAATAAAATGAATAAACGTTTAAATAAATAAATAAATAAATAAATAAATAAATAAATAAATTTTTATATAATATTACCTACAAAATTGTGCAATTTCCTCTGAGTAGTCACCTCAACTTGGAAGAGCAGTGACATTGTCTGAGTACTTCTCAGACAGCAAAAAGCTCTACATACTAAAATAGAGAATGATGGCATTACATCATGTATCGTATCTGATGAATGTGACACTCTGCACTTTATTTCTTTATTTTTTAATGTTTATTTATTTTTGAGGAAGAGAAAGAGACAGAGTGTGAGCAGGGGAGAGGCAGAGAAAGAGGGAGACACAGAATCCGAAGCAACTCCAGGCGCTGAGCTGTCGGCACAGAGCCTGACGCAGTGCTCAAACTCACGGGCAGATCATGACCCGGGTGATCATGACCCGAGCAGATCATCACCCGGGTGATACTCGGGTGATCATGACCCGAGCAGAAGTCGGCGGCTTAACTGGCTGAGCCACCCAGGCGCCCCACTCTTTGCACTTTAAAAAATGATTATTACTAACCATCAAAAAAAAAACACATAGAAAAATAAATTCTAATGAAATTGCCACATTAGACTAACAGAGCTGATCAAAGGATGATTTGCTTGTTTTGAACAGAACCTTGCTCAAAGGCATTCCATAGTAAACAAAGATCACTTATCACTTGCTACCTGTTTAGAAATATCCACGTTGGCTTGATTTGATTTTGTGATGCACTTACTATTTTAGATGTCTACACATTCTTTCTATGGCACATTAGTTGTTAATTCTATAATTCTCATAAGAGTTACATCTTCTAAGCCATGACAAAAGGCACTGGCAGTGTGTTCCTTTTATTATGCTGTACACATACAGGTACCTAAAAGCCTGACTCTTATCTCCTCCTTTCCCCTTGGGGATCTCATCACTTACCATCATCGCTATTACAACATTGTCTTGGTGGGAGAGTCTACCAATTTTAGCCTTGGGTCCAAGTTTGGACACCGGATTCCACACAGTGCCTTAAGGTATTTTGATGCATTAGGCAATACAGTTGCACTGCTTAGGGCCTATATGCTTTCCAAAAACTTGTGAAAATATCTAAAACCTAAAATAAATATTGTGCCAACATACGTAACAGTAACTGTAGGATCAAAATTAACAAAGGTTCAAACAAATGTCTGCAAAACATAAGCAGTAAACTTCAGCTTAACACATGTGATTGCAATTAAATTGTATTTAATGGGAGCTATGGGTGCACTGTAATCAGCCTTGCTAGAGTTTGCCTCCAAAAATAAGAATTCCTAAGATCTACAAATGTCCTAAAACAGTTCTGCATCATCCCGCTGACACAGGCTGAACTGTTTAAATCAGATCTACAAAAAACTTAGGAGTTAGGATTTTAGATAGAATGTGAAAACAGACCATTCTGTTTAGAACACAGATGTCTTCAACTTATTGTTTCCTACCGTGGACATCTTCTTATCTGTGAATGCCCTATACCTTCTGAGCATCCATTAAGGTCTGGAAATTTTCACACATTGTGAATTCCTCTTTTCAGGGTAAAAGCCAGAACTCACTCTGTCATCTTACCTTGCTAACAGAGCAGACTCAGCCAAACACACCTGCACATCACTCAATTTACTAGTGACCAAACTGAAGAAGCAAACATCCGATGGTATTCAACACGGACTGTGGGTTTAGTGCCAAGTGGTTTCCCAATGTGATTTGGGTACTGTACCTGATGCATCTCCCCCAAGCCTGACTTTCTGGCTCTCTTAGGATTCCATAAGTTTCTTAACACTTTCATAAACACCTTTTCAGTTAAAGCAACCAGTGTGGATTCTGTTGTTTGCAAAGGACCCTGACTCACATAAAAGGACCCTCCTGCTTCACACCTGGCCAAACTCCAGGCTGCGAACTCACTTTGCAGCAACCTTTCAGTGCATAGCTAGGTGTTTATAGTGCGAGATATGGTGAAATAGAAATACTCAGCATACATTCCAACTTTCTTCTAGACTGACTTCTTGAACCACAGAAGCAGGAAACCTACGTTCCCACATTCCATTACAGCTAAGGTTCTCAATGTGAAATAGGCTGCACCACTTAGATGCACTTACACCAGATTTGAAATGTGGACAGAAGACAATGCTTTGACTAGCTGCTGCTATCATAAAGCACAATGATAGACATGTTGGTTTTTCTGAAAAACCACTCCAGCGTTCAGCCATTTGCTTCATGGGTGAAAGAGGAAAGTATACCTTTCTAATCCCTAGATCTCAGGTATGTATTCTTGAATTCAACAGTTCTGGTGGTAACCCCCTGACTCCCCAACCTGAAGATGCAGGAAGGGGGCCACAAGCCAAGGAATGTGGGAAGACTCTAGAAGCTGGTAACGGCAAGGAAATGGATTTGCCTCTAGATGTCAGAAAGGATGGCAGTCTGTGTACATCTTGATTTTGGCCGAGTGCAACCTGTGTCAGACTTCTGACCTATATAGAACTGTAAGATAATAAGAATAAATCTATGTTGTTTCAAGACACTAAGTTTGTGACAATTTGTTAGGCCAGCAACAAAACATCAGTACAGAGTCTATCTTGTGTAGCACTGTTTAAAATATCAAAGTCAAGGAAAAGTTAACTTTCCATCAATGAGGAGTCTAAGGAGCAGTTAACACTGCAGTACTATGCAACCATTAAAAAGATGAGCTACAAGTTTGATGACTTAATCTGGTGAGATATTTAATATTTACTGTTAAGTCAGAGAATGAAGAAAAAAGTTAAGTACAGAATAATATATACACAGCATGATTCAATATATGTTTTAAATATCCTGTTTAGGGGCAGCTGGGTGGCTCAGTTCATTAAGCATCTGACTCTTGATTTTGGCTCAGGTCATGATCTCCTGGGTTGTGAAACCCAGCCCCACATCAGGCTCTGTGCTGACAGCGTGGAGCCCGCTTGGGATTCTCTCTCTCTACCTCTCTCTCTATCCCTCCCCAACTTGTGCTCCCTCTCAAAATAAATAAACGTTTTCAAAAACTGTGTCTATAGATACGTTAAAAAGCCTAGAAAGAAGTCCATTAAACGTTAACCAATTCTATCTCTACAGGACAGAATTTCAAGGGGACCTTCATATTTTTATATTGCTGGATTTTTTTTCAGTGACAGTGTATTACATAAAGAAGTAATATATTCCATTTTTAAATAAGTTAATAAATACAATCAGTTTTATCTATGTATTAATATTTCTATAATCTTTATGGAATTTAAATATAAATCATTGGATATACCATTTCTAAATCTTAGCCAGATGTGGTAATATCTTAACTCTGATGGAAGTGATTCAATATTCTCTCTAAATACACTGGACCACTCAAACTATATTTTGTTTTTAACGTTTATTCATTTCTGAGAGACAGAGAGAGAGTGTGAGTGGGGGAGGGACAGAGAGACAGAGAATCTGAAGCAGGCTTCCAGCCTCTAAGCTGACAGCACAGAGCCCAATGTGCGGCTCGAACTCCCGAACCACGAGATCATGACCTGAGCCAAAGTCAGATGCTTAACCGACTGAGCCACCCAAGCGCCCCAAACTATATTACTTTAATGCAGTTTATGTTCAGATTATTTCTCACTAAAGCAAAACAATGCAGCACTAATGTCTCACAAAGGGCTATAGTAATAAAATAATCAGTTAAAATTTAAACAAGCATACAGTTAAAATTAAAGTTAAATTAAATTTAAAATGAAAATAAAATAATGGGTTAAAATTGAACATTTGTAAACAGGTGGTTTATATTCCAGAGAACCTGTTGAATTCAAAATTCACGCATGGCACTGCCTGGTCAAATGTTTTAGTCATGTGCTCTAAGGGCCAGTTAGTACAAGATGAATAATTAAATATTCATTAAATTAAATATTAAATATTAAATAAATTAAATATTGAAGAAGCAAACCTCAAATCTTTATATGCACTCAGACTTTAGAAACAGACCTCAAAGTTAATTGGCAAAGAATCTGAAGTGCAACGGCTGTTACGTGAACCCATTGTCTTATTTATATAGACACATTCAATTGAGAATAAAGAAAGATCCATTTAAGGGGTGCTTGTGGCTCATTTGGTTAAGCGTCCGACTCTTGATTTCGGCTCAGGTCATGATCTCATGGTTTGTGGGTTCAAACCTCACATCAGGCTCTGTACTGACAGCATGGAGCCTGCTTGGGATCCTCTCTCTCAAAATAAATAAGTAAAGATCCATGTAAACTTTATTTCAGGGTTAAAAATGAGCAATGAGGGAAAGGAGGGAGGAGCTAACAGTTACCATTACCAGATACTATGCTAATGATTTTCAGAAAGTATCTGTTTTTGTCATTATAGTTTGACATATAACCAATAGATTTTTCATTAAGATTACATTTGAATATCTTTACATCATTTACTATTAGTAAAGATATTGGTATATTTATAAAAGTGACTTATTAGGACTTATATCATTTTATAATTATGTAACTATTATAAATTTTGAGGGTAGATCAAGTTAACATTTTATATAGTAATACACTAGACAAGAAGACAAATACAATCAAGAACTTATAAGACATATGTTAAAAGCAATAATGTACCTAGATATAATCATTCTAGCTGCCATGTCTGGTTTAATGATTATAAAAGTCACAAAAGTAACCAATAATTCATTTTAAATTTGTGAGTTGGTATTACATTTAAGATACACAAATTTAAAAAATAATGCGTCTATTGAAAAGCATATGCCAGGGCACCTGGGTGGCTCAGTCCATTAAGCGTCTAACTCTTGATTTCAGCTCAGGTCACTATCTCACAGTTTCATGAGTTCAAGCTTGGCCTTGGGCTCTGTACTCACAAGTTCACAGCATGGAGCCTGTTTGAGATTCTCCCTCTCTCTCCGCCCCTTCCCTGCTCACACTCTCTCGGTCTCTCTCAAAATAAATAAATAAACTTAAAAAATAAAAAAGAAGGGGTGCGTGGGTGGCTCAGTCAGTTAAGCGTCCGACTTCAGCTCAGGTCATGATCTCACAGTTCATGGGTTCAAGCCCCATGTCGAACTCTATGCTGACAGTTTAGAGCCTGGAGCCTGCTTCAGATTCTGTGTCTCCCTTTCTCTCTGCCCCTCCCCGCTCATGTTCTGTCTCTCAAAAATAAATTAAAATGCTAAAAAATTGTTAAAAATAAATAAAAATAAGAAAGAAAGGTATATGCCATAAAATGATACTAAATTGACCCTCTTAAAAACTACCTACATCTTTTCAGTTAGGTGCAAATAGAAATTGGTAAACTTTGTTTGCCTTGGCCAAATTATTTAGCTCTCATAAGGAGAGACCTTTTTCTATTAATTTACCTTACTTGTATTTAAAATATATTTCTGGATTGGGGCTCCTGGGTGGTTCAATTGGTGATGTGTCTGACTCTTGGTTTCAGATCAGGTCATGACCTCATGGTTTTGTGAGTGCAAGCCCCACATGGGGCTCTGTGTTGACAGTGCGGAGCCTGCTTGGGATTCTCTCTCTCCCCTCTCTCACTCTGCCCTCTCCCATTTGTGCTCTTTCTCAAAATAAATAAATAAAACTTTTTAAGAAATTAAAATACACTTCCAGATTATAATAAACTCATTTTCAGCAACAGTTAGAAATTCAAATGTAAAAAAAAAAAAAAAAAAAAGTGATCTAAAACATGATTTTAAAAACATGCAATATTTAGGAATAAATTTAACAAAATCTGTGCAAGACCTGGCACATGAAATCTATAAAGCTTTGCTGAGAGAAATTAAGGAGTACCTACATAAAGAGAGAGCCACATCATATTCATAGCTTGCATGACTAAATTTGTTTAGATGTCAATTCTCCCCAAATCCATCCGTCGACTTAGCACTACTGCAATCAAAATTCCAGTAAGCTTCTTAGTAGAAATTATTAAGCTGGTTATAAAATTTACATGGAAATGTATGAACCCAGAATAGCCAAAAGAATTCTGAGAAACAAAAACAAAGTTGGAGGACTTACCCAATTTCCAGAATCATTGGAAGCCACAATAATCAATAATCAAAACAATGTAATATTGGCATAAAAGATAGATCAATGAAACAGAATAAAGAGTCTAGAAATAGGAATACATACATTTATATATGTGTGTGCGTGTGTACAGTCAACTGATTTTCAAAAAGCATACAATAATAATTTAATGAAGAAAAAAAAATCTTTTCAATAAATAGTGTAGGAACAACTCAATATCCATATGCAACACCAACAAAAGGAACTTTGACCACAATCTCATGCCATATGTAAATATTAACTCAAAATGGACCATATACCAAAAATAAGAGCAAAGCTATAAAATTTCTAAAAGAAAACTTAGGAGAAGTTTTTCATGACTTTTGTGCAGACAAAGATTTCTTAGGATATAAAATGTATGCACCATTGTGAAATAAGTTCATAAATTGAGCTTTACCAAAATCAAAAACTTCTGCTCTTTGAAAAACACCATTAAGAAAATGCAAAAGCTAACCACCAGCTGGGACAAAGTGCTCTCAATGCATACCTGACAGAGGACTTGTATTCAGAATATATAATGAATTCCTACAACTCATCAGTAAGAAGACAGACAACCCGATTTTAAAATGGACAAAAGATTTGACATATACTTCACAAATGAAAATACAGAAATGGCCAATAAACATATGAAATGACACTCAACAGCACATCATGAATGAAAATATACAAATGGCCAATAAACATATGAAATTACACTCAACAGCACAGTCATCGGGTACTGTATAAAATCACAATGAGATACACAACATACCCAGTATAATGGCTACAAAGTCAATACTAAGCACTGACAAGAATATGAAGGAACTGGAATTCTCATACATTGCTGGAGGCAATGTAAAAATGTGAGTACAAACTTTGGAAAACAGTTGGTACTATCTTCCAAAGTTAAACATACACTTATGCAACCCAGAAATTTGATTCCTAGGTATTTACCCAGGAGAAATGAAAGCATATGTCCACACAAAAACACATATGCATGACTGTTCACAGCAGTGTTATTAAAAATATCCAAACACTGGAAACAATCCAAATATCCATCAACAGATGAGTGGATAAACAAATTGTGGGTCTATTCATACAATACTATTCTGCAATAAAAAAGAAATGAACAACAGATGCACACAACACTATAGATAGATGAGCCCCAAAAGCATTATGCTACGTGAAAGAAACTAGAGAAAAAAATAGAGTACTACAGTGACTACAGTGACAGAAAATAGATCAGTAGTTGTCTGGGAGGAGAACCGGAGACTGACTGGAAAAAGGACCAAGGCAACTTTTGGGGCTGATGTAAATGTTCTATTGTCTGGATTTTGATAGCGGTTATATGAATATATAACATTTTCAAAACTCACCAAAATGTACATCAAAATTGGTACATTTTATTTACGCAAACTATGTCTCAATACAGTTGCTTTTAAAATTTTAAATGAAAAAAGAGCAATCTTAAGTCATATGTTACTTTTGAAAATTTTCAATATAATTTAATTATTCTGTTAAGATACTAAATTGCCTCCTCCTCTGAACACAGGGCCACTTAAAAGATATCGTTTAACAACAACAAAAGATAGCCATTAATATTTAATTATGTAACTATGCACCTACTACTTTTTTCTTTAATAAATCCACTAAACTCAACTATACTTCATAAATTGATATTCTTTGGTGAAGCATTTAGTTAACTGAAACAATTATTCAATGTCTTGAAAGGATTTTGAGTAATATTAGTTCACATTTAGATTGACATGAGAAGAATCAAACCTACAACCATTTACGAAACTATTATGCGCAGCTTAGCCAACATTAGTAGCAATTTCCCTTTAAAAACAATATTTGAATTTAAAACATAACACAGTATTATGAATCACAGCATGATTCAGTGTGTAGGGGTTAGAAATGAAGTACTGAATATACGTATAAGGGGATGCAAAATACTTTGAAAAGGAATACTATGATTTCTAGCACACTTCCCACCCAGGGATTTCAATTTCCATTCTATGGCAGCCACTTGAAGAAATGTGGAATCATTGTTTTCACAAAATTGAAGACTTTAAACGTATAATTCCTTCTCTAAACTGTGATTTCATTATAGATTTCACACTCGTGCATATATATGTGTGTGCATATATATATACACATATATATATATGAATGGCCATATATATATATGCATATATATATACATATATATATGCACACACACACAATTTGCTCTGTTTACATTAGAAATTCCTACAAGTAATGCAAAGTGACCAATTTAAACGCCAAAGAAAAAGACTCAAAAGAAAGTATAACCATCAATTTACCTGTGTGACTTTTTAATTTGTATCACTACCACCATAGAGTCTGGAGACAGTGCAAGTAACTAATATAGGACTGTCAAGTTGATTTGTAACTATGTATTGTTATAAAAAATTCAAGATCTACTCTGGCTAAATCAGGATGGTGGCTACATGCATGCTTCTCATCTTCTCAATACTCTGTGTACTTGCAATAGTTCATAACTCATAAATGTTGAAAATAAGAACAGCTAACTTTATATAAAGGAAGCTTAAAAATGAGGGATATTAGAATGGAAAAGAAAAAACAGCGACAGTTTTTTTTTCTACATAAATTCCCTCTTCTTCAGCATCTCCATACTTCTGTTCACATAGTTTATAACTTAAATAATACTCTGATGGTCCAGGGGTGCCTGCCTGAGTGGCTGAGTTGGTTAAGTGTTCAACTCTTGATTTTGGCTCAGGTCATGATCTTATGGTTTGTGAGGCTGGGCCTAACGTAGGGCTCCATGCTGACAGGGTGGAACCTGCCTGGGATTCTGTCTCTCCCCCTCCCACTGTGCCTCACCTGCTCACTCTCTCTCTCTCTCTCTCTCTCTCTCTCTCTCTCAAAATAAATAAATAAACATTAAAAACAAAATACTGATGGTCCAAAAACAATTTGTGGCAAAGTTACGCTCTCCTTTATTTTGATTATTCATTCATTCATTCATTCATTCATTCAACACATATTTGGTCTTCCACTGTATGTACAGGACTATAGTAGGTGCTGCAGGGGATATACAGAATAAATGGACAGACTGAGTTACCTCTAGCTGTTTCATTCAGTTGCTCATGGTTGGACATAATGTTATGACAATCAGTTCCATCTCTTTGTGGTTACCTTTATATGCTGTCTTCTCTCATCTACATGCCTTTACCCTCAGAGAATCCTGGCTGAAGAATTAAAGAAGATTCAGTGCAAATCTAAACTGTCTGCTGAAGAAAACAATTTTAAAAGAATTTTCATGTAAATCTTCATTGGCTAAGCTAATGAAGCCAGAGTAGACATTAAATTTTTTTACACCAATATATAGTTACAAATCAATATCCAAAGCCAAAGCTTCTTTAATAATGTTAACGATGCCTTGGGCAGTAAATCAACAATGAAAGTGATATTAAAAGCGTCAGTTGATATCTAAGAGGCTTGGATGACAATGAAAAAAATTATTTAAAAGACCACATCAAATGATAACAATTCAAAAAAGCAATGGTAACTGGCAAAAAACCCATAAATGTCACACTCGTGTAATAGCAAGGGAGGTGAAAAATACAGAGTTTAATACATGGAATTTTTAAAAAAGAACTTGGGGGGGGAAACTTGGGGAAAGATTATTCCAGTGGCAGATACAATGTATAAAAGTAGCCATATGACATTGTCAAAGGCTGTATTCATTTGCATACTCAATATGCTAATTAAGAAAATGCAAAAAAATTGCTACCCAGAATTTATTTCTATAAGGTAGCGTTTAAGACCCTTAACAATGAAGGATCCTAAAATTCTCATTAGAGGATTTATAGATTATATAATCCAATTGCATGGCTTTATAGGTGAGGAAACTAAAATCTAGAAAGATGAAATTATATGCTCAAAGTCAAATCATCTAAAAAATGCAATTATTTCTAATATAATGTGAGTATAAAATGTATATTTCCTTGGATTCTAAATATTCAGAAACTTTGAAAACCAAATGTAGTTTTCCTATAGAATAGTATCTTTTTTGCTTTTTTTGGTTCTGTGCTGACAGCTTGGAGTCTGGAGCCTGCTTTGGATTCTGTGTCTCCTTCTCTGTCTGCCCTTCCCCTGCTTGTTCTCTCTCTCTCTCTCTCTCTCTCTCAAAAATAAACATTAAAAAAAAATTCCAAAGATTATAAATGATATTTGCTCAAACAAAAGAAGCATTCATAAAACAAAACAATCCAATTTCCTACTTTTAGAAGTTCTTACAAGCAGGAACTATTGAGTACAACAGTAAAGACCATCTCTGAGAACTCAGCAATCAAGGATGGGTATTCAAAAGATTAGGTTTCTTTTGTTAAGGTGTATAACTCCAATAGGAAATTCTTAGCCAAAAGTTCCTTAACACTTTGGAACTATCAATTTCTTTTTTAAAGTTAATATTATACATAATGATACATTTCACCAAAAAACTAATTGCTTCATTTACTGCAGGTGAGCTAAAATTCACTTATCCTTAAACACAGCTGTTGTTTTTAACCTCTTAAAATTCTCCTTTAGTCTCTGGATACACTGCGACCCGAATTAGTTATCAAGCAATTGCCTCCACTTGTTAATGAAGTTGTTTCTCCAAATTACTACACTAGTCTTTTGGCATATTAAATAGGCAACTGAAATAATGCTCCAAATAGAGTATGTTTCATTTAGATGAAATGAGTCATGAAAGCCTACCTTGCACTGTGGATAGCCTTGGAACTTCGACTTCAGAGTTGATTACAACTCTCAATTTTAAGACGATCCTCCACATTTCACACTGGCTTAAAAATATCCTTATACATCAAGTAGAGGGGCTTGTGAAATACTAATATCTAACTGGTGTCCACATGTTTATGGAACTGAAAACATGTCCACTTAAGAGATTATGTTAAATTTGTCAGCATACACACATTATTGCAGGATTGCTGGTTTCTTATATTCTGCTTCTTTGATAATACATGATGTGAAACTGCTAAAACGTGTTCTCTAACAGATTCAGACTTTTCTACAAGTTTTTTTTTTCTACAAAAAAAATTTTTTCTACAAAAAAAAATTGGTGTTAAAAAAAAAAAAACTGGGGCGCCTGGGTGGCTCAGTCGGTTGAGCATTCGGCTCTGGATCCGGCTCAGGTCATGATCCCAGGGTCTCGTGGTTCATGGGTTCGAGCCCTGCATTGGGCTCACTGCTGTCAGTGCAGAGCCTACTTCAATCCTCTGTCCCCCTCTCTCCCTGCCCCTCCCTTGCTTGCACGCTCTCTCTCTGTCTCTTTCTTTACTTATATATAAGTAAATAAAAAAATCAAATCAAATCAAACCAAGATTCAGGTAAAATTTCAAGAGGAGATAAAAACAGACCAAAAACTAATTTATAAATCATCTAACCCAGGGTGATATGAAAGTTTAAATGCTTCTGGGCCACAAGAATTTAAGAAATGTCACACTGGGCATAACCAATAGGTCATGGTTGCCTCTGAAGGATCAGATGGAAACTATTGAGAGAATACATACCTACAAGAATGCTGGACACTTAATAAGCACTGAACAGATACTTCACTGCGTTTTGGCTAGCTGTTTGTATCTAGCAATAAAAGGTTATCAGCTAAACTAAACACCTAAAAACAAAACATATAGGACTTTCTGAACACTGCCTTTCCTCACTACATCTCTCGTTTTTGGGAGGCAGAGTGATGTAATGAAAAGAGTTCCGACTTTAAAATCATGCTGGCCTTGGTCAAAGCCATGTTCTAGCTTAAACTCGTGAAGCAGCCTTGGGCAACTCACTTGATCCTTCTGAGACTCAATTTTTTCACCTCTGTACATAAATAAATAATAGGGAATAATCCACATATCGCAAGGCCCTCATAAAGATTAGAGAGAATGTGATCAGAGTATCTAGTCAATGTCTGCCCACAGCAAAACCAAACTTCTCTAGAAACCAAAATTGTTATTATTTCCATTATCTTAGAATCCACAGATAAAGAAGGTCTCTACAAAGAGAGGGAGACGCGCTGCTTTTGTCCTCTGACTCCAAACCAACCAAGGCCTCAATTAAATTTCCCTGATCGTTCCCAAGGTATCAGGAAATGTCTTAGGTACTATCTGCTGATACATTTAAGCAACATGCCTCTGAAACACCATCTTCTGGTAGAGTACAGCAAAAAACAATGAATGAATGAATGAATGAATGAACGAAGGCATCTTTCAGGTACAGAAGACTGATTTAAGAAAAAGTACTTTCTAATCATTTCATGACATAGAAGTCAAATCATTATGCTGTACATCTTAAGCTGATACACTGCTATGTATCAATTGTATCTCCATAAAACTGGAAAATAAATAAATAAAAAGAACTTTCAAGTCAAAATGTGGCTGGCTATCATTGTCTTTATGCAATCTACCCAAGATGCTCTCTTGCCTTCAGTCTGCCCATCTAAGTCCTCCTAATTCTTTCAAGTGATGGCTCAATCTATACTTTTTGCATTGAATATTACCTAATTAACAAATATTTGTATAGAACCAAATAGTTTACAGCACATAAAACATTACATTGCCATACCTCGTGAGGTAGACAGCAATACTGTTTCCCTTTTATTAACAAGGTTCATTATGGTCAATTTTTTTTTTTAATGTTTCTTTATTTTTGAAGGAGAGAGAGAGAGACAGACTGTGAGTGGGGGAGGGGCAGAGAGAGAGGGGGACACAGAATTTGAAACAGACTCCAGGCTCTGAGCTGTCAGCAGAACCCAATGCGGGGCTTGAACCCACGAACTGTGAGATCATGACCTGAGCCAAAGTTGGACATTCAACCGACTGAGCCACCCAGGTGCCCCGATTCTGGTCAGTTTAGACAACAAGGCAACCCCACCCCACCTGCATAGACACTAGGCAAAAGCCACCTGCCGTCAGGAAAGGGGAGAAAACCCACTCTTGCCTAGGACCCTGCACTAATACAAAGCAAAAAATTGCTGCCACTTGGAAAAGTGCAGGGGCACCGAAAAAGCCCCACTCCTGAGGTTCAGGTGCGCAGGACCTGCCAAAGACTAAGCCTTCTAAGGGCCCACCACAACACCTGAACCAATTAACAAACTAGAGCAGTCTACTGCTAGGGCAGCTCAAGAGCACAGAGCGAAACCCTCTCTGTCATACAGGCATGCAAAGCCTTCTAAAAGCTGTACATAGAGCAGAAATTCTGAGAAAAACTCTCTAGGCTTCAAACAAAGCACAAGGTAAATGGCAGTCCACTGGCACAACTTGAAGTCTGGGGTATACTGAAGATAGCTATGGCAACAGTAAAACCCAAACCCAGTTCAACTGTCAACGAGATGGACTGAACCCCTAAGCCAGCATCCAATAGAACAAGAGGCATGCCCACCTCTGGGCATGAATATTATTACCTCAGTCCCTGCTGTCCCATTACACACAGTGTTCAGTTCTCAATTATAAAATATAAGAGACATAAAAATTGAGGGAAAAAACACTCTCGAGAGACAAAATAATCAACAAAATAAAGAATACATGGGAAAATACATCTTTATTTTGTTGATTATTTTGTCTCTCGAGAGTGTTTTTTCCCTCTCAAGTCAGTAGCGAGAAGGAAATGTCAGTAGCGAGAAGGAAATTAACTTTTTAAAAAGTCAAATGAAAATGCTAGACATGAAAAATGTGATTTTAGAGACAAAAAATCCTTCAACAAGTGTATTGACAGACTGGACACAGCAGATGAAAAAAAAAAAAAAGATGAATTTGACTACAGATAGGGAAATAGAAATCACCCAAACTGAAATACACACACACACACACACACAAAATGAGTCAAAAACCGAACGGGGCATTCAGGTGCTGTGGAATAACATCAAACAATGCTAACATGTGTATAAGTGGAATCAGTGAAGAGAGGAGAGGGAAAAAAGCAGTATGTACATGTGAAGAGATAATAGCCAAGAAGTTTCCAAAGTGAATGAGGCAACTAACCACAGAATCTAACAAACGGAATCTCTGGCCTGATAAACATAAAGAAAAGCATATCTACACACATCATAATCAAGAGCTGAAAATCAAACATTAAAGAGACAGTCTTGAAGGCAGACAGGGGAAAAAGGACTATTACAAACAGAAGAACGATATAAAAATCAGAGCATGCTTTTCATCAGAAGCCATGCAAGCTGGGAAACAATGGAGCAAAATCTTTAAAATACTGAAATAAAAAAAAAAAAAGTATAGCATTCTATACTGTGAAATGTTGTTTTTTTTTCTTTTTTAAAGTAGGTTCCATGCCCAACATGGGGCTTGAACTCACGCCCCTGAGATCAAGGCTCTACCAACTGAGCCAACCATGCATTCTGAAAATGTCTTTTAAAATGAAGGCAAGATGGGGCGCCTGGGTGGCACAGTCGGTTAAGCATCCGACTTCAGCCAGGTCACGATCTCGCGGTCCGTGAGTTCGAGCCCCACGTCGGGCTCTGGGCTGATGGCTCAGAGCCTGGAGCCTGTTTCCGATTCTGTGTCTCCCTCTCTCTCTGCCCCTCCCCCGTTCATGCTCTGTCTCTCTCTGTCCCAAAAATAAACATTGAAAAAAAAAATAAATAAATAAATAAATAAAATGAAGGCAAGAGACTTTTGCTTCTGGATTAGAGTAACAGGGACTAAATGTACACTCCCTCCTTAAACAACTTAAACAACTAGAAAACCATATAACACTATATGAGGCAATATTTTTGAGACATTGGACAACTGGTTGCATGGGGCTATGATCCCGAAGGGGAAAAAAAAAAAAAAGAAAAAAGAAACAAGGCAATCCTTACAATTACAGTAACTTACTGCCCAGAGAAGTTTCTAAGCCACAATGCAGGGAGTGGGGGCCCAGAGCCCAACAGCCTAAACAGAGCCCAACAGTCTTTCTGAGTCAAGAAGATAGACATTCAATTTTGAGGATGCCAAAGGAGCTAGAATTTGTGAAACAAAAGTACCAGAGAGGAGGAAGCTGCGCAGAGAAAACTCTAGAAAGCTGCAGAGGTCTTGTCTCCAAAGGAGGGAAACACACACACACACACACACACACACACACACACACAAACACACACAAAGGAGAGAAAAAAAGCACCAAAAAAGAGTGTAGGACAACTACCATGACTCACACAGGGCCAGAAATAATTCACATTCTTACCAGCCAATCTGAAAAAACCTTGTGACATTGACTAGACTGTTCAGAAAGATTTCACCTTGGAAATGGGGCTAATTTAGTCCTAGAACCAAAGCCTCCTCTGGCTCTCAGCCTAACAGAGCTTAAAAGCAAGCCTGAAGAGGCTCCAACTGATTCTAATTACCTAGAACAAAGTCCAACACAATTTAAGGGAACATAACACAATCCAGCAAAATAAAACTCACAGTATCTGGCATCTCATAAAGAATCCTCAAGCATGCAAAGGCACAGGAACAGATGACCATAAACAGGAGAAAAAAGTCAATCAATAGAAGCTGAACCAAAAATGACAGAGATGATGGCATTAGCAGGCAAAGATGCAAAACAGTTCATATGCTGCACATGTTCAAGAAGGGAGAATGTTTTCTGAACGTAGAGAGATGGAAGACACAGTTACCAAATGGAACTTCCAGAAAAAATACAGTATCCAAAATTAAAAAAAAGTTCTGAGTGAGATTAACTACCTATTAGAAACTACAAAAGAATGGGGCCCCTGGGTGGCTCAGTTGGTTAAGTATCTAACTTCGGCTCAGGTCAGGATCCCACAGTCAATGGGTTCAAGCCCCCGCATAAGGCTCTGTGCTGACAGCTCAGAGCCTGGAGCCTGCTTCGGATTCTGTCTCCCTCTCTCTCTGCCCCTCCCCCACGTGCGTCTCTGCCCCTTTCCCATGCATGTGCACACTCTCTCAAAAAGTGAATAAACATTAAAAAAAAAAATTTTAAGATGTAACAATACCTATGTAAAAGCAACAAAATTACATGTTGTTGGTCAGTCGATCTGGAAGTAATTTTGCAGCTCACCTGCCATTGGTGGGGAGGGGGAGTGCCTCAATTCACAGTAGTCTAGGGTCACTACAATATCAAAAGTAATTTGGGGTGATTATACACAAATTAATTCACAGGGAAAAGATACATATGTATTCCTTAAGACGTAAAGGCATGGGAACTTGAGATTGGAATTACTCAAATTTATCTATTCCCATCTTCTAGTTCTGTGTTGAACAATGTTTAGCCTCTACTTTTTTTCTTAATTTTTTTTAAATATGAAATTTATTGTCAAATTGGTTTCCATACAACACCCAGTGCTCATCCCAACAAGTGCCCTCCTCAATGCCCATCACCCACTTTCCCCTCTCCCCCACCCCCCCATCAACCCTCACTTTGTTCTCAGTATCCAAGAGTCTCTTATGGTTTGCCTCCCTCCCTCTCTGTAACTTTTTTCCCTTCTTCTCTCCCATGGTCTTCTGTTAAGTTTCTCAGGATCCACATGAGTGAAAACATATGGTATCTGTCTTTCTCTGTATGACTTATTTCACTTAGCACAACACTCTCCAGTTCCATCCACGCTGCTACAAAAGGCCATATTTCATTCTTTCTCATTGCCAAGTAGTATTCCATTGTATATATAAACCACATGTTCTTTATCCATTCATCAGGTCAGGGACATGTAGGCTCTTTCCATAATTTGGCTATTGTCAAAAGTGCTGCTATAAACATTGGGGTACATGTGCCCCTATGCATCAGCACTCTTGTATCCCTTGGGTAAATTCCTAGCAGTGCTATTGCCGGGTCATAGGGTAGATCTAGTTTTAATTTTTTGAGGAACCTCCACACTGTTTTCCAGAGCGGCTGCAGCAGTTTACATTCCCACCAACAGTGCAAGAGGGTTCCCGTTTCTCCACATCCTCTCCAGCATCTATAGTCTCCTGATTTGTTCATTTTGGCCACTCTGACCGGCGTGAGGTGGTATCTCAGTGTGGTTTTGATTTGTATTTCCCTGATGAGGAGTGACGTTGAGCATCTTTTCATGTGTCTGTTAGCCATCCATCTGATGTCTTCTTTGAAAAGTGTCTATTCATGTCTTCTGTCCATCTCTTCACTGGATTATTTGTTTTTCAGGTGTCGAGTTTGGTGAGTTCTTTAGCCTCTACTACAAAGCTGTAATCATCAAGACAGTATAGTACTGGCACAAAAACAGACACATAGACCAATGGAATAGAATAGGGACTCCAGTATTGGACCCACAAAATTATGGCCAACTAATCTTTGACAAAGCAGGAAAGAGAATCCAATGGAAAAAAGATAGTCTCTTTAACAAATGGTGCTGGGAGAACTGGACAGCAACATGCAGAAGAATGAAGCTAGACCACTTTCTTACACCATACACAAAAATAAACTCAAAATGGATGAAGGACCTGAATGTGAGACAGGAAACCATTAAAATCCTAGAGGAGAAAGCAAGAAAAAACCTCTCTGACCTCAGCCACAGCAATTTCTTACTTGACACATCTCCAAAGGCAAGGGAATTAAAAGCAAAAATGAACTATTGGGACCTCATCAAGATAAAAAGCTTCTGCTCTGCAAAGGGAACAGTCAACAAAACTAAAAGGCAACCAACAGAATGGGAAAAGAGATTTGCAAATGACATATCGGATAAAGGGCTAGTATCCAAAATCTATAGCCTCTACTTTTTAAAAGGATTTTACTAATTGCAGCCTTCAAGTGAGCCCTGCTGGCTAAGACAGCAGAAGGAGCTGGGTCCCAACAGCTCATTGGGTCTGAATTCAAAATATGCCCCAGAGAGGGGCGCCTGGGTGGCTCAGTCAGTTAAGCGTCCAACTTCGGCTCAGGTCATGATCTCAAGGTCTGTGAGTTCGAGCCCCACGCTGGGCTCTGTACTGACAGCTCAGAGCCTGGAGCCTGCTTCAGATTCTGTGTCTCCCTCTCTCTCTGCTCCTCCCCCACTCACACACTGTCTCTGTCTCTCTCTCAAAAATAAAACATAAAAACAATTTTAAAAATGCCGTAGAGAAATCATATTCAGTTCAAGTCTTTAAGCACATCCAAGCAATCCCTGTGAGCTATTTTAAGATTTATCAAACAACTGTATTTCTCTTTTTTGTTTATCCTTCCAGTTCTCTCTCCTCTTCCACTGCCACACCCAAACCATACCATTTTATCTTTTTTTTTTTTTCAATACATACTAATTCCTACAACATCTTAACATACCCAGGTTGGTTACATGACCAAGTGGCTAATGTAGAAGGCCAGATTTCACAGTAGAGTTACTGATTCGAGAAATGGTTATTACAAGCCCACTAAGATATCTGGCACTGGTTCAGACTGAGGGTGCAGCACAGAGAAAGCTTCTGCTCTCATGAGCTTCCTTTCCGCAGAGGGACAAAGAAATAAGAAGGTCATAACAGGTAATAGTGAAGGTTATGAATAAAATAAGCAACATGGGGTGACAGGGATTTGGGAAAGATAGGTACAATAGATAAGGCAATTAGGGATGGCCTCTCTGAGAAGGTGAAAACATGAGTCCCAAAAGATGAAATAGTGCCACCCATCAGAAGAACTGACAAAAGACACCATGAACAGAAACTGAAATATTCTCAAGGAAACGTAGTGTGTTTGAGGAACTCATCTGTATGACCACAGTTACATTGTCAAAATCAGGAAATAAACACTGATACATTACCATCTAATCCACAAAACCTCTTCAAATTTCTCTGATCATGCCTATAATGTCCTTTATAGGTCCAGGATCCACTCCATAATCACATGTTACATTTAGTGATCATGTCTCTCTTTTTTTTTTTTCCTTCAATCTAGAACAGTTCTATCTTCCATGATCTTAACTTTTTGGAAAAGTACAGTCCAGTTAACCTTGTGAAATGTCTCCCAGTTTGGTTTTGTAGGATTTTCCTCACGATTTGTGATTTTCAGCAGGAATACCACAGAAGCAATGCTCTCTTCTGTCACTGCAATATATTAGGAGGCACGTGATATTAATTTTTATTTCTTGGTTAAAGTGGTGCTGCTGGGCTTTCCCACTGTAAAGTTAATTAGAAGCATATGGTATTTATCAGTTACTAAGTAGTTAGTGCTTCGCGGAGATATTTTGAGATTAAGATAATATCTTACTCATCATATGTTCACTTACTTTAGTATCCACTGATAATCCATGCTGAAGTCAGTTATTACTGTGATAGTTACCAAATGGTAATTTTCTAATTCCATCATTCTTTCCAGATCAGTGGTTGTCAAATGAGGACAGAGGGTGCAATTGTGCCTCCTCATTGCAATGTGGCAATGCCTGAAGACATTTTTGCTTTTCACAACTAGAGGTTGAGGGCAGGAGGGATGCTACTATCTAGAAGGTAGAGGTCAAGGATAATGCTAAACATCCTACAATACACCAGACCGTTACTCTCCCACTCAAAACAATTATCTTTCCCAAAATGTCATTAGTGCCAAGGTTCTAGACTTACTAAATGACATTCAGAATTTTCTGTTCTTCATTTATATATTTAATATTAGTGTGGATTTCTGGAGTTCTACTTTACTCAAAAGGTTACAATCTGTTTATAACATTTATTTTGATACTCAGATGGTCTCAGAATTGGTCAACACTAATCCTTCAAACCTGTTACTGTGCCCTTTGGGGCATGTGTCAATTACTATTTGAGGGCTTCCTTACTTCATGATATAAGATGCCTAGTGAGAGAGTCAACCATTTCTTCAAAGATCCCTGGTCTAGGTCTTTTTAGTGAAGGATATTTAGAAACCAAGGTCTGGGTGCTAGGTGTGCTCACTGCTATTATACCCAGACACAGCTAGGAAATACACATACACACACACACACACACACACACACACACACACACACACACACTCACACACACCCCTACCTACCTAGCTAGCAAAGCAATGAGATCATACTGATACCTCTAATTCTAATTCAACACCACAGAGTTGGTTTTAGGCTCCCCCCTTTCCATATGTACAATTCTCTTTGTTGACGCTGAGAAACTTAGCTCCCATTACCCTCAATGTATTTGCTTATTTCCATCTCTCGATTGTAAACAATTTCTCAGCTGTAAAGCAGAAGACTTAACCCCAGATGTCCCAACCCACTACCCTCCCACCTCCCAGTCTCTGCCCATATTTGAACCTAAACCTTGACTCCAACAAAAGAGAAGGGAGAAATGGGTAGGAAGAAAGGCTAGTTAGAAAGTTTGGCCTTGATCTGCCCCTCAAACCTCCACTCCTACTGCCAACTGAAAGCTTGACCCCAAAGAGGGATAAGGAGAAAAATGAGCCAGATTCTAAAATAAGTCCAGTATACCCTATGTAAGTAGAAGTGTTGCCTTTATCTAGTACATAGGGAGAACTTCATGCTTCTCAAAATAAAAAACATTAAGCTGGCCTTTATATACTTACATAAATTTGTATGTTATCATGATTTATAGTTTATAATAAAAATGGTGTTAAGCCTCTTAGAAGAGTCTTCTGTAAAACAAAGCCAGATAATTCCCTTGAAAAATACAGTCAAAATTAATGTGTTATTTCTAAAAGGTATGTAAGAAACTTCTGGAACAATCTGTTGCACAGATTTAAAAAGATCATAATATAAAATTCCTGTGTTCCAGTTAAGTAGACAGAAATGATAAAGAAAAGCATAGGAATAAAATAATTTTACAGGTGGCATTTACAAGAATCTCCCTGGGAAATTTACAATTAAAGAAAAAAAAGATACTGAAAAACTATGTCCCCCCCCCCCACACACAGATATGACATTTAAGAGAAACTCAAAGATGACATTCTAAAATAACATATATAGGTTGAGACTATCTGTATTTGAATGGCTATACCTCTTATAATAAATGAAACTAATTATAATCCCAAACTCACCATTTACTAGAGAACAATTTAAACAATGGATTCTATATAAGTTTCCCTTTTAAATAATGACACATTTTTTAAGACTTAACTAAATTTAATCCAAAAAAAGTGTCTGGCTAGGAACTTTCAATGCAATGCTCTAATTAAAAGCAGGAAATATAATTAGAGGCATACTAAATCATAAAGCAAAATGTCCAATTGTCAAGTGAAACTTAAATTCTATTACTGCTTAGTATCCTTCTAATACATTTCTTCTTACCCAAGTTAGCCAAAGTCAGGGGATTTTTGCTTGCAATCAAAGAACCCTAACTGATATAACTAGGTACCCTAGTTCTAAGTTAAATGTGGCCTCTTAAAAATGGGACATCTTGGGGCACCACGGTGGCTCAGTTGGTTAAGCGTTTGACTCTTGATTTCGGCTCAGGTCATCAGGTCATGATCTCATGGCTCGTGAGAATGAGCCCCTTACCAGGATCTGTACTGACAAGGCGAAGCCTGCTTGGAATTCTCTGCCCCTCCCCTGCTCGTGCTCTTTGTCTCTCTCTCTCTCTCTCAAAATCAATAAATAAACATGAAAAAAAAATTTTTAATGGGACATCTTTATTTATGAAATAGAATAGTTCAAAATCATAACAAAAAAAAAGGCTTTAATTTCAGGTACAGTTGAACAGGGGCAGGAGGTCTACTGAATTAATATAGAGAAGGTCAAAGTCTTGTTTCTAATTGTCACCAGGAAATTTCTGTTGGAAATCTGGGTATAAGGTCAGAGTTCAATATATAGACACAACTATCGATTTATTTTTCCTTCTGAAGGCAAACTGTGATCTAATGCACCATTTAGTTTCCTATGCACATCACTTCCCACTTCTCTTTAAAACTTAAAAAATGAGTTTTTATTATCATGGATGAACTGACACTCAGTTTGAAAATATTTTATTTTTATATTATTTTTAAAATTTTTACTACATTTCTCCCAAAAGTAACACATACTTGAAATAAATCAAACAATACACATAATGATAGAGAAAAGGTTAATTTTTCCTCTACCTCATTCCCTCAGGTCCCACTTTACTAAAATAACCAAAACTGATAATTTGCTATATATGCTTTCACAGCTTTTTGTAATATTACCAGTTTCTTTTTATAAAAATGAAATGACATTATATACATTACTCAATGCACTTAACAACACATCTCAGACATCCCTCCAAAGTATATAGCATATAACTCAATTCATCCTTTTAAATTTTTCCATAATAATCCATTGTATAGATACACCATAATTTATCCAATAATTTCATTAATTATCAGACTCATCAGACTGTTTCCAATCCAAATAATGCTAATCAATATCCATGTACATGTGTCCTGATATACTAGAGGACAGATACCAAAAAGTGGGATTGCTGGGTCAAAAGGAATAAAAAATGATACTTTCATTTTTTTAGAAATCTTGTACGTATAAAAGAGTGTGTATACACAAAAATAAAGGTAATATGAAATAATGAACTCCCATTTACCTATCATTCAACTTTGACAACTGCCAAATATTAATGTTCAATTGTTTTTTTCCTTCTCTAAAAAATTTAAACAAGTCTCATTTTAAAAGTTTTGTCTCGGGCGCCTGGGTGGCTCAGTCGGTTGGGCGTCCGACTTCGGCCCAGGTCATGGTCTCGCAGTTTGTGAGTTCCAGCCCTGCATCGGGCTCTGTGCTGACAGCCCGGAGCCTGGAGCCTGCTTCGAATTCTGTGTCCCTCTCTCTCCCTCTGCTCTTCCCTGCTCATGCTCTCTCTCTCTCTCTCTCTCTCTCCTTCAAAAATAATTAAAATATTTAAAAAAATTTTTTTAAGTTTTGTCTCAGGGTGCTTAGGTGGCTCAGTCAGTTAAGCGTCCAACTTTGACTCAAGTCATGATCTCATGGTTTGTAAGCTCCAGCCCAGCATCAGGCTGGCTGTTGTCAGCACAGAGCCCACTCTGGATCCTCTGTTTCCCTCTCACTCTGTCCCTCCCCCACTCACGCTCTCTCTCAAAAATAAACGTTAAAAAAAAAATTTTTTTTTTGTCTCCATAAATGGCTCTGAAAGTTTATTAAAATCCCTTTTGGAACAGTAGTTACATAGTAACCACCAGTGTTTGTATCTTCTTTAGTACTGTACATAACAACCTAAAAAAAAAAGTCACCCATAATAGTCACTTCCTCCCTCTACTAAGCTCTTCGCAATGGAGAAACAGCAGAATCAAAGCATCTAAGACAGTAGAAAAAGAGACTAGGAAAGATCATCCTAAAAGCATACAAAGACCTTGAAAAGGAAAATATCAGGCAGGCATAGAGGTATATTAAGTGACAGAGGCAACAAAGAGAAAGAAAGGAGTAACATTAAGTAGATTTTTAAAAGCTAGCATTAGCTGGTGGGGAAAGTACTTAAGGGATTGCTGGTGGTCCGAATGGGAAATTTAAGCAAAGAAAGAGCAATTCATGAGGAATAGGACATGCTTTTGAATGTATTTTAGAACTAGCTGCTTAAAATCTATTGCACTACTCATCAGAAAGCTAGGAGAATAGCCACTTAGCGCTCAGCCAGCAAAGGGAATTTGGAGGGAAAAATATCACTAATGTGTAACAAAATAACATTTATTTCTCTTCAAATATAAGTAACATCCCTACTAAGGAAGAACAATATAGAATGTATGCATATGTACACATATATGCAAAAGGAATACTACACCAAAATGTGTTCCTCAAAAAAAAAAAAAAAAAAAGTAATGAAATCTCAAATGCACCAAAGACAGGGGCTATTTAAAGCAACCCCAAAGTAAATTATTTTGTACAGTGAACATTTTATATAATAATCATATCGTAATTTATTTAAAGTGTGGTTTCTCTTTTTTAAAATATTAAATTCCCTAATCCACACAGCATTTTATTTTTTAAAGATTTTTTTAAGCTTATTTATTTTGAGAGAGAAAGACAGAATAAAGGGCGGGGGGGGGGGGGGGGGGGAGCCCAAGGTAGCTCTGCCCTGGAGCTCAAACTCACAAACCCTGAGATCATGACCTGAGCCGAAATCAAGAGTTGAATGCTCAACCGACTAAACCACCCCACAAAGCATTTCCTGGTTGTTCACTATATGCCAGGCACTGTACATACAGAACAAAACATCAGTCCTGCTTTCTAGGAGTTTACAATCTAGTGAGTGATTTAGACACAATTAGGATACGATGTCATATATTTTAATGGTGTATTTTTTCATTTAAGTCTGCGGGTAAACACAAGAAAGACCACTGAACTATAGCTAAGGAGAGTCAGGAAAGGATTTACAGAGGAAGTGAGCGACATAGGAGTTGAATCTTAAAGGCTGAAGAGTAATTCAGAAATGAAAGAGAAAAGAATCTCTACAAAGATTGTGCAAAGCTTGGTGATTCATCTCAATGCATTTAAGCTGGAAATATATTTCTAGTGCAGATTTGACAAGAACCATATGTGGCCTACTGATACGAAGTTTTAAAAATTTTACTGTTATTGTTAAGCTGTTACAGCACTTATGTGAGATTGATGTATGTAGGCATGTGTTTATATGTATATGTGTTAAAAATGGTGGTTACAGATATCAGAGTGAATCTACATTATTAGCTTCCACACCCTTCCTGATACCCCACCTACAAAATAAGTAGATTTGAAAATAAAACAAGGGTTCATAAAGGCACACGAAGTTGACAGCAAAAAGCTGAATCCTTAATCGCAGGGAGAAAAGCCATTCTGTGAATGGAGGGAAGAATAAGTGAAATACAGGATCTGTCGGAAATGTATTACAAGACAGACCTTGAAATCTTATCTAGAGTATAAATGTGAGAGTCTCTGGACTGTAGGGCATTAGCACAGTAGAGGGAGGGTATGGGGGGGGGGGTGGGTAAGGTAAAATATTTTTTAAAGGGAGACTGAGTAACTGAATGTTGAGACTCTTCTTCCCACCCAACTCCTAACATGTTAGCTGCTAAGGTACACACACTCTCCAAGGCAGCAGACTCAAAAGAGGGTTCTCTGGGAAACAGATCAGCTCAAAAGAAAACACCTAAACATACAGACATCCGGAGTTCCCTAAGAAACGGCCCAGCCAGATCATCCCATAGTTAAACCCATAACCAACAAACAAGGAGGAGGGCACCTGGCTGGCTCAGTCAACAGAGTGTGCAACTCTTGATCTTGGGGTTGCGGGTTGAAACCCCACCTAGGGTATAGAGATTACTTAAAAATAAATTCTTAAAAAAAAAAAAAACCAACAAGCCATGGCATCACAGTGGTACCCAATTAGCTGTGTAGTACAACTCTTAAAGATCACCAGATATTTGACGATGGCCTCTATTATAAAAGACAGAGGCCAAAGAAAACAAATGGAAAAAGTAACTTGAAGGAAACAGAGACAATTAAAAGAAAAAAAAAAAAAAAAAAAAAAAGAACTTCCAGTAATATATTTTAAAAACTGAGAAACTAAGAGAAGCAATCAAGAAATATGAAAAGAATGCAACGGGGGAAGGGGGAGGACTAAGAAGAAAAAGGTCATTACAAAGTATAAAAATTAGAAATGAAAAATTTAACAGAAAGGTTGAAAGATACAGTTATAGAAATATCCCTGAGAGTAAAGAAAAAAAGACAAAAATACGCAAACAGAAGGGGTGCCTGGGTGGCTCAGTCAGCTTAGCATCTGACTTTGGCTGAGGTCATCATGATCTCGCAGTTCATGGGTTCGAGCCCCGCGTCGGGCTCTGTGCTGACAGCTCGGAGCCTGGAGCCTGCTTCGGGTTCTGTGTCTCCCTCTCTCTCTGCCCCTCCCCCACTCGTACTCTGTCTCTCCACCTCTCTCAAAAATAAATAAAACATTAAAACACGTATATATATACACACACGACAGAAGATGAAAAGATAATTTTGAGAACCTGTCCAGGAAATGGAAGGTCTGGAAAAACATCAGTGAAAACAAAAGGAAGGAAATCATTAAAGAAATAATTCAAGGGGTGCCTGACTGACTCAGCTGGTTAAGCATCCAACTCTTGATTTTGGCTCAGGTCATGATCTCACAGCTCGTGAGTTTGAGCCCCGCATCGCACTCTGTGCTGACAGCATGGAGCTTGCTTGGGATTCTCTCTCTCTCCTTCTATCTCTGCCTCTCTCCAACTTGTGCGTGTGTGCACACACACTCTCTTTCTCTCTCTCAAAAATACACATTTTTTTTTCAACGTTTATTTATTTTTGGGACAGAGAGAGACAGAGCATGAATGGGGGAGGGGCAGAGAGAGAGGGAGACACAGAATCGGAAACAGGCTCCAGGCTCTGAGCCATCAGCCCAGAGCCCGACGCGGGGCTCGAACTCCCGGACCGCGAGATCGTGACCTGGCTGAAGTCGGACGCTTAACCGACTGTGCCACCCAGGCACCCCCACATTTTTTTTTTTAGAAGAAGAAATAATTCAAGAAAATTTCCTGGAACCGAAAAACCATGACTTTCTAAATTGAAAATGTCTGTCAAATGTTCAATACGATGTTTAAAAACAGAGCCACACCAAGGTTTTTAGAACACTGAAAAAAGAAGATTCTGTCAAATTTGAGAGAGAACAGATTTCTTTTTTTTTTTTTTAATTTTTTTTTTCAACGTTTATTTATTTTTGGGACAGAGAGAGACAGAGCATGAATGGGGGAGGGGCAGAGAGAGAGGGAGACACAGAATCGGAAACAGGCTCCAGGCTCTGAGCCATCAGTCCAGAGCCCGACGCGGGGCTCGAACTCACGGACCGCGAGATCGTGACCTGGCTGAAGTCAGACGCTTAACCGACTGCGCCACCCAGGCGCCCCAGAGAGAACAGATTTCTTAAAAAGATAAAGAATTTTAGAATAATATTAAACTTTTAAAATGCAACACTTGAAACTACCACATACTGTAGCTGTAAAGCTGTGAAAAAGGATGTAAAGCTGTGAAAAAGGAACTATTTCAAATAGTTATATCCAACCAAAGTATCCCAAGTTCTCAAAAATTACTTCCTTTTCTTTCTCCTTTACTTTCTATTATAAATAGAGTTTATAATCTTCAAAATGATCGGAGTAAACAAAGAGGAAGCCATGGGATTTGGGAAATGAGATCCAACAAAAAAGAGGTGAAGACAATCCCCAGGATAATCGTGAAGGGAGCGTTCAGGATGAAAGGTCTGTAGCAGGCCTAGAGAGGACAGCAGGTCAGAAGGCATCAAAAAAGACTTCATAAACATGAAGTTGATGGTCTACGTATGAATAACTTTAACTGAGAATATACGAAGCTTTAAAAATAGACAAATATTTTGTGTCCTGAGACAATATGTTCACACCGTTAGATTTATATTTAATGTAGTTAGAGTAAGTCAAGCCATATTCTTGCCAATAGTCTAAAAACTGCTATCAGGCTCAATCCTTCATTGATGAAGCAATGTAGCTCTTTTAAATTATTTTTAAAAAGATGTCTGCTGGTGAGATTTAAGACATTATTCACAGATCATCCAAGGACCTGGATGCATCAGACACTGAGATATTTATCCATATTTTAATACACAGTAGTTTCTTCAACATGTGGAGAAGAATGTTTTACTCCTTTGTAGTAGTTCAAAGCTGAGAAACCATTTGAGAAGTGAAAATGCAGGAGAGCACATAATAGGCCCTTAATACAAACACTTGCTGAGATTGCTCTTTCTTTTCCAATCTATAAACAAGAAAAGGCAAGTGAAGATAAAGTTAACTCTGTATTTTACATATACACATAAACACACATTCATGTACACACACACAACATACATTCACAAATATTTAAAATTTCTCCCATAGCTCTATGTGAGTTTTCAATTTCATTTTTTAATATATTTTACAATTTTAACTCAAATGAGTAAGCTTCAAAAACGTGTTTTCTTAAAGAGACTGGATGTTGAAAGAAATTTTAAACAATATCGCCTTTACTAAATAGAACAACAGGAGTATTTTTGCAAGAGTTGTCCTTCTTAGATAGTATGGGCAAAGGATATTTCCCAGGGATGAATGATTACCTGTTGAATTCAAAAAGGCTTATTATGTCCATCACAGGAATAAAAGGCACAGCATAAGGAATATAGTCAATGATACTTAATAGGGTTGTATGGTGACAGATGGTAGCTACACTTGCGGTGAGTATAGCCAAATGTATAAACTTGTGGAATCGCTATTGTGCACCTGAAACTAATGTAATACTGTGTGTCAACTATACTCAGATAATTTTTTAAAAAGACTTATTCCAAAAGACTTTACAAGTATTTAATTAGCTTTGACAAACAAGTTGACTAATCAGAACTGATTCTTTTTTTTTTTTTTTTTTCAACGTTTATTTATTTTTGGGACAGAGAGAGACAGAGCATGAACGGGGGAGGGGCAGAGAGAGAGGGAGACACAGAATCGGAAACAGGCTCCAGGCTCCGAGCCATCAGCCCAGAGCCTGACGCGGGGCTCGAACTCACGGACCGCGAGATCGTGACCTGGCTGAAGTCGGACGCTTAACCGACTGCGCCACCCAGGCGCCCCAGAACTGATTCTTAAGTAGATAACGAAACAATCTGAAAAATACATGAAAACAAACATGGCTTAAAGTTCTCCGGGTACAGAATACATAATAGAAGTTGCGAATTCACACATACATGGGTGGAGTGGTGAGGGTACAAAACGGAGAATGTGCTCAGTTCCAGATAATCATTACCACGTGAGCACAGACTCGGACCTCTAGATCATTACGTTTCTCTAAGAGAAAACTCTTTGTGAATTTTCCTATTGTCAAATCTTGATAGTAATTCATTTTTTTCATTTAGCTAATTTTTTTCAGCTCATCAAAACAGGTATGTGTTCTGAATTCAATTTCTAGACTTTATGGGGCTTGTAGTATATGCCCTCTAAAATTGAGACCCAGATTTACCTCTGTGTTAGATAGAATAGTGTATCAGATTTACTTCTGTGTTAGATATAATAGTGTATCAGATATAAATACACTTGCATAGAATGAATGAATTCATGTGAATGTGACTAAGGATTCAAATGATTCAATGCACACTTTTTAATACCACTTGAGCCAGACCTTGTACAAGTCACTATGGTGGAATAAAGAGGTGACTGGACATTAGTAATTAATGTAAGTTTCCGATCTTTCTCTGTCTTCTAAAAATGGGCGAATAATTTATCATCCAAACCAAGGCACTTCTGGGAGTGAAAACAGCTGTGTTAATAATCAGGCTGAGAGGGGTACCTGGGTGGCTCATTCAGTTGAGTGTCTGACTCTTGGTTTCGGCTGAGGTCATGATCTCGCAGTTCATGAGTTCGAGCCCTGTGTCGGGCTCTGCACTGACCGTGCGGAGCCTGCTCGGGATTCTCTCTCTCCCCACTCTCTCTGCCCTTCCCTTGATGTACTCTCTGCCTCTCTCAAAATAAATAAAATAAACTTTACCAACAAAATAATTAGGCTAAGAACAACAGGCGTAAACTGGGACCCTGCCAGACAAACCAGGCTGTACAGTCACCCTACCTAACAGAAACCAGTCTGCTTCAGTCTCCTCCCCTCTGCCTACCCAGGCTCACACAGTCCAAGGAAAATCCTGCCTTGCCAGGCTATCTCTTCAGACTGTAACAGAGAATTAGAAGGAAAGGGGGTAAAAAGGAAGCCGAGAGTTGTCTTATGATAGGAAGAGTTAGAATTGTTTCCTAAGATTTTTGTTTTGTTTTGTATTTAAGAGGTACACAATCAGCGGCAGTGTGGAATGACAACAGATGGGTGAGGGGAAAAAAAGAAAAACTGCTAGAGACTGCATGTTGCCTTCATGTCATTTAATCAAGAGAGGTAAAACACTCAAGCTAGCTGAAATCCTTTTGTTGCACAGACTTGGACTACCATCCTTAACCAGAGAGGACATGGTTTTATGAATGCGGCAGAAGTAGAAGACATGGTCCTGCAATCTACGGGGTCAAATTTTATTTGGGGAGAAAAAGACTAACAAAGAATTAATACAGTGTGATACAAAATTGAGTGCTCAATTGTAGCATAGGAACTGCAAACCTGTAGGACTTGAGAAAGATCGAACAGAGCAATAGGAATCAATCTCCCCTTCTTGTTGTTCTCGTTTCTCCTCAAAAGGATCAGGGGACAGGCACAAGCAGAGGAGTTCTCAGGTGTACGTAATGACAGTCCAACCTATCCCCCCGAAGCTCTGATTGGGTTATCAAATATTAAAATAAAAACAAAATCCAGGATTAATCAAAATACTGGGTTTTTCCCCCCCCGTTGACTATCACACTATCAAAAATGATACTTTAAGTTGTGATTCTGGATTCCACCACACCTTTCAGTCAGAAACTAAGGGACCCCTGGTAAATGGCAATGACACAGAAGTCTGGCCTCCAACAACATGGATGGGCCAAAGCTTCAAACACACCATGAATTTACCACCAGGAACAAAGACTCTACCTGATCCAACATAATAGAGTTGGCAGATTGTGAGCATGGGGGGCATCTACACCACACAGAATACATCCATATTTTCCAGCCCATATACACAGAACGATCTGCAACTTTTCCTCATTCCTTCCATGGACCTTCCCCACCTCCCCAGGATAAAAGACAATAGTCAGATACAGGGAAAGGCGGTGGGGGGGGGGGGGGGGGGGTGCGGTGAAGGGTGAGAGGGAAGAACATAAGAAAAATGAGATACATATATACAGACACTAAATTCATTGAATCACCAAATATTTTGTCCACATCAAGCATTCATTGAGGGATACAACATACACAGGCCACACAAGTATCCAGATATCCATAATTCCCTGTGGAAAGGCTGGCCACAATCCAAACAACTTTGGTAAAAACAAGAATATCCTTTCTGTCAAGCTTTCTGTGTGACTTCTGTTTCTGTTAAGCAATTTTTAAATATCATTATAGTCCTAAGCTTGAGAAACACTTGAGTACCTCAGAGAAAGGGCTATGTAAAAACACAAATCACTCTACTATTATATTACTGTGCAAAAAGCAGGACTTCCCAAAAAGGAGGAAAAAAAAAAAAAACAACAAAACCCTGACATAAAACAAAACCCACATTAGGTTTCAGACTATTAAAAGAAAATGCATTCTCTTGCCCCATCCTCACTCCCCAAATCCCCGCTCCATTAGATTGTCAACTACCTTGCAGGAACCCTACAGAGCCCATTTCCAGTGACCTTTAATCAGTCTCCTCTGAGACACAATCCACTGGACAGAATTCTTTTCCATTTGCCAAAGTTATTTTCTAGCACTCCAAGTTACCACTTGTAGTTCCAATTCCCACCGTGAACTTTTAAAATTCATTTCTCGCCACTTTGGAGAAATGCTACCTTCAAGAAATACAGAATAGCTCTAAATTCCTGTGTAACAACCTCATAAATATTAATTTTTAAGCAAGTTATCTTTATCTGAGTATCGGTTTCCTCATCCCTTGCCACATAAAGAAAACTAAATGGGAATAATAGTCACAAAGCTCCTGATAAATCCGGGGGGGGGGGGGGAGGGGGAGGGTGCAAATAAAACAGTAGCTATTTAAAAGAAGATGGAGAAAGAAGTGGTATTACTCAGCATTTGCTCAGAGGAGGGAAGAAAAAAAGACTTGTTTGGCATAGGTCTCTTCTGCTAAAACTTGGAGGCACTTAAATTAGGAACATCCCGGGGCGCCTGGGTGGCGCAGTCGGTTAAGCGTCCGACTTCAGCCAGGTCACGATCTCGCGGTCCGTGAGTTCGAGCCCCGCGTCAGGCTCTGGGCTGATGGCTCAGAGCCTGGAGCCTGTTTCCGATTCTGTGTCTCCCTCTCTCTCTGCCCCTCCCCCGTTCATGCTCTGTCTCTCTCTGTCCCAAAAATAAATAAATGTTGAAAAAAAAAATTTAAAAAAAAAAAAAAAAAATTAGGAACATCCCTGCAACTACTTAAAGGAGGTTGAAAAACTAGCAGGTTTATGACAATGATGTGAACTATGCTCCAGTGTTACTGCGGTCACGAAACATAACACACATTGGTGAGTCTAGAAAGGATTACAGGGTTTATTTCACTCTTTTCTCATGATAGCAGCACCTACTATTAAGAATCATTTCAGGGGCGCCTGGGTGGCGCAGTCGGTTAAGCGTCCGACTTCAGCCAGGTCACGATCTCGCGGTCCGGGAGTTCAAGCCCCGCGTCGGGCTCTGGGCTGATGGCTCAGAGCCTGGAGCCTGCTTCCGATTCTGTGTCTCCCTCTCTCTCTGCCCCTCCCCCGTTCATGCTCTGTCTCTCTCTGTCCCAAAAATAAATAAACGTTGAAAAAAAAAATTTAAAAAAAAAAAAAAAAAAAGAATCATTTCAACTCTGTAATTTTTTATTTCAAACAAAAAAAAATTTTTTTTTAGGGGCACCTGGGCGGCTCAGTCAGTTAAGCATCTGACTTCTTAATTTCCGCTCAGGTCATGATCTACAGACATGATATCAAGGCCTACATCAGGGCTTGGGAATCCCCTGCATGGGATTCTCTCTCTGTCCCTCTCCTGCTTGCATGTGCGCTTGCTCTCGCTCTCTCAAAATAAACATTATAAAAAAAAAAAAACAAGAAACAAAAAACCTCTCTCCCACAAAGACTACATAGTACATGAACACTGTGATTCTCAAGAAGGGCTAAGAGCCAAACCTAATGTCAGTGTGGCCTATCACCAGCTCCCCACTGACACGGGGCCTACCACAGTCTAGGGGCCCCTGACCATTACCCACACATAATAACCATGTAATGCACTAAAACTTAAAATTTATTTTTTAACAAAACTTAAAATTATCAATGCCCAAGCTCAATATTCTGCCACCACCTGAGCTCTTAAGCCTCTTTGGTACTCCCCCCGACCTAATACAGGGAGAGGATGATTTGATCTCTGATTTATCATCTCGTAAGTCCATTGGGAGATGAAGACAATTAATGTGGAACATGCTGTGAGCTCCCTAGAGAAAAGTGCAATTTTAAAACAAAATATTTTATATTTTGTTCACTGGTAAAATGAATTGCTCCTTTTTTTTTCCACAGTGCTGTACTTAGCAATTCAAGATTTTATCACAGCTTTCTGTCAAAAATATTAATACTCAATTTGGAAGTTAAAGAATATCTACGCTTTTTCAAAATGAAAAGAACATTGTTTATTCCAGTTATAAAACTAATAAATATGTGTCATAAAAAAATCCATTAGTACTGGAAAGGATAAAGAAGAAAGTAGTAATCAACCATAACCCTAATGCCCCAACAAAACATGAGGGGCATTATGACATAGTTCTACGCATATACATACATACACACATAATTAATGGATATCTATGTATTTTACAGAAGATCATATTCCCTAAAGTGATTTTTTTAACCTAATATGATTTAAAAATCTTGAACAGCTACATAATATTTTATGTCCATGGATTATCCATAATCAACCAGTCATCTAAAATTAAAGTTTTATGCTTTTTCCAGTTGTTCTTTGTGCTACAATGAACTCTCTTACATTCCAGGCTTGCATAATGGTTTCATCAGTTTTTAGAAAAGCAATTATTAGTCAAAATGATACGGATACTTAAAATTATAAAAGATACTGGCAGATCACCTCTAAAAGTAGAATCATTTACCCTCCAACCAATAGCAGTTGAAAAGGCCCATTTCCCTATAATTCACTGGTTATTGCCTATCTTCTCTCATCTTTGCCAATTTGATAAACAAAAATTTTATTTCACTGTTTTAATTGTTTCGTTACTTCATTTCTGGTAAAGTAATTATTTGATGTGTTTATAGAGCATTGGTTTTGGGGGTGTTTTTGTTTTTGTGCGTGTTTGTGAAATAACTTGTCCTAATCTTTGGCTATGTTCTGCCCTTTTCATATGGATCTGCAGTCTGTTTTTGCTATTGCTTTGTGGGAGCTCTTCACTCAATAAAGGAAATACATCTTTGTCTGCATTTATGTCACAAATAATACCAGTTTGCCATTTGTCTTTCAACTTTTTTGATGCTTTTTGAATAAAGTTACTTTTAAAATCTTGATTTAGTCGGGGCGCCTGGGTGGCGCAGTCGGTTAAGTGTCCGACTTCAGCCAGGTCACGATCTCGCGGTCCGTGAGTTCGAGCCCCACGTCGGGCTCTGGGCTGATGGCTCAGAGCCTGGAGCCTGTTTCCGATTCTGTGTCTCCCTCTCTCTCTGCCCCTCCCCCGTTCATGCTCTGTCTCTCTCTGTCCCAAAAATAAATAAACGTTGAAAAAAAAAATTTTTTTTAAAAAAATTAAAAAAATCTTGATTTAGTCAATATATTCATCTTTAAATTCATGGGGTTTGGGTCACTATTCGAAGGCCCTTCCTTTTTTTTTTATTATTAAATTATTCATCTGAAATATCTCAAAGTGGAGCGCTAGGATTTTTAATTAAATATTTAATCCAGCTTAAATTTGTATCAGTACATAACATAAAGGAGAGATTCAGTTTTGATATTTTTTCTAAATTTTTAATCAATGGTTCCCAACACCATTTATTGAAGAATCATCGTTTCCTTTCTTACTGACACTCCATCTTCATCATATGATAAATCGCATATATTTATATCTTTCTGAACTCTTTTCTAAAACACAGCTTTATATGTGTATTTCTGCACTGATACTCACTGTTTTAATTATGTAGCTTTGCACTGTGTTTTCACATAACAAAATAACGCAAAATATGAAAACAGGATGGCACACACCAAAAATATTTCCTAACTTGTGTTATTTTACAATATTAAAATACTGCAAAGGTTCAAGATTAACAAATGAGACAAATGATATGAATACTAACAATAAAAACTAACACACACATGTTAGGAACACACATAATTTACAGTTCACATAGTGCTTTCACATTACCTAACACTATGTCCACCACACTAGAAGCTATTGTTCCTTACCCAATCATAATAAGGAACTCAGATTTGTTAACTCACCTATGATCACATAGTAAATGGCAGAACTACAACCTGAACTTCATATTCCATGATCCTTCCATGAACCCACTAAGTTAAAAATAGAGCAATTACCTATAAAAGCTCAAAAAAATTTTTAATGTTTATTTATTTATAAGAGAGAGAGAGAGATAGAGAGCGAGCAGGGGAGAGACAGAGAGAGAGAGAGGGACAGAATCCCAAGCAGGCTCTGTGCCATCAGCACAGAGCCTGATGTGGGGCTTGAACCCATGAACCATGAGTTCGCAACCTGAGCCGAAACCAAGAGTTGGATGCTTAACCCACTGAGCCACCCAGGCGCCCCCCAAATTTCTTATTTTTAAGCAAACTATCTTACCAAGTATACATTCTATACACACGCACATATATAAACACACACATATAACTACACATAGGTATTATACACCTATACACATACATACACACACGTGCATGTGAATGCACACACATACCTTTATTTGAATGAAGAAAAAATTTTTAAATCCAAGCTGATATTCCTGAAGCTTTGATAATTCCACCAATATTACAGACCCTAACTATGTAACACAAAACAATGAAACAAGAACTAAAAATTGGGACTATATTTCCTTAGAGATGGTTACCTTCTCTTGGTTTCCAAAATGCAGTTAAAATACAAAATATTTTCTTTT
Source organism: Prionailurus viverrinus (assembly GCF_022837055.1). Taxonomy (NCBI): domain Eukaryota; kingdom Metazoa; phylum Chordata; class Mammalia; order Carnivora; family Felidae; genus Prionailurus; species Prionailurus viverrinus. The sequence continues at coordinate 64,468,204 of NC_062563.1, read as the reverse complement.
TTTTAATGTTTATTTATTTTTGAGAGAGAGAGAGACACGGCACAAGCAGGGGAGGGTCAGAGAAAGAGAGAGACAGAGCATGGGTGGAGGAGAGGCAGAGAGGGAGACGCAGAATCCAAAACAGACTCCAGGCTCTGAGCTGTCAGCACAGGGCCCAATGCGGGGCTCATAATCAGCTGTGAGACCATGACCTGAGCCAAAGTTGAACGCTTAACCGACTGAGCCACCCAGGCACCCCAAATATTTTCATTTTCTAGTAAGAATATTTCCTCAGGTAGTAATTATTACTAAACTGAAAAAGATCCGTTTTGGATACCTAATAAAACAGGTCCCACTATCAGACCACCAGGAAGGATCTAAAAGCAGGAGACTATAGCTGTGTATATTAAAAACCCAGATCAGCCCTGAGATTCACTGGGGGAAAAAATGACTATCGTCAAATGTGAGAGTATATAAGGCAGAGGGTCTACAAATTTCCCTGGGAGACTATGGTATACCAACCACCATGTCATGTAGCCCAGCCAGTAGAAAAAAAAAAAATTTCAAAGAATGGTAGAAGGGGTCTTACCAATACATTCTCCCAATTTAAGCTGCAGTGTTAGCCAAAGATCCTGAGCCACACAAGGTTACTGTAGGGATATATTATTATTGATTTCCTATCCTTTAAAAGCTTATACATATTATATTGCATATATCATGCACAATAAATTGTATGAAAAGTATTATTACCTCATCTATTCAAGCTGTCAAATGAAGGATGATGTGCTAAAAAAGTAAAAAATGAAGCTATTATATCCCCAAGCACTGATGAGACTTTACAAATACCAAATAGTTATATTATGTAATATGACAACCAAATTTGAATCAATTAAGCCTTGGAGAGGATCACATTCTTAAAAAATTAGTTTTAGTAGAGGAAAGAGATGACTTTGGAGAAAGAGAAGTGGGTTTGGAAGAGACGGCATAGTGGGACTTCTTTGATTAGAGGTCAGGGACTTGCTAGAAAGGAGACTCTGCCCACAGGGAAAACAGAAGCAAGTGATCTGCTCCAGTGCTTGGCAGGGTACTCTTGTTACCCAGCGTATTCAAGAGACATGTTACATGAAACACAGAAGCAGCCAGTACCCCACCTGAGGTAAAGGATGCCAGCCTATACTTTTCCCTAGGTAGCATGATGGCATCTCTTTCCAGGCATGAGGAATCGATAGCAGACATAACCCCTCCATAGCAGCTTTGATACTTGCAAAGGAAATAGGTTCTCAAGTAGTAGACCCAAAGAATGAAATACACATACCTATCCCAAAATAGAGGAAAGCAGAAAGGGAGCTTGACTTTCAAAATAATGTGTTCTCCACAATAGCAAATATATTCTTTGGGGCAGTGAATCATTATGCCAAGATGACTGTGTGAGATTCATTTTTAATTTTTTCCTACAGCATTCAAAGGAATTCAAACTCTGAGAGGATATCACAAAAATATAAAACACTTCACAGGTCACACATTTAGAAACACAAAACACTTGAAACTAATAAAGGTAAATAGAATTTTTTTTCTAATCTTTCAGGAAATAAGGAACTACCCAGAAATTTCATTTGTTTTCCAAAAGTAAAGACATTTCCATATCTTTTTTATTAGAGAACAAATTCGGGAACGAAGACTAATCCTCTCATCTTTGAAAATTTACAATAAAATCATTACTTGGTTTTAAAAATTAACTTAAAATGGAGATTAATGGTTCCATTAAGCCATGAATATATTTTGTATACACACACACACACACACACACACACACACACGCACACACACACACACATTTTATACATATACACATATCAGGTTTTTATACCTTTAAAATATGTTAGTCATTTTTTCTATTATTTGGAAGTTCTGTTAACCTGGACTATTCCTGACACAAATGAATAATTCCATCTATTGGTTCTCTCACACTATTAGAAACTTTTTTCCTTATTTTAAATATCTTTCAGTGTACCATCAATGTATTTACTACCATGGCGGTCATTTGGCAATAGATATTCTTATATAGAACTTCTGATCTCTATCAAGATTAACAAGACCAAAAATATTCCTGTTTTTAAAGCTAGAAGTACAAAAATTAAACTGATATTGAAAACAAAAGACAAAAAAATTAACTCAAAAATAACTCAGGAAAATCTTTTTTTTTTGTATTGATGGATTGCTGAATATATTAAATACATGAAAAATAAATCAAATGGAAATGCTTCAGCTTACATCTTCATATGTTTACATGATGAAAACTTAGGGTTATTATTCAAGTTACTTATTCAAATTATAGTGTGCTGTGAGACAGAATTATGATTGTGGCGCCCTCTGCTGGGTTTTCTAGTCACAGACTCAACCTAATATCCGAATCAGGTTAAAATCAAACATTTGAGGCATCAAGTGATAAACCACTTTTTCAGTCACTGACCATTTTAAGCCTTGGCAAAGATTGTATAAAAGATTATATAATCAACATCCATTTTACCATAACAGGATTTTACCAATTTATCATTAAGTAAAATATCAGTACAGATTTTTCTTTTAAAATAGGAAGATAATATAAAAATTACACTAAACATGTTTTAATAGGTCTTATTTTTGTCACTACTTCCATCCCTTGGCAATATATTCACATTTTTAACACAACATTTGTGACAAGACTTTTTAATAAATTGCTATTTTGGTAATTTGATGTATTCTTTTCCTACCTTGTTAGTTCAATCAAAATAGTTTACTTTAAAACATGAGAACAACCCTTAATATTCTCTTCATTATTAGAAAAAGATGGAAAGATGTTCTAGAGGTACTCATCACAAGTAATAATTAATAGCTTCCATTTCCTGAACGTCAACTATGAGGAATATGTGTTATACACTTTCTATGTATTATATCCGGTTCTAAGAGATAATATAAACTCATATAAATTGACATAATGTAAATTGCTCAAGATGAATTTCAGAGCCAAGACTCAAACGTAGGTGGGTCTCATTCAAAGACTCAAACCTTTCCACCAAACAATACAACATCAGTAAAAAAGTACCTTTTGCATGCAATTTCTCCATTTGTCAATGCAACAACTGGGGGTGGATGAAGGCGGTGTGGAGTAAGGTGATGAGAAAAAAATGTCAGAGGAGGACAAGACAGGCATTCGTGCATAAAATAATAACGTAGACCTTTATGAAAATATTTTTATTTTACATGATGCTGCCAGCTAGTGGCCCTATTTCATACTAGAAACAATACCTCATTTTTACATTACTGAATCAAAAAATTCCACATTTAACATTCTAGGACCATGTTCCTAAATTATATATGCATAAACCTGACTTAGTGATATTTTACATTAAAAGGAGAATGTCTCCTCAAACATCACTAGCATCCCTTGTCCTAACCCCCGATAAAATGGAGATACGCCTAAGTGGGAAAGAATTCAGCAAGTGCCAACATGTAGAAACTAAAAGGCAAACCTGTCACTATCTATGAAAAAGGAACCCATATTATTTGAATATTTTTGGATAATTTTAGGATACTTTTAGATTCCTTAGTGACAAAATACATAAATATTTGTCTATATTATGAAAAGCTTGCCATAGGTGAGCATAAAAACAAAATTATGGCCTGAGTATTGCTTAGGCAAAATTAGAGCGCATCTGATAAAGTAATGCTGTTAGCAAAGTACATTAGTTTAGTTCAGAGAAAAGTTACAGCAACAAAATTTCCTTTGAGAAAAAAGTATCTGAGTACAATTTTTACATTTGAAAAGGTCATATTACACAAATCATTCACTATCTGAAGAGAAATATCCTAGGCAACACACATGAAGGAGGGGTACGCAGCTCTTCATCATATGTTGTTTAACATGGTGATAAAAATATATTATTGGCTGATTTCTTTCATCATATGACATGATAATTATTTTTTTTAATTTTTTTTAACGTTTACTTATTTTTGAGAGACAGAGAGAGACAGAGTGCAGGGGAGGAGCAGAGAGAGAGCGAGACGCAGAATCTGAAGCAGGCTCCAGGCTCTGCGCTGTCAGCACAGAGCCCGACGCGGGGCTTGAACTCACGAACCCTGAGATCATGACCTGAGCCAAAGTCGGACGCTTAACTGACTGAGCTACCCAGGCAGCCCAACATGATAATTATTTAGATAATTCTCTCAGTGAAGAAATTTATCCTGACAATCAGCTTAGATGAAAAGGCAACGTGTTCTATATTATAATACTGCATAAAACAAAAACCTTCTGGCATTATATTCACAGCAAGGGAAACAAATGGTTTTATTCTGTAATGAAAAAGGAAAGCAGGAAGTGGAAACGAAAGTACCCAAGATATAGCAAAGAAGAAAGAGACAGCCCATCTGTTGGATTAACTGAGAAGGTCAAAATGGAAACAAGAAAAAGAGACAGTCCAGTGTTCCTTTTGACCTACATTCTGTTATACACACACATGCATGTACGCACACACGCACACACACACTCACACAACTGCAAAGTGTAAAGACACCCTTATCCTACTGAGTAGGTGCATCTTACATGATGCTGATTTTGCAGCAGGAAACAATAAAAGTTTGTATTACACACACACACATATGCACACACATCATAACAATAAACCTTAGTGAGAAAAACACTAATTATAAATTCATTTTAAAACACTAAAAATATTTCCACAAAGGGAACATGCAACTTACAAACATTTCCTGTATTGTCAAAGCTGGTAAGAACATCTTCAACATTCAAAGATCCATTATTATGCCTAGGAAGGAATAAAACATTTTAGTCAATGATTCTGAAATATTAACATTTATTAATGTTTTTAAAAGCTGAGACACTGTATTGTGATGCACCCACTCAACACTAATAAACCCTTCCCTGCTATATTTTCAAAATATTTTCTGCCCACTAGAGGGAGAAGGAAAAGAAGTAACAGAATACATTCCTCAGGATATTTAATGTGATGATATTCTTGATGAGTAATCTACATTTTAAAGTATTAATAAATATTTTTTATCATTTTTGTTTTAGTTATATAAAGATAAGGTATATTATTAAAGAAAACAAAACAAAACCATACCTTTAAGAATCTCAAAAGAGAAATAAACTGTCAACTCCACAACCACACTCAACAATATACAGATTTCCTCCATACCGGCCCAACAAACTCAGAACTTCAGTCACAAAGAACTAACCCACCTTCAGATCTGCACGATCTACCTACAGAAAGTTCTAAATGTCAGGGGGCCAATAGTTTCATATCTTTTGCCCACTAACCTTAATTCCACTCCCTTTTAATTCTAATCTCTCTTCACTTGGCAACCCCTGAAATATCTAATTTGATTGCTGATATTTCATTAATACTTACAAAAGATACTCTTCTTCATATACAAACATATACAAATGGGCCTTATTGTCAACAGGTCACAGAGTTTGAGACACTTTTCCAGGGGTGATTAAACACAAAAAATTGTTGCTAATGCGTCCACAATCTTCCATATTCTCCCCTATATAAGCGGAGTTCATTTACAGCTGTAGTTCTCTAGGATGTTGTAACAGTTCATAAGCAGTTAATTACAATTTACTTCATCAACACCACTTTGTCATTAAACTTATCATATCTGACATATATTGTTACCAACTGAACTGTATCTCCAAATTTCACATGTTGAAGCCCTAACCCCTGGTACCTCAGCATAAAAGCGTATTTGGAGAAACGGCCTTATTTAAATAGGTGATTAAGTCAAAATGGGGTCATTAGGGTAGGCCTTCATCCAATATGACTGCTGTCCTTACGAGGAAAGGAGACTGGGAAAACAGAGCATGCGCACAGAGGAGCAACCGTGTGAAGAGGCAGCAAGAGGGCAGCTACTTGCAAGTCAAGGAGAGGGGCCTCAGAGGAAACCAAACCTGCAACACCTTCCTCTCAGACTTCTAGACCTAAAACTGTAAAAAACAAATTTGTTGTATAAGCCATCCAGTCTGTGGCATTGTTTTTGGGAGCCCTAGCAAACTAGTACATCTAGTAAGAAAATACACGTAAACTGTACTAGCCTTTGCAGAAGAACTTCTTATTTCTGTCATACAGACCCAGTTCTTGGACAGAGTGACTGAGATTGGAAGAAGTTATGTGCAATCATCAAGGCCAAATAAGCATTGGGCTCAGAAGTATCATAATCTAAGAAGACAAAGCTACCAAAGTGTTACCAATAACACAGTGATTCTGTACCTTCTCTGTATACGTGATTCTAGGTAGAGATGAGGTTATACGCCCTAACATGGAAAACTACAGTATACATGTAAGAAAAAGAAAGAAAAAGGTCAAAGTATTTAATACCTAAAATGCAAGATGAGGCTCTAAAAGTGATCAGCAACATGGCACAGAACTCAAAAAAGTTTTTCTTAAATAGAAAAGCAATCTACGGTTCCTTCAAGAAAAACAATGCTCATAATCCTATCATGCAGAGACAACCACTATTCATATTTTGGTATAGAATTTTATTCCATGCTCATACTTTCATTAAATAACTAAGAGCATATTTCTCCTGTTTTGAAATTTGTGTTTTAAGATATTATAAAACAGTTTCCTACATCACTAAGTATTCTCTGGCAACATGAATTTAATGGCTGCCAAGCAGTTCAGTGAATGATTGTTGGCACCCTAATTTACCGAACCAACACTTTATTTGTTGTATGTTTAGTCTGTGCCCAGTGTTATGCTGTTATGCATATTGTTACAATGAGCACCCTTGCAGAAACATCACTGAGCCCATTTCTCATTTTCCTGAGGATAAATCCCTAAAAGTTTCTCAATTCAGGATGGATATATATTTGAAATTAAATATATATTTTGAAAAATGTTAAATATTTCTAAAAAAAAAACCAGAAACTGGGATAATTGAAGTGAAATTCATGTTTAAAAATTAAAAAGCATTATTCAAAACAAAAAGTGTGATTTGGCAAAATTATCACTGAAGCAGAACTTGTCTAGTCTTAAAAATGTTAACTATGGAAGCCAAAAAAAACAGAGTGTAGCCTATGACATTTTTAAATGGGGTAGGAAGTGGTTGGATGACTTAGTCGGTTAAGTGTCTGACTTCAGCTCAGGTCATGATCTCGCGGTTTGTGGTTTGAGCCCCATGTTGGCTCTGTGCTGACAGCTCAGAGCCTGGCGCCTGCTTCGGACTCTGTGTGTCTCTCTCTCTGCCCTTTCCTACCCCCTCAAAAATAAACATTTAAAAAATAAAATAAAATGGGGTAAGAAGTAGGGAAAGTGTAAAACTGACTCTATCCCTCTAAATAACTTACAAAAATGAAAATCGCTTATCTATGAAGTCTAGACATCCTAAAAGAAGGCATCTCATGAAAGAATAATGTCAGCAATCACTGTTTTCAACAGCGTAAGAATTAGTGCTAACTATAGGAAAACTCTCACGAACATAATGCGGTAAAGATTCAGTTCGATTATTTCAAGTTCCCTATCACTTGTCCCAACTTCATGGACAGCTTTTTCTTAACAGAGTCGTCTACTTTATTAATGTGTCAACTGTATAACATCTTGTCTAACCCTAATCTTTCAACAGTTTACCTAGGTCCTGCCTGGACAATGTGGTTAGATAAAAATACTTATAAGGAAGGGACCCCAAAACTTCAATCTTAGCATTACACTAGCAATTAATGTTACTGAAAAATGACATTTTTTTTTTTGCCAACATATCAAGGTATAAAAAGTTCACTCTATCTTTCTCCTAAACTCCAAAGCTTTAACTTCTTTCCCAAACCCTTAACACCAATAGCCATTGTAAATGTTCTCATCACAAAAAAGAAATAGTAGCTATGTGACATGACAGTGGTATTAGCTAATGCTATGGTGATCATCATTTGACAATATGTAAGTGTATCAAATCGACACATTGTACACCTTAAATTTACATACTGTTATATATCAATTATCTCTCAATAAAGCTGGGGGGGAAATTACCCATAGTCAGTCTCTTTTTTTTTAATTTTTTTTTTTACGTTTATTTATTTTTGAGACAGAACATGAACGGGGGAGGGGCAGAGAGAGAGGGAGACACAGAATCGGAAGCAGGCTCCAGGCTCTGAGCCATCAGCCCAGAGCCCGACGCGGGGCTCGAACTCACGGACCGCGAGATCGTGACCTAAGCCGAAGTCGGACGCTCAACCGACTGAGCCACCCAGGCACCCCCATAGTCAGTCTCTTCTAAAAGCCAACCCATTTTTTCATCAAGCACTTTAAGCTAACCTATAATTGATGATTTTTGAGTTTCTCCCACGAATGGCCTATGGAGTAAGTAGACTAAGGAACAAGTCACTGGGGCAGATTATTATTTGAAAAGGAGGGAAACATGTGAGTTCGAGCCCCGCATCGGGCTCTGTGCTGACAGCTCAGAGCCTGAAGCCTGTTTGGAATTCTGTGTCTCCCCCTGTTTCTGCTCTTCCCCTGCTCATGTTCTGTCTCTCCTTCAAAAATAAATTTTTAAAAAACATTAAAAAAATAAGATAAAATAATTCATCACTTCTTGTAAATCATTCCATTGTGTTGATTTAACAAACTTTAAAAAATGTACGTGAAAGTAATGGTACGTCATTCCAAAACTACCTTCTAAACCACTGCTTTTAGCTACTGCAAGTAATTTTTTTTTTAACTCTAGAATGCTCACAATTCAAACAATACTGAAGACAATAAAGGTAGCTAAAGAAATGTAACGGAAGCAGGTTGAGAAAACAGCGGATACAAGATGTTAAAGGAACAAAAACGGGGGTCCATCCATGTTGGGCAACTAACAGAAAACAAGAAGTGGTAAGAGAAATCAACATGAACAAAGTGGACAATGGAATGGAATGAACTATTCTTGGCAGAAATCCTCCCCTCCCTAAGCAACTGCAGTAATTTCAGCGATTTTCTATATGGTAACAGAATTATAGAGTAAGAAATAGAACGCTCAGAATAATCAATGAGGAAATTAGTTTATCTGGGCCTCAATCCCTTCATCTGTAAAATGAATAAGTGGATACATGATTGCCTCACGAGAGGCAGCATGTGCAGAAGTTAAAAGTGCAGACTGTAGCTGTCATTACATAAAATGTTACCAATGGAGATAGCTAGATGAAGGGTATGTGAACTCCTTGTACTATTTTTGCAACTTCCTGAATGTCTGTAATTACTTCGAAATAAAAGTTTTTAAAAGTACAGGCTGTGGAACCAGACCACTGGGGTTTGAATACAGACGCGATCACTGGCAGTGTGACCTCAATCAAGTCATTTAACCTCTCTGGGTTTCACTTTCCTCATCTGTAAAATGAGGATAATAACAGTACTTACCTCAAAAGGTGTCGCGTGGATTAAATAAGCTAATACATGTAAACCACTCACGACAGTGCTTGTGACATAGTAGTCACTCAGCAGTCAGCCATCATTAATGTGGTTGTGATCTTTTTAAAATTATTCTAAGATTGTGTTCAGCTCTAGAATAGGTGCACGCTATTGTTACCTTTGTATTACTAATGTGGAGAGAAAAGAACTAGTGTGAAAAAAGAGAAAAAAATCTTGGTAGCCATCGCAGCCAATGTTCTAGCTCGGTCACCTGTCTTCTCTCCATAAATTAGGATTCAATGTCGTATTTATATAGACAGACTTGCATTTATTTATTTATTTTATTTATCTTAAAAATGGATATATCACAAGGAACCATGCCACCGGAAAGGAGTCTCAGTTTACATTGGAGCCTGGGTTCCTGCCACACCAGAGTCATCTCCAGCAGGTGGAGAACCATGCCCTATTTTGAAAACTCGCACGAACCGGAAGATTTCCCATTCTCTCTAGCTAACCCTTACCAGGACTTGGAAGATGTCAGGAAATCGTTCATGGTACATACTACACTTACTGCGTCTGGTCTACCAGCAGATGGAGAAGTTAAGTTTTAGAACTTTATACCTGAAGACCCCTATGGGATCACTGTTCTTCCTTCTCTTTAATTTCCTTACAGATGCTATCTTCCAATTGTGTAATCATCTTCATTCCTACTTTGCAGAGTTACCGGAAGGATTACAAGAATCAGAATACAACAAAGCACCTCGCTTGGCACCTGGCACACGGTAAACATTCCATGCATTTTCCTTCCCTTCCGGAACAGGAACTAAACTAATTATCTCCATCTGAACACGGGGCAGTTGAGGTATTCTAATTAGAATCTCATAATGAATATCCAGGCAAGCTCACAAATCCCTAGGTTTTTATCTTCTTTTTGGAGTTTGCAACAAAGCAGTATTGTGAAACCAGATCCTAATGGTTCTTCCCTGCCCACCCTCGTCAATTTTTATCCAGATCCCAAATTTTCAGCTATTATGATGTCTTTTAAAGCTTAGATATTTTAAACTAAAATGGTTCGAGAAACATATACTATAAATAGACACCCTTTGTGAAAACTTTTTTTCTGAAAATTATTCCTCGCCTCACCTAAACCTTATTCAGTCACATTCCACTTAAAATGTTTTTTGCTCTTCTTACAGTTACTGTAAATGTGCTCCTCCCTCCCTTTCAAGATGTGAAATCTTGTCAAAAAAGGCAGATTTTATAAAATCAAACACCTACAGTAATATTGCAACACGCTAGACTGTAACTGTGAGAGAAAATTAATTCGGTAAAAATGGTATCTTGTTACTTCAGTGTGCAACTCTTCTGTCTCTTTTAAAACGATTTTTAAAGCCAGAACAGTCTGTGTGCTTCTCACAGTCTCCGTGTTTTCAGCTGGATTTTCTCCTCCTATTCTTAAGATTCCATTCTGAAAGCGACAAAATATGAATGGGAAAAATACCAAAGCTTGATTTTTCAGATAACTACTCCTTGAAGAGTAGTTTAGAAAATTCTGTTTCCACTTTCAGCCTCAAAAAGAACTTGGCTTTCTGTCATAATCAAATGCTATGAGAGAATGGTTAAATGAACCTTTTGATTTGCAAGCCACTTTATCCTCAAATGCCACTACATTCCTGAGACTTTTTTTCCCTCAGTTCTGAGGATACAACAAAACCCAGTTAAAGCAGCAGGATTTCCTAATACAATGCTGCAAAACCGAAGTTCTGATCAAGATTACCTGCAAACTCAACAGAATGCATAATGAGATTCTCATTAGACTGCTTTTCTTCTACAAGAGAAAAATACTTTTAAAAATATCTTAACCAGAATGATGTTCACCTTAAAGAAATGCTGTACTCAGGATAGAAGACACTTGTATATTGGATCCATGCACCGACGTCCTCTTCGGTTGTCCTTTTTTGGGCTTCTGTTACTGAAAACAGATTAAATGATTCGAATCTTCTCACAGATACGTGTCGCAGACAGTCATCCAGGTGTTTTTGCTTCAGAACCTTTGAAATAAAACCAAATATTGTGCTCATATTATATAAACACAAGTGTTCAAAGTTTAAGTGGGAAGGGGAGTTTCATTTCCAATAAAGTCAGATTAGATAATGGAGACCAAACTCTTACTGGAGACGACTAGAGAAGATGGGCAAAATATCTTAAAACATTATTTGATGGTATCAGAGAACAAAGAAGATAGTGAAGATTTACCAGTCTCAACTCAGAAAGGAAATAAATCTAGAGAGGTGAGCCTGGCTTTGCAATCACTTTCCTTGGGGGGAACACAGGTCCAATTTCAAAAGAAAGAGTTAAGAAGATAAGCAGCACCTTTTGCAGCCTGTAGAGTTAGGGGGTAAAGGTTGATTTTCAAAGCTACCTAGGCAGAGGCAGGTATGTTATTCCAAGCCTGTCTCGTGTGTGTGTGTGTGTGTGTGTGTGTGTGTGTGTGTGTGTGTCGGTTTTAAGATAAATCAAATGAGTAATTTTGTTGGGGACATTGAAATGTGGGTTTTTAACTATGGGAGAACCAAATATAGCTGTAAGCCTAATGATGTTAAGCAAAAACCCTATAGCTCTGAATCTGAATAAAATATAATAGAAACAAATGATGTATTTATTAAAACATTTTTTAAAATGTATATGTTTCTTACATCAGACCTCTTAAAAGTTCTAAAACAGGGGCTCCTGGGTGGCTCAGTTGGTTAAGCATCTGACTCTTGATCTCAGCTCAGATCATGATTTCATGGTCCATACGTTCGAGCCCCATGTTAGGCTCTGTGCTGACCGCATGGAGCCTGCTTGGGATTCTCTCTCCCTCTTTGCCCCTCTCCTGCATGCGTACTCTCTTTCTCGTTCTCAAATTAATTAAAAACAAAAAAGTTCTAGAAACAATGACCAAACTAGAAGCAATGAACACATTTAATGCCCACATTGCTGTCTCTAAATATCATTTTCTACTAAAACAAAGTAAGGTCCCTTGGAGAAACGGCACAAATTGTACAAATGCACCTGGAATGTCCTGCATATAAGAAAAAAAGAAAGCCATAAAAAATTAAGGGTTATATCAAAAAGGCTCCAGAGCCTATTTGAATAGGGTCCATTGGCCAAAGATGGAACAGTATGAGCATTAAGAAAGGTAATAAATGTAATAGAATCAAAACATACAAGCTCATTGGGGTATTTTCTTAAAAAAAATGATCACTAAAGGATGCTAGAGAATGAACTTATTTTGAAAACAAGTAAACAAAGAGAAAGAATCAAGTATCTGTCTGTCTTTCCTATATGAACTGTAACTGAGAATATCCAAGTAGAAGGGGAAATTTCTCCTTATAGCAGTATTCCAGGGAATAAATGAAGAAGGAATGATGCAATTAAAATATCACCATTTTTCAACCTCTCCATGAATTCATGAACCTAGAAAATCATCATCAAGAAGAAAAATAACCAGACACGACTATGATTACTGATGAAAGCACACTCTACCATCATTTGACCAACCAAACCAAACAAAAACCGTTAAATCTGAATCTGATCAGGTCTCTATACCTACGAAATAGGAACTTACAGGAACTAGGAATACAGGAACACATTAAACATCATCATCAAGTACAATGAGCAAAGTTCAAATTATGGAGAACTCCTAAGAGACAAGAAACTCAGTTTCTTCAATAAATAAATGGCAAGAGTTGAAAGACATACCTGCAGAAGAAACATTTAGATTAAAAATACTTATAAAATGGGGCACCCAGCTGGCTCAGTCAGAAGAACGTGCAACTCTTGATCGCCGGGTCATGAGTTCAAGCCTGACGCTGGGTGTAGAGATTACTTAAATAAAAATTTTATGGGGCACCTGGGTGGCTCCATCTGCTAAGCATCTGACTTCAGCTCAGGTCATGATCTCACAGCTCGTGAGTTCAGGCCCTACATCAGGCTTGTGCTGACAACTCAGAGCCCGGAGCCTGCTTCAGATTCTGTGTCTCTGGCTCCCTCTGCCCCTTCTCCACTCATGCTCGATCGCTCTCTCTCTCTCTCTCAAAACTAAATAAACATTAAAAAACAAAAATTTTTAAAATTTTTAAAATAAAAACTTTATAAGAAAAAAAGACTTATAAAACATCAAATAATAAAAAAGTTTAGATCTTATTTGAATCATGCTTCAAAATAATCAAATTGCAAACAAAATCTAGAGACAATGGGGAAAATCTGGAAACTGACCAGCTATTTATTTCATGACATCAAGAAATTACTCTGGGTGTGGTATGGTATTTTAGTTATTTAAAAAAATTTTTATTAATGTTTATTTTGAGAGAGAGAGAGACAGAGCACTACCAGGAGAGGGGCAGAGGGAGACACAGAATCCAAAGCAGGGGAGGGGCAGAGAAAGAAGGAGACACAGAATCCAAAGCAGGCTCCAGGCTCCAAGCTGTCAGTACAGTGCCCGAGGAGGGGCTCGAACTCACGAATCATGAGATCATGACCTAAACAGAAGTCGGATGCCTAACCGACTAAGCCACCTAGGCGCCCCATGTTTTAGCTATTTTTTTAATGTCATCTTGTATAGGTACATACTGAAATATCTATAGGAAAAAATGATATATCTGAGATTCATTTCAGAAATTTTTTTTAAAAGTTTTTTGACATTTATTTTTGAGAGAGAGACAGACAGACAGAGTGCGAGTGGGGCAGGGACAGAGAGAGGGAGACACAGAATCCAAACAGGCTCCAGGATCTGTGAGTTGTCAGCACAGAGCCGGACACAGGGCTTGAACCCACGATGCAGGGCTTGAACCCACAAACGGTGAGATCATGACCTGAGCCAAAGTCGGGCACTCAATCAACTGAGCCACCCAGGTACCTCAAGATTCATTTCGAAATAATCTGAGGTTGGGGTATAAAGAAAAGAGATATAAAATACGGTTGGTCAGGAGTTAAAAATTGTTGAAGTTGGGGCACCTGGGTAGCTCAGACAGTTGAGCATCGGACTCTTGATTTTGGTTCAGGTCATGATTTCAGTTTGTGAGATTGAGCCCCATATGGGGTTCTGTGCTGACAGTGCAGAGCTTGCTTAGGATTCTCTTTCTTTCTGCCCCTCCCCTGTTCATGTGCTCTGTTTCTCTCTCTCTCTCTCTCTCTCAAAATAAATAAATAAACTTTTCAAAAAATTGTTGAAGTTTATGGATATCTGAGTGAGGATTATCCTGTTATCTCCAGTTTTGTATATGTTTGAAATTTCCCATAGTAGAAAGCTTTTTTAAAGATATAAAACATCCAGGGGTGCCTGGGAGGCTTAGTCGGTTGAGCGTCCGACTTCAGCTCAAGTCATGATCTCACAGTTGGTAGCCTCAAACCCCTCATTGGGCTCTGTGCTGACAGCTCCAAGCCCGGAGCCTGCTTCAGATTCTGTGTCTCCCTCTCTCTGTCCCTCCCCCTGCTCATGCACACACTGTCTCTCTCTCCCTCAAAAAATAAACATTAAAAAAAGATATAAAAAATCCTAATAGTCATAAACAAGTGAAAAATAACTAAAAAGATACCTAAAACATCAAATATATTTGGAAAGAAAGCAATATAAATTGCTTTCTAAATAAAATTGAAAAACTGGTTTCTAAATATCTTATGAACCAAAAAAAAAAAAAGAAAAAGAAAACTCAATGGAAATTTGAAAGTATTTTGAACATAATAATAATACATTTCAAACCACATGAAATGCGGATAAATTCACGCTAAGAGGAAAATTTGTGGAAAAGCTAAAAATCAGTAAGCTAAATATCCACTGCAAAAATTACAAAAAGAACAAGTTAAGTTCCCTAGTCAAAATTAATAAAGTAGAAGACAAAAATATAGATAGAAAGATTAAAACACCACAAGCCAGTTCTTTGAAGAGATTAATAAAACTGACAAATCCTTGATGACACTAATAAGAAAAACGAGAGAAAATATAAATATCAATGTGACATAGAGAGATCACTATAGATCCAGCAGGCATTAAAAAAAAACTAAAAATTTAGATGAACAGACAAAGTCCTAGAAGAATACAACTACTAAAACTGACACAAGAAGAAGTAAAGAACGGTCCTAAACTATTTTTTAAAATGCGATGCATAAATAAAAGTCCTACCAAAGAAAACTCCAGGCCCAGATTGCTCACCAGCAAATCTGGTCTAAGACAACCCAATGTCTAAGTAAGAATCAATGCTTATCTGAAATACGGCCTTTTGTAGAAACGTGGATGGAACTGGAGAGCGTTATGCTAAGTGAAATAAGCTATACAGTGAAAGATACAATATGTTTTCACTCATGTGGATCCTGAGAAACTTAACAGAAGACCATGGGGGAGGGGAAGGGAAAAAAATAAAAGTTAGAGAGGGAGGGAGCCAAACCATAAAAGACTCTTAACTAGAATAAACTGAGGGTTGATGGGGGGTGGGAGGGAGGGGAAAGTGGGTGATAAGCATTGAGGAGGGCACCTGTTGGGATGAGCACTGGGTGTTGTATGGAAACCAATTTGACAATAAATTTCATATTAAAAAAAAAAAAGAATCAATGCTTATCTTACCACACTCTTCACTAAATCTTCAAATAACCCTATGGGGTAGATACTTGTTATATGAGACAGGAAACAAGGGGATGTTAATTTACTCAAAGTCAGAAAGCTAGGAAAAAGCAAATCCAGACCGACTACAGAGCCTAAACTCTTAACATTTCTGCTTGTGGAGAATATGGTAGACATCAATCATCCATTCCAACCTCCTTCTAAGGTACCTACCGATATTATAAAGCTAGAAAGCTAGAAGTCACGTTTCCCAGAGTCCCTACCAACCAAAGTTTCAGATGTGATCTTGTTAGCTAATAAGATGCACTAACGTGTGCTCTGAAAGAGGAATAGACGTGGTAATTACATTTCTGTGATTTTCACCAGTAGAACAGTTGTAAAGACTTTTGGCTCTTCTGTAGCATCTTCAGCAGAGGTCCAGTGTTCCCTCCCTAATTTAACGGGAAGTGAGAAGAGGCACAAGGGGCATCACCTCTGCTGGGAGAGATCTAGTAGGCAAAATGTGCTTCCAGAGTCTGTAGTTCTGGCAGCAGCTTCCTCATCACCAGAGACAATAGATAAAATAGTGTAATGCTGGAGACAGATCAGATTCTTCATTTTGGTAGAGGTGACATTTCTGTTGGCAGGTCAGCTTTGCATTGTTCTGGGACTTTGTGTTGTTCTGGGACTCATTCTTGGCCTGCTCCTCTGGTACGTCCAAAGAGTAAGTACTTAATCCACTATATTAAATCACTTCCTGCTAAAGACAGCTAGAGTTGTTTCTCTTACCTAAAGAGGAACTCTGACTCTAATGATGCCATAATTCTTATATGCAAAAGAGCAAACCAAGGTCAGCACCAAGCCAGAGAACACATCAGTATGAACATATCTTTACTTTTTTTTTTAATTTTAGTTAATTTATTTTTTTAAGTAGGCTTCACACCCAGCACCGAGCCCAATGCAGGGCTTGAACTCACAACCCTGAGATCAAGACCCTGAGATCAAGACCTGAGCTGAGATCAAGAGTCAGACGCTTAACCAACTGAGCCACCCAGGTGCAGTTTTATCTTTTATCAAGATAAAATCTTGAGGGATATCTGTTTAAAATTTATACACTATGTATAAGATTTAGAAGGTTGGGTTTTTTAATGGAGGATCAGAAAAGGTTGTCTCTCTTTGATTTGGTTGAAGGTTTCTTTTTTTTTTTTAAAGAATGAATTATTTAAAAGTCTTTACCAAAAACAGGGCCTTATTACTATGTCAACCATGGTTATCAGGAAGAAAAACCACCCAACAGAGCTAACTCTTAAGACAAAAACAAAGTAATTAAACTTTTAAAAATGTAAAATGTAGATATAAATTGTCGTAGATTTTGTCCATCTAATGTCCAAAAAGCAAACACCTTTTTTTTTTTAATGTTTATTTATTTTTGAGACAGAGAGAGACAGAGCATGAACGGGGGAGGGTCAGAGAGAGAGGGAGACACAGAATCGGAAGCAGGCTCCAGGCTCTGAGCTGTCAGCACAGAGCCCGACGCAGGGTTCGAACTCACGGACCATGAGCTCATGACCTGAGCTGAAGTCGGACGCTTAACCGACTGAGCCACCCAGGCGCCCCTCAAACACCTTTTTATATTAATTATGTTGTCAAGATTACAGCACCACATGTCTGATGTCAAGATTACACCACCACAAAGCACTAAGGCAAAAAACCAAGTTGCCACAGGTATAATATTAGAAGGGGCTTTTACAGTTTAAATAAATCCCATGATCTACAATATGAACAAGCTGATACCCAATGGAAGTAACAGGCAATACATTTAGGGTAAAAACAACACTTCTTTATATAATCTATATTCAGTAAAGGTAATTACAATAGGAAATCAAGTCCAATTACTTTTGACATTTCTTTTTAGTTTGAAGATTCAGTTACTTAAAAATAATTTTTTTAATGTTTATTTTGAGAGAGAGGGAGAGACAAAGAGACAAGCACAAGCAAGGAAAGAGAAGAGAGAGAGGAGGCAGAATCCAAAGCAGGCTCCGGGCTCTAAGCTGTCAGCACAGAGCCAGACGCGGGGCTCAAACCCACAAACCATGAGATCATGACCTGAGCCAAAGTCAGACACTCAACCCACTGAGCCACCCAGGCGTCCCTGAAGATTCAGTTATTTTAATGTCACCAATAATACTTGCAGCTTTGTGAGCTGACAGGATACTTGAATCTCCCATCGAGGTATAATCTTATCAACTACCATTTTTAGAATATTACCTTCAAAGCTCCTAGGTACCTAATTAAATAAAATCCAGATTGCATTATCTAGGTGAAGGAAAATGCTCAAAGTCAAGACATTGTCTAATTCCTCTAAATCAATGAGTTCTTTAATCAAGGATACGTTATACCAAATAAGTTCATGTCAAAATATCAAATATCCGAAGGGGTAAAAAAAATGCATGGACTGCTGGACCCATCAGGTAAAAAATGTATGCAACTAAACACAATGAAAGTCTAAAACCCATTTAATTTACCTGAAGTATTTGTTTACTCCAGAACTAAAATACACTGAACATAACTATGTAGGAACCCTACTAACCAATACTCTAAAAGTAATGTCACTCAGAAAATGAGCAAGGGTTTTGCAGTAGGAGAGCCTCTCCCTCAATAGTTGAGTGCAAGCACATTTATTATCCTTTGAGCTCAGTCTTTTCCCCTGTAAGACAGGAATAGTAATGCTTACTTTGCAGCTTCTAATACAATGCCTGATATACGGTAACTGTGGACTGACTACAAGACTTGTGTGAAAATTAATTAAAATAATATACGCTATCTGGAAAACGTCTGGCTTAGAGCAGGTACTCAGTACATAGTTAACTAACTTCTGGTTAAACGAAGCAGACCGAACACACACACAGTTATATCCTATCCCTTCCAAAACTCCCCAGAATACCAGTTAAAGAGTAAAACTAGCAAAAATACAAAAGGACAAAGAGACCTGGAGGAGACATGATGAATGGAGACTTATTCGACACGTTGCCAAAATCTAAGTGCTGACAAAGGGAAAGCCAAGAAACAGCAAAGTTCTACCACACACTCAGGAAAGACTCGGTCACTGGGGGCACTAATGGCAATGAGGATACAGAAGTAAGACTAAACACAGAAACAGTGGTTGAAAATATTTTTAAGAAGTTACTAGATCCCCTGATTCCATCAGCAATGCCAGGCAACTACCTTTCTCTCCCACAGTGGCACTCTGAATTCTCTAAATTTCTAGAGAAAGGGTATCATAAAATTATGGTCGTAAACATCAAGCAGAGCTTAGAATGGTGTAAGATGCTCTTCATTCTGATGAACATCCCTTTCCCTCACTTACCTTCTAGATCACAGGCAGTCAGTCTTATATCAGCCAGAGAAGAGATTGCAAGATTCCTTTTGGGGGGCTATGGGCCAAGAGAAAAGACCTGTAGATACTGACATCTGGGATCTCCCAACAAAATGGCCAATTACTGCAGAAATCACCCTATGGTAAAGACTTACTAATTCAATCAAGACGGTCTGAAACCAGAAGGGTGCTTAATTCTGGGGCCCCAAAGGGATAATAGTTCTCTTTTGAGAGTTAGGGAGCCCCCAAAAGAATGAAGCAAGAGAGTACAAAACAGAAATAAATAGGCTCAGTCAGTTAAGCGTCCAACTCTTGATTTTGGCTCAGGTCATGATCTCACAATTGTGAGATCTTTTTCATAAAAATATCCTTTTAATAAAAGGTGCCCAATTCCCACAACTTCTAGGACAATAATTTATGTCACAACTGTTACCAAAAGGACTTGAAGTGGCTTAGAAAAATACAATACCACAGGATGCCATTCATTAAAGATGCGCGAGGGGAATGAAAAATAAGGAAATAAGGGCAGGGATAAAAAACAAAGATAGAAGTAACGGTGACACAAAAGTACATTCCATGAAGAGTAAACACTTGATACGGGAGATCAACAAAGAGCACACACTAAGTGCTGGAACTATAGGATTGGAACCACATGTGTCCAATGTCAATGCTCCCTTTCCACTGTGCCAACAAATTGCTTAAATATTCCTTAGTTCCACAATAATGCTTAAAGTGACTTCAAAACAGTAAGATATTTTCCTTATTCCACTCACCAGATTCAGTAATTTCAGCACTAAATAACTTGAGAACAAGTAATTATATGACAATAGAAAATCTGAGGGGTTAGAAAGCATCTCAGAACTAAGTTCAGAGGAAGAAGGTTAAAAACCTTATAAATAAAACTTGGGGTCTGACCAAGGACCATGAGGTCAAGAGAGAAACTGGAGAAAGCAGCTTCCAAAAATGGAACTGTTTCTGTGAGTGTTATGTGTAAGAGATGAATCATTTAGATTTAGATTTACATTTAGAGTTGTATCACGAAATTCTATTCCTGAAACCAATATTACACTATGTTAACTAATTAGAATTTAAATAAAAATTTGAAAATAAACAAATACATACATACATATGTACATACATACATACATACATACATAAAAGTAACATAAAGAAAAGACAGGTGATGGGGCACCTGGGTGGCTCAATCAGTTACACATCTGACCTTTGGCTCAGGTCATGATTTCACAGGTCGTGAGTCTGAGCCCCATGTCGGACTCTGTGCTGACAGCTCAGAGCCTGGAGTCGGCTTTAGTTTCTGTGTCTCCTTCTCTCTCTGCCCCTCCGCTGCTCACACTCTGTCTGTCTCTCTCTCTCTCAAAAGTAAACATTAAAAAAATTTTTTTAATAAATAAAAAACAAAAGCGGGCATATAAAAATATTCAGCATTATTCCAGGAAAGGCAGCTAAACTATTCAACCTTTGAAAAGTTACTACATTTACTGATAGGAAGATTATTGGTTAATACAGCTCTGTGAAACTGAAAACAAAAGCTTTTATATCTAGAGCCTTCTAAACTTTTTTTTCCTTTACTCCACAATTAAAAGTTCATTTCTTTTTTAATTTTTTTTTAATGTTTATTTATTTTTGAGACAGAGAGAGACAGAGCATGAATGGGGGAGGGGCAGAGAGAGAGGGAGACACAGAATCAGAAGCAGGCTCCAGGCTCTGAGCCATCAGCCCAGAGCCTGACGCAGGGCTCGAACTCACAAACCGTGAGATCGTGACCTGAGCTGAAGTCGGACGCTCAACCGACTGAGCCACCCAGGCGCCCCAAAAGTTCATTTCTTTTAAAAAACGTATTAGGAGAATATCTTGGTTTGGGACTGATAAACTACATACTTTTAAAATTCAAGAAAACATTCACGTCCTCTTTTTTAACCTAAAGTACAATCCTAAATATTTTTAAGGAATCCAGAGAAACCAATTATTAATCTTAATAAGTCAGACATAAAAAACAAAATCTCCTCCAGTCACTGACATACATGTCAGCATGGTTTGAACAGCAGGGATTAATGGCGAACCTCGTACCGGATCCTTGAGACTCAAGCATGCTCCACAGCGCACGCAAAAATCTACGTCATCTGTTGCCTCAGAACTTTAAAATTCTATACGAACTTGAAATGTCAGTTTAATCTTAACACTGTGAAAAAGCCCTTATAAACACAATGATGTATAAAACTTTACGTCAATAAATTACTGTCAAAAAACAAGAGAGAGAGAGACAGAGAGAAAGCACGAAAGAGCTCAGCCTCTGCTGCCATTAAGTCAAGTGATGCCAATAAACACCAGTCCCTCACTTTAAGTAGAAATCCAAACCACAATCCTCAGTGCAAAATCTACAAGTGTACCACACCAGCATTTCCAAGACAAGGTCTCTGGTGTCTGTTTGCCATTTTAACCATAGAACCAGAAGGCCTAAACAGAGCACGCTATAAAGTAGCAGCTCTGTTAGCTGACTCTGGATTAACAGACGCTTTCCATTCCTTCTATTAAATATTCAAAGTGGACTTTAAGGTAGTAGCCAAAGCACTGTTCTTGCCCTTTCCTACTGAGCCGTATGTTTGCCAAGTTAACGGTGCTTCTTCACAAGTTTTGTTACACCAGTTGTTCTCGTTACTGTCATTAATTAAATTTGCAAAAACAAACAAAATGGTAATTAAAACCGAGTTGTTGCTTCCATAAAAACTAAGTTGAGGGGCGCCTGGGTGGCTCAGTCGGTTAAGCGTCCGACTTTGGCTCGGGTCATGGTCTCACGGTTCGTGGGTTCGAGCCCCGCATCGGACTCCATGCTGACAGCTCAGAGCCTGGAGCCCGCTTCAGACTCTGTGTCTCCCTCTCTCTCTGCCCCTCCCCCACTCATGCTGTCTGTCTCTCTCCTAAATAAATAAGCTTAAAAAATTTAAAAAAAAAATAAAAAACTAAGTTGAATGTTTTGGAAAGGTAAAGGCAAGTCTGCTTGATAAAAGTTGCTTAAAACCTTACTATTAATTTATTTATATTTTATTTTTTATTATTATTATTTTTTTTAGCGTTTATTCATTCTTGAGAGACAGAGAGCAGGTAGGGATGGGGCAGAGAGAGAGAGGGCGATACAGAATCTGTAGCAGGCTCCAGGCTCTGAGCTGTCAGCACAGAGCCTGATGCAGGGCTTGAACCCATGAACCGTGAGATCATGACCTGAGCCGAAGTCGGACACTTAACCGACTGAGCCATCCAGGTGCCCCAAAATCTATACTATCAATTTAGGTGTGGGAAGCCAACCGTAAAAAGTCTAAAGAACTAATCATAAATATCTAGAAGTATTTAGCACTTAGGTTATAGCTTCACTTTAGAATATGTATCATTTTTATGATTCACCTCTTTAACTCTCTCAGTTAACCAATCCAGGTAATAGGTCTTCTACTGTATAAAGCATCTTGATCTGGGAATAATTTTGTCCAATCATGTGGAGTTTTTCTGGTAGTCAAGGGTCTTTAGTGTTTTACCTTAAAATGAAAAAAAAAAAAAAAAAAAAGTCCTCCCTTCCCATGACTGTACTTCATTAAATTTAACACATCATTGATTACAAGATGGCAACATTTCTTTCTTCTGTTGTTATATAGAATAGACTGCCAATTAACCAGCGTGCAGTCAACTAAAAGCCATATCTCAATTTCAAAGATGTTAAAATTAAAACTATGCATTTTGGCATAGATGGTAAGTGATTTGAAAATAATCATGTTGGGGCGCCTGGGTGGCTCAGTTGGCTAAGCGTCCAACTTCGGCTCGGGTCATGATCTCATGGTTTGTGAGTTCAAGCCCCGCATCGGGCTCTGTGCTGACAGCTCAGAGCCTGGAGCCTGTTTCAGATTCTGTGTCTCCCTCTCTCTCTGATCCTCCCCCATTCATGCTCTGTCTCTCTCTGTCTCAAAAATAAATAAACGTTAAAAAAAAGAAAAAAGAAAAAAGAAAAGAATCATGTTTACTGTAAAAGAAATTTAAGTATAGAAGAGTAAAAACCCACTTGAAATTCTACTATTTTGGGAGAGCACACTGTTAAACATGCATGCCTATATATACAAATAACCATGAGTAGGGGTGCCTGGGTGGCTCAGTCAGTTAAGCATGAGACTTTGGCCCAGGTCATGATCTCACGACTGGTGAGTTCAAGCCCCATGTTGGGCTCTGTGCTGACAGATAAGAACCTGGAGCCTGCTTCAGATCCTGTCTCCCTCTCTCTGTCCCTCCCCTGCATGCACACTGTCTCTATCTCTTTCTCAAAGACAAATAAAGATTAAAAAAAACTAAAAAACCATGAATAATTCTCAAAGGGCTCATACTATGCATACTGTCCCTACTCTTTGTTTTTGTCTTTGACATTGTAAAAATCATTTTTAATACTTTAAAGAATACCGTGATAATCTCACTTGTATACGCAGTGTTGCACATTTATCCAATATGTAAATTTTTTAATGTTTACTTATTTTCGAAAGAGAGAGAGAGAACGTGAGTAAGGGAGAGACAGAGAGAGAGGGAGACACACAATTCAAAGCAGGCTCCAGGCTCTGAGCTGTCGGCACAGAGCCCAATGCAGGGCTAAAACCCACAAACCATGAGATCTGACCTGAGTGGAAATGAGATGCTTAACCTACTGAGCCACCCAGGTGCCCCCAATATGTAATGTTTTGTTTTTAAGTGTTAAAAATACATCAATCAAATCCTTGTTAGGAAAACATAAAACAACAGGACAAGAACATAGAAAATGAATTTATTTCTAACGCTGGTAAATAATTTCACTCCAAAATAATCCGAGATGAAAATGGTCTTAGAGAAATCTACTACTGTTCCCTCATTCACAACTGAGAAACTGAGGTCCAAAGAGGTTGCTCACCATCACACAAATAGTTAAGGGCGGATCTGGGCCTGAAATTAAGTTATATTAAATTCCATTCCAGAAATCATGCTATCTCTTTCAGCACTGATAGTCTCAAACATACAGCATAGCACTTTAATTTAAATCATGCTGTGAAATAGTCCATTAATCAGATTCTTCAGCCAAATATGAGACCTGTAGGTAAGATTATTCATTCTGAAGGTGTTTGTGAGTATGGGTGTAATGATCACTGCCACTTTTTCATCTGCCCTACATCCCTTCCTCTTAGGAATTGCCCCTCCCTCACTCTACGTGTTAATGATGGGGATTTTATCTTCCCAGCAACAGGGTGGGCCAAAATGCCTCATTCTCCTAGACACAACAACTGGTCCAACCTTGGCCTATTAGAGTTGTTCAAAGGGCATTATTTGGGTTTTGGGAAAAAAAGGTCATTTCTTCTGGATCACTAGTTGGGTACATGATGAAAGCCTGTTGTTACCAGCAGCCATCTTTGCTATCAGGTAATGACACCCAACAAAGAGGAAAACAGAATACTATCTAAAGCCTCTATCAATATTGATCCATAGTCTTCATCTGATTAAAGTGAGCACTAGGCTCAAAAGTCAGCAATTTATCGTGTGACCTGGTATCAAACGACAAACTAGGTCAACTGTGCTTTTTCTAAAAAAGGTTAATTACAAAACCAAAAAAAAAAAAAATTATTGAACAGTTAAAGTGAAGGACCATTAGATAGCACTGGAGCCCTATGGGGTAATAGAGCGACAGAAGTGTGTAGAAGAAAACAAGCAGGCATAAGCAGATGTCATGAAGATGTCCCATAAGAGAGAGAGAGAGAGAGAGAGAGAGAGAGGGAACACTGCCTATCTCTATCACTGCTTAGATTCCTCAGTTTTCCAGTTCTGGATGCCTACAAGATGTGGATGGTCGGTTAGTTTGAAACATATTTACTAAGCACCTGCAAATGTTTAATACACATGGTAGATTAGATTTATTATGGAAAAAGGACTCACTTCCTTTCTTGCCCCCTCCAAGGAAGGAGTATACTTCCCGGCCCTTTGATTTTAAGCTTAGCCAAGTATCTCACCTCGGATAATAGGAGTTAGCAAGACCTCAAAATGAATTTTAGTGGTTGGGCTTTACTCTCTTATACTTCTGCCATCACCTTGAGAATATGTCAGCCAACTGGTCCAAGGATTAAAGTCTGCTAATCATAGCCTATGTCAGTCAACTCCCAGGTGTCCCATGGATACACAAAATAAATGCTCACTATTGTACGCCCTTGTGATGTTGTAGTTGTTTGCTACTCATTAATATCTAAATGATACAATGCATTGAGGACTTGATACTATGGGCCACTTAAAGCCTGTTCTTACTTTCAGGCTTTCCACAACACTTAACATCTACTAAAAACCACCCAGGCACTGTGCAAGGTGCAGAGGATAGAGATCAATAAAATATCATCTTTTCCCAGGGAGAACTCCCATTCTGGTAAGTTATATGGACTCTGATCAGATGATCATAAAATGATATGATATGGGGTTCACTGGTAGAGTGAGTTGAGGGTCTAACTCAGCCCAGATGAGTTAGGAGAGGCTTCACAGAGGATGTTAAAATGTAGCTGTGAAAAATGAACTTCATCGAGTAAGAAAGAAGACAAGACTCTAAGCAAAATACACATGTGTACCAAAACATTAAATGTCAAAGTATGTGGGGAGTTCAAATGGTAGCCATAGCTGAAGCTTGTCCCCGATCTGATGTAGACAGCAATTCAGAATGAACATATGTGCTGGTCAGCTGGAGTTTTTACCGTACTAAGAATCACTGAAATTATCACAATAAGATTTGATTAATTTAATGCCCTAATTTACTACTTTGATAATTCAACTTTAACTGCTGTTTTATTTCACCGTAGAAAGTTCCTATGAGAATGATCTATGAATGATGCATTTAATATCCTATAATTTTGTAATATTAGTAACAAAACCAGACCATTAATGCTTTGGATACACTTTCAAAGCATCAGCAAAGAAATGATCTCTGAGTCACATCATGACATTATATGAAAAAGTGACTTGAGACAGCTGCAAACAATCTCCAAGTGGCTGTAGCTGGGAAATCCTTCTCCAAATACAACAGTCAGAAGTGGAAAATGTCCTCGAGTCAAGTTTTCAGGAGAAAAGCTCAGGCAGAGGATTAACACTGGTGTGCAAAACAATAAACAGATTTTACTTCAAGCAGTTTGGAAAGAGGGTCGGCGATGTCAAATCAGACATTTGTCAAACCTGTGTACAACTGAAGTTACCAACAGCAGCAACTCTAAAGTACTAGAAAATGACCGCCGTTAAACAAACCAACACACCCGGACTAGTCCACCTTGGGCACCAAGAATCTTGCTGATCACTTCAAACTACAAGATCAACACGAAACTGTCACATGCCACCAAAGACAGAAGCAGCTCTTCGGGATACACCCTCCACTCTCCGCTGTACCGACACCGCGGGCAACTTCACAGTCCCAACACAGTCAACCACGCTGATTTCCGAGGAAGGGGCCAGACTTGAACCAGACTGAGCCTGGGAGATAAGAAGCAAGGAGAAGAAACCTGGGGAAAGAAGTAAAACAGAAGCAAGAAAGAAAATAGCATAGGATGGGGAGCGGCGGTCCCACCAATTGGATTGGTGAGCACAGAGAAGAGTCCCCGAGATGCAAACAAATGTCCAAAAAAAGATCTTATACTTCCATCTGAGTTTCCCAGGAACTCAGTGTTGGCTGCCCCCTCCCCGCCCCACCCAATCCAATTCTTCCCTTTTGGTGGGACCTTTAATCGAAGCAAGGGGGCGCTTCTCACGTGGCTCCCGGCAAAACTACGAGCGAACTCCCAGAGTTGCAAAAAGGAGAGACACTCTACCGGTCGCTCGCTACGTACCCGGGAGGGAAGTGGCCAGAGGCAAAGGTGAGGTGAGTGGGCTTTCTCTTACCTGCCGCAGAAGCTTCCACCGGGCAGCTCCCAAGGGCTCCGAGACTGGAAGCCTCTGAGAGGCGTCGCCGCTTGCTGGGCCTTCGGCCGCAGCACTCTGAGCCTCGCGGGCCTCGGCATCCGCGACTCGCGACTCCATCCCATTAAACCCGCCTATACCACGCGCCGTCGCGACCACAACTCTCCCCTGCCAGGACCTGTGTACTTGTTCCCAGTCAGGACCTGTGAGCTCCGACCGCCCCAGCGCGCGCGCCCTCCCCGAATTCCGCATTTCCGGTATTCGTGTCTCCTTGGCAACCGGGGCAGCGCGTCATTGCACCATTTTGCTGGTGGCCATCTTTTGTGAGGGCAGACCAAAAGGTAAGGATCTGTGGCAGAACTAATGGGACGCCGGCTCCTCTTTTCCCACTGTCCCCTGCCTCATCTAGATCACAGAAGACTAGCAAAGAACCAAAAGTCTTAGAACTTTGAGAGTTAAAAAAAAAAAAAAAAAAAAACACAGGAGGAAAAAAAAAAAAAAAAAAAAAAAAAAAAAACCTACGCATGACCACAATAAAAATGGCGAAATCCGCTTAGCGCTGGTGTTTGACTGGGGTTACGTAGATCAGCGTGCTGCAAACCAGCTCTGGGCGGCTCTGGATTGGCTGTCGTTCTGCGGGCTGCGGAACGCAGACTTCGGCTGGACGCGACTGAGGTGACACCTGTGCTCCTTCCTGAAAGGTTCTGGTTCTCAGACTTGCCCTCCTTCGTCTCGGTGTCTAGAGCCCGGCCAACTGTCCTTCAACTTGCGTACGTACGGAAGGCATACCGTGGCGGGGGCGGGGTCCTCTCCTTCCTTTCACCCAGACACCCGTCAGCCCCCCTGGTCGCTTTTTGCTTGGCGTCCCTTCTTTGCGTGGCACATACTGCCACCTCCCCTGACCTTCTCTCATTCACGCCGTCTTATCCCTGGGGTGGAGAGTTGCACAGGGAAAACGAGTAGGTCCTCCCGGAACACCCCTTCGTCCCCCCCCCCCCATCCTTATCTTTGCATACTGTCTTCTCCCTGCGGATGAAAGATGGATGGATTGAGGCTTCTGGCATGGATATAATGACTTAGGGCCTTACAGGCCCCTGTTACGGGACCTTGGTGGGCGGGGAGGTGGAGGTGGTTAGTGTTGGCTGCTGCTCTCTTATCCCCACTCGCCCGTTATTTTGCTGCGACACAGAGATTACGGGCGGTGGGGGGGGGGGGGGGGACGGAATCGTCGGAGCGGATCAAATCTGTAGTAAATCTGACGCAATAGTGTATCTTTGATACCGAGGGGCATTTTGTGGAAGACTCCCATGATGATATTCAACAGTGTGCAAGAAACTTAGATTTTTTTATGTAATAATAGTAACAAGCATTTATTGAGTGCACGCTACATGCCAGGCACTGTATTGAGATCTTAACATAAATTCTGTAATTTTATTCTTACAACAACTCCATAAGGTAAATGATGTCATCATCTCAGTTTTGCAGATGAAGAAACTGAGGCACAAGTGGTGAGTGCCCGAGTGAGGATCTGAACCCAGGTGTCTCTCTTAAATACGAGCCTTTGATGGTTTAATAAGAACCATCTTTTCAACAGAAACCAGAGGCGGCCTCACATTATATTTGTTCATCCTAAAGTGATGTGCTTTGTTCTGTTTTAACTAAAGAGCTCAACACCTTTTTAACGTTAAGTCCATTGTTACACCTAACATTTGGAGCCAGCCAGATTGGACTTTTTGCTCTGCTACTTACTGTCCAAATGACCTAAGGCACTTTGCTAAAACCGCCCAGAGCCACAGTTGGCTCACCTGTGAAATGAACATTACAATAGCTACTCTATCGGGTAGGTCCTTATGAAGTTTAAATTAGACAAAGTGTATAAAAGTGTCTGGCATGTAGCAAACACTCAACACTCCCCTACCTTTATTAAGTAATTAGGCTTTTTCCTAATATACACACCGGAGACATGTTCTGAATTATGTAAGACAAAGCCATTTTGCCTTGTAAAAAGCCCTCAAGAGTTCCGGAGACGCCATTAAGTCTATGTGTTTGTTTGCAAATTTTTATTTTATTTTTTTGTGTTTTGTTTTGTTTTGTTATTGTTTTTTAGTTTGCCTCATGTGTACCAGAATCAGTGCTGCGTAGTTTGACCCTGATAGGATTGACTTTACAAATGAGACATTTTAAGTCACGTCTGCCAAGAGGTGTCATTTGAATGAAACTGTAACTTATACAAGTTTTCAGGTATTTTTAACCTGAGTTATCAGCTGTCTGCAGTTATTCATAACCTGAGGGGTGGATGGCCCTGAAGGGGAGGGATAAGAACTGCGGATCTTAGATATTCTGAGAACCCACTACTGTGAAATCATGTGCTGACAGCCCCAAAGGGAGCATAAACCAGGGGCTCTGATATCATGCAGCAGAAGAGCAAATTATTTCTCCAGGCTTTGAAGTATAGTATTCCTCGCCTTGGGAAATGCATGCAGAAACAGCACTTGAATCACTATAACTTCGCTGATCATTATTACAATAGAATAAAATTGAAAAAATGTCACCTAATCAAGTGTCTGCAGGATAAACCCACGATATCAGAGTTAGCAAGGAACATCCCGAGTCGGAGCTTCTCATGTAAGGTATGGACTTTTTAAGTTAACCTATTTATAGGTCATTAAGATAAATTTTAGTTTAATAATAAAGAATGGATAGGCCATCAGTTACTAATTTTCTCAGTAATTCTAGTGTGATTTTTATAATGTTAAAACTCAGTTGTGTATAGTTCAATATAAGTGTGAAAACATGCATTTATAGAGCTGTAATGTAATATATAAAGATGTATATTAATGAAAAATGGTTCAGCTTAGGAAATCTTATGCCTATGCGTGCATTTCAAAGTATAATTCACCTTCCCGAAATGCCTGGAATACCATAATAGCTTTTAAAAAAAATCCAATAATATACTAATTGCTTTATGAATCCCAAATTTGTAAGCTTCCATAACTCTATGTAATTGTGTGTTCTTTGTAAACAAAAAGAAAGAAAGAAAAAAAAAAAAAAAGACTTGGACTTTTGACCACTTGGGTCCTTCAGGAAGATGTTCTCAGACTATTGTACTTTCACCAGACCCCAAGCTATGGGCCTGACCACAACCTTGAGGATCTGATAGCCCTTGTAGGGAGCGTTCCCACACATTCCAATTTGCCTGGGACAGGCCCCATCTACACCTCTTGTCCCTGTGTAATTATTAATAGTGTTCTCTCAAAAATGTCCTGGTTATGATGGTAAGTTATGTGGACATCCTACTCATTTGGGATGAAACTATTTATGCTGCTGCCACTTTGACATACCTCCCCCACCATATACTTGTTATATGTTATATATATAGGTTCCTTAAATTATATTTGGGGGTGATACTCTTGCAGTAACTCAGCATATTATTTTAATATTTTAATTTCCGGTTTAAATTGTTTTGTTGCATACTGATTTTTTTCTTTTTAGTCTGTTTTGGCTACTTCATTTTTTATTGTGGTAAAATGTATATGACATAAAATTTGCCATTTTAACCACTTTTAAGTGTATAATTCAGTGGCATTAATTACAATCACAATGTTGTATAACCATTACCACTTTTTCCAAATCCCTGTCATCTCCCAAAAGAAATGTACCCATGAAACCATAACTCCCCACTGCCTCATTTTCCAAGTCCCTGGTCACCTTGAATCTACTTTGTCTCTATGAATTTGCCTGTTTTAGATAATTCATGTAACTGTTGTAGAATATATCAGAATTTTGTCCTCTTTATGGCTGAATAATGTTCCATTGTATATTTATATACCATATTATCCATTCGTCTGTCGGTGGACACTTGAACGGCTTCTCGTTTTAGAAATGATTTTTTTTCATCTTCTTTTGCTCAATTCCTTTATTTTATTTAACATTTGCTCTTAGTTCATACTTGTGGGTTCTTGTGTGGGTTTTGGTTTTTTGTCTGTTTTTTGTTTGGTTTTGCTTTTGATTTTTTATCTGTAGTTCCTAGACTTTTTTACTCTTTATGTCTTAATCTTTCAAATTATTTTTTATAGTATCATGGCTTAGTTTAGCATTTTGCATCTTCCTTTACTCAGAAATTCTTTATGCCTTTCATTTCATTATTTTGTGCCTGTGTGTGCAGCTTTAGTCTACTTAAGAAAGATAAACTTTTAAATTTTACCTGTTGGAAAAATGTTGGACCTATAGAACATCTTAGTTTACATTTTGCTTAGAACATTTTGTCATCTAGTACTCTTGAGTCTTAGTTTATAAATAGCAGGCAGGAATTACCAGTGAAGTGACAGCTGAGATGAGCTCACACCCTGAACAGGAGGTTGACTATTTTTTCCCTCCGTTTGTCCCTGAGGCAACTTTTCAGTTCTCTTTCCTAGATTCCTGTCACCTAGAAACTTTAACCTGACTCAATGACTGCAAGAAAAGTAGCTCTTTTAGTAACTCTTCAACCTGAAAAACTGGTCCTGCTTTCATGTGTCCTATATCAACCGTTTTCTTCTCTGAGAAGTGATAAGATCTGAAAGCTGTGCTCCCTGTCTTGTGTGATCCCGGGGACCTGGGGAGGCTGTGAGGAGACCTGTAAACAAGAATGCACATTTTCTTCTTTCAGCAAGCTTCTACTTAGTTCCAACTTTGTTCACTCCTACAGGTACAATAAAGTAAAAAAGAGTTGTTGGTGTCTGTAGGCAAATTACAAATAAATATGTATATTTACCTTAAGGCAAAGACCTGTTTAAGTTAACTAAAGAATAAGAGGGGCAGCATATGTAATAGAAATGCCAGAAGTCAAGGGGTCTGTCTATGACAGGTGTGTCTGTGAACTAGCCAGGATTCTAATCTTCCTGAATGGAAAAAGAAAGGGAGTTTCAACGTAG
Organism: Prionailurus viverrinus; assembly: GCF_022837055.1. Classification (NCBI taxonomy): domain Eukaryota; kingdom Metazoa; phylum Chordata; class Mammalia; order Carnivora; family Felidae; genus Prionailurus; species Prionailurus viverrinus. Next base: position 64,436,053 of record NC_062563.1, on the reverse strand, counting down.
TAGTCTAAAAGTCCTCCAGGTGCTATAGTCTCATGATCCTGTAGCTCTTCCTTATTAACCTTAACAACAGATTATCCCCTATACATTTGGGATTCTTTAGTACCAACCGTGTTCTACAGTATAGCTGTGTATCAGAAGTCCCTGGGAGCTTTTTAAAAATACAGACTTCTGGATCTCATCCCACATCTGCTGGATCAGAATCTCTATGGCTGGGGTCTTTCTCTCCTCCTCTTCCTCCTTTTTTTTTTTTTTTCTTTAAGTTTCTCAGATAATTCTGAAATTCCCAGCCTGACACTGACAGCAGACTTGCATTTAGGATCTAGAGACACTTGGTTACCAACTGTTACTGATCTAAACCTAATTGAATTCATTCAGTTCTGAAGTTCTTACTGGCAGGTACCTGAGCTTTCCTTTTTTTTTTTTTTTTTTTTTTTTTTCCACCCCGTTAATTTTTGAGAGAGCGCAAGCGGAGGAGGAGCAGAGAGAGAGGGACAGAGGATCTGAAGCAGACTCTGTGCTGACAGCAGAGAGCCTGATGTGGGGCTTGAACTCACAAACCATGAAATCATGACCTGAGCCAAAGTTAGATGCTCAACTAACTGAACTGACTGAAGCACCCAGGTGCCCCTTAGCTTTCCATTCAACAGTACCAGAAGGCAAGTTGAATTTAGTCCATTATACTCCTACAGCAGCTAGTAATAGTCAAAGACCAACATCAAACCAAATACCACATTTATCTTCTACAGCATTCTGCTCTGCCTTCAAGAATAATTCCTAAGATCTTTGGTCATGCAGAGCTGAACAAGATACAAAAAGAAAACCAAATAAGAAAAGAGAACATGCTAAATCCTTTGACTAAACATGTTGGCTGTTTCTACAGTACAGATTATAGCAAATCCTGCAGTAGTTCTAGGATAGATAATTTGGTAGTGGATATCCTCACTAGCACTTCTGACCTGTGATTTGTAGGAATTACCAAAGGGTTGGAAACATCATCAGAAAGAAGAAGAAAGGGGGTATTTTAAAGTTAAACTCAGGAGGGGCACCTGGGTGGCTCAGTCAGTTAAGCGTAACTTTAGCTCACGTCATGATCTCACAGTCCCTGAGCTCAAGCCGTGCATCGGGCTCTGTGCTGACAGCTCAGAGCCTGGAGCCTGCTTCAGATTCTGTGTCTCCCTCCCTCTCTCTGCCCCTGCCCCCACTCGTGCTCTGTCTCTCTCTGTCTCAAAAATAAATAAACATTTTTTTTTTAATTTAAAAATAAAACTCCGGAAAGCAAGAAAAGAAAGTGAACATTGTAGTCTCATAATTTTTTGTAGTAATTCAGAGTGAGGTTGCCTTGTAGGTACAGCTTCATATTTTCTCCACAGTCCATTTGTTCTTTAACCTGCTGGAGTATGGCTCCTATTCCTCCTTTAAAATCTCAAGTCAGTGTCACCAATGATGGAGCGTATTTCAACCCAGTAGACCTTTCTCTTTCCTCCTCTTACAGGCTTTCTCAGTAAATTTGATACACTTGACCATCTCTTCTTGAAAGACTCTTTTGTGTTTGCTTCTTGACTCCATGTTTTCCTGGTTTTCTAACCCCCCTTACAAACCTGTCTTCAGTCTTCTTTTCTAACTTTTCTTTCATAGGACGTCTACGTTTTGGAGTTTCCCAGGGCTTAGTCCTCCTGCCCCTTTTTTCTCTCTTTAATTTCTTCTCAAGCAATCTTATCCATTCGTATGGATTTAAGTATCGTAGCAGTTATACATCCCAGACTCCCCTCTGCTACACGGTATTTTGCAGCCTACTTAATTAACACTTGCCAGTTGAACATCTTGCAACAAACTTTCCACAGTTGAACTTCCCCAACCCAGTTCTACTTTTCATTGCTGTATACTCAGTTGTTCACAACTGGAAACACAGAAGTTTTTATTCTTCCTGTTCCTTTACCTGCCATCACTTCACTTAATACTGTATCCCAAACAGGCTTCATGATTTTTGCCATATCTCAATAGCACCAAGGCTATTGTTTACTTAATTATTTTAGCTTCATCAACTTCTCTTATTCCAAGGAATAAATTTAGTAAATGATGTGCAAATTGATGTGCTAGTTATATTCTTTCTAATAAAATGTCCACATATCCCAAATCCTATATGCCATCATGTTGACATGCTTTCAGAAACACTGCACCGACCTCCAATATATATATTGCATCTATTTTTCTCTGTCCATACCATCACCTTTATAGTCATCTTTCACCTGGACTGCTAGTAAAGCCACCTAAACAGGCTCCTTGTTTGCCCTCTTCTTCCCTTCCAACCCATTTTCCGTACAACTGGAAAAATGATCTTAAAATATGAATTAAATGATGTCCGTACCCAACTTAAAATCCTTCCAGAATTTCTTACTACATAAAGATAAAATCCAGTTTTCTATTCATGTCCCCCAAGGGCCCGTAGCATTTTACACTGTCTTATTTCATGTCACTTGGCTCCCCGTCCACCTTGGTAAAGCTGCGGTGATTATATCCCAGATCAAAGAATACAGCTCTTTCCCATCCATCTTAGGGCCTGTACGTGGCATTCCCTTTAGGTCACTTACTTCTACATGTCTAGTTTCTTGTCCTATTTTAGGTCTTGATAAATGGTACTTCCTAAGAAAGTACATTTCCAATTATGGTGATCAAAGTAACTTCTTTGCTTTGTTATTTTCTACTTTAGCTTTGTTTTCTTCCTGTCACTCTAATTATTATTTCATCGGTCATTTTCCCTTTTTATTTTGTCTTCCTAACTGAAATGTAAAATTCATAGGGCACCTGGGTAGCTCAGTCAGTTAAGCATCAGACTCAGTTCTAGCTCAGGTCATGATCTCATGGTCATGAGATCGAGCCCCGCATCCGCACCCAGCATGGAGCCTGCTTGGGATTCTCTCTCCGCCGCTCCCCAGCTTGCACATGCATGCTTGCTCACTCTCAAAATAAACCTTAAAAAATAAAATGTAACATTCAGAAGGGTTTGGTCCATTCCTATCTTGTTCAACATTGTTTCCCTGTTTCTGAAACATTGCATGACAGTAGTATTAAATGAATGCCTGTCCCCATAAATATGGGCCTACGTCAGTTTTAAGAATGCCATTCTGTGGATTGCAATATAATTATTGAACCTACCTCCCGAAATAAAGGATTGAGCTAGACAAAAAAAGAAATGACTCAGATGTAGTTAAGGTCCTGCCACGCAGCGGGAGCAGCATGTGTAAAGCTTCAAATCTAGAGAGGGCATCTGTACAAGTAGTGTAGCCAAAGTGGTCAAAAATGAACCAATAGAAGTAAACAGGGGCCAGAACATGTATAGACAATTTTGTAAATCTTGTGAGAAGTTTAAACTACATCCTAAAAGTAACAGAAAGCCATTGAAAATCAGGTGCAGTCAGATTTGCATTTTAGAAGAATCATTCTGACAGAACTGCAGAAAATTGATTGGAAGTAGGAGGCCTTGCCAGGAACTCAGATGCATGAAGATGAGAGTCTAACCTAAGGCCATAGCCATGAGAATGGAGAGAAGTAGATTTGAGGAAAGATTAAAGAGCTAGAATCACTCAAACTTCTTCATTATAGGATGATTACATTTTATTGTGGACATCTTAGTAGAGGAATAGAGAATATAGGTTGATAATCCCTCTTCTGTTTGCATTTTAAAATTCAGAAGCCTCTTACAGAAGTTGTTTTAACTCTACCCCCATCCCCCACAAACTGACACAAAGCTATTATAGTTTTTATCCCACTTAATAGATGTTTTGCTCCAAAATCTTTTGTGTTTCATTACAAGATAGTGTCCCCCACCCCCACCCCCACCCCCACACACACACTTACTGGGATAGGCGCCATGTTAACTTTGCAAAATCATTACATTCCAAAGCACATCTAGGCATCATTACGTTTCAGATGGACTTATGTCATAGTCACAAGTATATACTCTGTTACTTAGATCTTAAGGGTGAGGACAGAGAAGAAATAGATATAATTCACTACTAAAGTGGAGATTTCTTTTTTTTTTTTTTTTTCAACATTTATTTATTTTTAGGACAGAGAGAGACAGAGCATGAACGGGGGAGGGGCAGAGAGAGAGGGAGACACAGAATCGGAAACAAGCTCCAGGCTCTGAGCCATCAGCCCAGGGCCTGACGCGGGGCTCGAACTCACGGACCACGAGATCGTGACCTGGCTGAAGTCGGACGCTTAACTGACTGCACCACCCAGGCGCCCCTAAAGTAGAGATTTCTATAGACAGTTGGATATCTGAGTCTGGAATTTGAGAAGAGTTATCCATAAATAGGTACTGAGTTTAGGCCATAAAAACCATACTTCATTTAATTGTGCTATTAACTATTATATAATTCCTGAATGTAGGGAGGGCACCTGAGTGGCTCAGTCAGTTAAGCATCTGACTCTTGGTTTCTGCTTAGGTCATGATCTTACCGTTTTGTGAGTTCAAACCCCATGTTGGGCTCTGCGCTGCCAGTGCTGAGCCTGCTTGGATTCTCGCTCTCTCCCTCTCTGCCTCTTCCCTACTCATGCTCTGTCTCTCTCAAAATAAGTAAACTTTTAAAAATAAATAAATAAAAGAATTCCTGATTACATTCACATGCTAATGTTTATCAAATTAATTTCTGAATTGATAAAACCAGCTTACAAACCAGGAATATGAGAGTTCTGTCTGTATCTCAAGTAACACTTGATATTATCAGACCTTTTCTTTTTTCCCCTTCCAACAGGTAAATATATCAGTATGTCAAGTGTGTCATTAATATTCAGTGTCCTGATTAGTGATAAAGTTGAGGATTTTTTCTGTGCTCATTAACCCCTTTTGTCTTCTTGAATTGCATGTTCACATCCCTTAACCACTTTTCCAATGAGTTTTCATTTTCTTACTGGTTCATAAGAGGTATTTACATGTCCTTTGTCTTTTGTGTGCTGTAGGTATCTTTTCTGTATCTTTTCTGTGCTATGTGTTTTCACTTTGCTTATGATGTCTTATTTAAATGGGTTTTTTTAATTTTTATGTTTTATGCTTTGTTTCATTTTACTCAGCAATTATTTGTTGCACCCCTACTCTGCACCATTCTAGCAATTGGGTGTATAGCGGTGAGCAGAGGAAGCAAAAATCCCTGCCGTCATGAAGCTTACCATTCTAGTTGAGAGAAGAGAGAAGAGCGAAAAAGTATATGAATAAAATATAAAGTATGTCAGAGGCAATAGGTACTGTGAAACATAAAATAAGACAGGGAAAGAATGAATAGGCCATACTGAGATAGGGAGAGTTGTTATTTAATAGGATGGTCAGGGAAGGCCCAACTGAGAAGGTGACATTTGAGAAATAGCTTGAAGGAGATGTTTGGGCATAGGGCATAGCAGGTTCTAAGAAACAGAGTTGGGAGCAAGCCAGTCATGTTCAAGCAGTATCAAAGAGGCCAGTGTGACTCAGAGTAAGTGGGTGTGGGAGGAATATAGTAGTAGATGGAGTCAGCAAGGTAGTGAAACAAGATCCTTTTGGACCTTGTAGACCATTGCAAGCATTTTCCCTTTTCTTCTTGAGCAAAATGGGAAACCATTGGAGGGCTTTGAGTCAAGAAATGATATCTGACTTTAGGCTCATGCTAGCTCTTTTGTTGAAAATAGCTTATGGAAGACAGGAGCAGCAGCAGAGAGCATTTAGGCTTTTGCAGTAATCCAAAGGAGAGAGGATAACAGTACCACCAGAGTAGTTCCAGTACAAGAGTAAGAAGTGGTCAGATTCTAGATGTATCTTAAAAGTTGAAAGGATTTGCAGATCACTTGGTTGTATCAAGAGAGAAAAGACTGGTTTGAAGCTTGAGCAACTGGAAGGACAGAATTGTCATTTATCAGGATGGGAGTGATTGAAGAACAAGACTTTTTTGGGAGAGAGGATACATGGGGAGACTGGAAGTTCGGTTTTGGACATTTTTTGACATACCTATTAGTCATCCAAAGTGCAAATGTTGAACAAGTCTGTTGGATATAGAAGTTCAGCTTATGCAGGGGAAAGTTCAGGCTAGAGATACAAATTTGGGAGTCCTCAGCATATAAAAATAGCATTTAAGGTCACGAGGCTGGATGAGATCATCAAGGGAATTGGTGCAGACTGTAGATGAAGAAATGGTCCAGGGCATGCTGATGTTAAGAAGCCAGGAAGTAGGAACCCATTAAAGAGACTGAGAAGGGCCAGTGAAATAGGAAAACAGTGAAAATGAGGTGTTCTGGAAGTCAGGTGAAGAAAAGTGTTTTCAGGAGGAGGAAGTGATCAACTGTGGCATGATGCTTATAGGTTAAGTAATATGAATACCTAGAATAACCTTTGTATTTTGCAGTGCTGTGGCCATCAGTGACCTTAACAAGAGAGTCAGTGGAATGAGAAGGGCAAGGAAAAGGAAGAAAGGAATTGGAGGCAGAGAGCATAGGAAACGATTACTTCCCTTCGTTTAACAATCACTTTTGAATAACAAAATAGCGAATATAGCTAGATATTTTAAGTAAATATAATTAAGATTATTAAGACGTGTTTCACAGATGCTAAATAAGGTGTGTACTAATATGAATACACTTCAGGTATGTTAATTACAGATTACATATGGTCCAGTGTAAAACAACAGAGACTGTTTATCAAGTCAAAGAAGTTCCTAGTTTTTCTAAATTCTCCATTCTTAATTAACGTTTCGTTTTTTTAAAGTGCCTTGATTATTTTCTTTTTTTTTCTGCATTAATTGAAATGGCCCTAAGATTTGTCTCTTTTATTTGTGTTAGATTACAATAATAGATTTTGTAATATTGAACCATCTTTTCATTCTTAAGATATATCCTACTTGGTCACGTAGGATTTTATTATTATGTTACTATTTTTCGTTTTGTGCTTTTTAAAAATACATTAATTCATTATACTTTTGGGTTTTTTAGTCTACATTTTATGATAAGATTGATTTTTAATTGTCTTTTATCGTCATTGTCCAGTTTTGGTGTCAAGGTTTTATTTGCCTGATAATATGAATAGTTTTAAATAGTTGACATTGTTTTCTTAGCATTTGAAAAGATCCTTGAAGATTTAAGAAAACAACTTTTTTTTTTTTTTTTTTCAACATTTATTTATTTTTGGGACAGAGAGAGACAGAGCATGAACGGGGGAGGGGCAGAGAGAGAGGGAGACACAGAATCGGAAACAGGCTCCAGGCTCTGAGCCATCAGCCCAGAGCCCGACGCGGGGCTCGAACTCACGGACCGCGAGATCGTGACCTGGCTGAAGTCGGACGCTCAACCGACTGCGCCACCCAGGCGCCCCAAGAAAACAACTTTTGAAAGCAACTGGGTTTGGTATCTCTTTTAAGAGGATACTTAATTACCACTTAATTTCTTTGATAGTTATTGGCTTATACAGCTCTTCCTTTTTTATCCATTTTTAGAATTCATTTATTTTCTGGGAAATTATTCATTTATCTGTTTTCAAATGTATACACACAAAGAACTTTATTGTGATTTTTTTAAATCTGTATTATATCTGTAGTTATACCACCTTTTTCATTTCTAATATTCTTTTGAAAAGAACCAACTTTTTTTTTTTTGAAAATTTTATTTTTAAGAAAGAGAGAGAGAGAGACAAAGCACAAATGGGGGAGGGGCAGAGAGAGAAGGAGACACAGAATCCGAAGCAGGCTCCAGGCTCTGAGCTGTCAGCACAGAGCCTGATGCTGGGCTCCAACTCACAAAGTGTGAGATCATGACCTGAGCCAAAGTCAGGCACTCAACCGACTGAGCCACCCAGGTGCCCCGAAAAGAACCCACTTTTTATTTTGTTGATCTTCTCTAGTTTCTTTACCAATTTCACTGAAACCACTTTATTTTGTTTCTTCTACTTCCTTTAGGTTTACTCTCTACTCAAGTTGAAATGCTTCATACTGCATTTCACAGGACCTATAATGTCAGTCTTTCCTACTATTAATGATGTTAAGTTTGATAATTTTGGTTACAGTAATAATTGCTAGTTCTCCATACATAAAGGGACCTTATTCCCTTTGCAGTTACTAAGTAATCAGTAGGGTAGTACTTCAGTACTGTGTTACCCAACATCGTTTCACCTAATACATTTAACAACCGTTGATGATCTTTACCCTGATCAGTTGTTTCACTGGGGTTGCTAATGATTTTCCTAATTCTATTATTTCTACATTTATTAGCTGATACTATTTTGTAAAGAAGAGTTTTCTTTTTTGTTGAACTCTTTTTTCACTTTAGTGTGTTTGGGGAGTTTTGTTTTGGTTTGGTTTGGTTTTTCAACTTACTTTGAATTTTTATATTTTTCAGGGTAATATCAGTTTTAATCATTATTTTTTTGATGCTCAAATTGTCCCAGATGTAGGAACCTCTACAGACGGGCCCTTTTAATGCAGCTCCATTAATCTTTGGGCATTTCCTTGCTTTCTGACTAAGCCTTTCTGACTTACTCTCTTGCCCTGGACTCGGAATTAACCATTTATTAATGGTACCATCTTGACTAAAAGCTGTCCAGTATTTTTCTACTGTGTGATTTTTTGGTCTTTAGAATTACGCATTTTTTGCCATAATGAAGTTCATATATTCCATCCTCCTGTTTCATAAGTTTCATTGTTAAAATGGTTTTATACTAGGCTACCTGGAAGGTAAAGAGTGCTTTTTTCCACTAATGGAGTCTCTCTTGATATCTCTTGATACTGTATATGTAACCTTAAAATTTTAAGTTAAAGCTATCCTCACCTCAGCTCCATTAGGTAGTATATATGCCCTTCAGACCAGTAGACTATTAACATATTAAGACACTTGGCTGTAATGGGTAGGTTTAGCTGTGTAACCTAATGATAATGCTAAGTGGCATTGAAATGAAAGCTTAAAACACCCAATGGGTATTGTTGGGACAGAACTAAAACCAAGAACAACTTGGAATACTTTATGAATATTGTAGAAAACCTCAATTTTTTCTGGGAGTAATTCTTCTTAAGGAATTATTTACAAAGCTCTGAATTCTTCCAAATTAAGGCTTTTAAAAATCATACTGCTTTCAGGGTTATTTTGGTTCAGATAAGCTTGGTATATTTGGATTTTTGACACAGAAAAAGGTTAATCAAGAATAAAATTGACTAAGAGAACAGGTAGTATACCCAGTTCTGTGCCTTTACCCCTGTGTTGGCCATGGCTCTATAAGAATGGGTATTAAGAAAAAGAAGAATGGTTATTTAAAAGGAGATGCAGAATGTGCTAGAAACTGCAAGATAGAAAGAGGTACTCCTCATAGCTATCCTAACTCTACTTCATAGCTACTCTACTTGAGAAGGTCTGATGAAATTACAGAATAAATAAGCAATATATCTGGAGACAAAAAAACAGCTCCTATCGCTAAGTTACAGTTTGAAGATAGATTTCTAATGATCTCCTGATTTGTGTTTTAGATAATAGGAAATTACTAATACAGATATTTCACCTCACTACTCTAAAGATCAGCTCTAGATTTTGTGTAAATGCTAAAAAATAAATGAAAAATAAACATGAGCCTCCAGTATTTGATTTCAAATAATTATTCAAGCATATTAAGTGTATGATTGAAGTAGAGACTGAATGACTTAGACTACCATAACAACAATTGTTCCTAATGGGAATCTCATCCAAATCATAAAGCATCTCAAAAAGTCCAAAAGAAAAACGTAGAAAATGATCATTTTTCCAGTAATTTGTTTTGGTGATATTTCTGTTTTATTCGTGTGTTTAATTTTAGATTTTAAACTGTGACATAAATTGTATTTATAGCTTACATTCTCTACAGTGTTGGTAAAGTATCATGGACACACTTGTGCAATAAATATTTACCAGCTGTTAGAGGTCCTTCCCAAAGGCTTAGTGCCCCTCTGGCACAAATCACTGTACAGTTGTCGTCTTGGGCAGAAAGCTGACGTTGAAAATCTTGGCTAGAATTCTTTTTGCTTAACCAAAGCAAACCTGTGGAGTTTTGAATTAGTGAACCTTTTTTGTGTGATAACTGAGGTTTCTGCCTTATCCAAATTTTAATAATGCATACGGCATTTACATACTCACCAGAGGTCACCTAAAGCCATTAGCTTTTCATATATACTTCCAATAAGACACTAAATGCTTCTTTAGCTATAATCTGTATCTCTGCTCGTGTTTATTAATTTTCCATTATTTTTTCTTGTATACAGTGAACATACTATTTTTTTCCTTAAACTTAAAGAGAAGCTCTTTTTTAAAGTATTAATTAACCTTTTGATCTGATAAACATTAGGAGATTCCTTATCCCCACAAGAGAAGAAAATTGCAGCTAATAAAGATATAAAGTAAGACACATTTCCTGTAATACTTGCTGTGAATAGAGTAATAGTGAACATTTACTAATAAAGATAATGCCTTCCTCTCCCTTTGAACTGTCCTTCCTTTTAGGAAGTATTATAGTACTTTATAAAACTCAGTAAACAGATTTTTCTATCTCTTACACCTGACTACTAAATGTGTAAATGTCCTTTCCTGCTTAATTTTGTATAAATCTTACAGTATTTCTGAACATTCTCCAGTGCTTCTTAATGCTTCTGCATCTTAAGGACTAAATAACGTGTAAATTAATAGTATAGCCATCAGGTGTTCACCTTATTTTATTTGTTTACATCTTTAAATGAAAAAGAGGGGATCGTTTATTGAGGTTAAGAAACATCATTTATGATGAAATACATATTTCATAGGTTTAAACCTAACATTGTAGTACTTGCAAGAAAAGTAAGTAAGGACGAGCTCTAAAAAGCAAAGGTCTTTTTCTCTAGTTTGAAATATTATGATCATACCAGTAAACTTTTTCCAGGATTTTCTGCCTATTAAACAAGAAAACAAAGACTCACTTTCAGAAAACATGGATGCATTCGAAAAAGTGAGAACAAAATTAGAAACACAGCCACAAGAAGAATATGAAATCATCAATGCAGAGGTAGGATATCTTACTTTTTTTTTTCCTACATCTCATATTACCAGTCAAGATGCAAATGAAGTACTTTGTTTTTTGGGGGTTTTTTTAAACTTTTTTTAATGTTTATTTTATTTTTTGAGAGCGAGACAGGGTATAAGTGGGGGAGGAACAGAAAGAAAGGGAGACACAGAATCCAAAGCAGGCTCCGGGGTCTGAGCTGTCAGCGCAGAGCCTGACATGGGGCTCAACTCACGACCTGTGAGATCATGACCTGAGCTGAAGTCAGATGCTTAACCGACTGAGCCACCGAGACACCCCGCAAATCAAGTGCTTTGTGAATTTAGACATAAACCCACATCAAAATTAGACCTTTAAAATATGCTGAAAAACTTAAACAGAGAATAATCAGTGTGATTTTTTAAATAAACAAAGGTCAAAGTGAATTTCCAAGCTATTGTGTTAATTCTATTTTTTGGAAACAACCAGTTCTTTTTTAAAATGTTGTTAACAATTCCAAGGAGAGGGGCACCTCGGTGGCTCAATTGAGCTAAGCATCTGACAGTTGACTCTTGATTTTGGCTCAGGTCATGACCTCACAATTCTTGAGTTTAAGCTCTGCATCAGCACAGAACCCACTTGGGATTCTCTCTCTCCTTCTCTCTGCCCCCCTGTGCATATGCGTGCACTCTCTCTCTATCCATCTCAAAATAAACTTTAAATTAAAAAATAATAATAATTTCAAGGAAAAGTTCATATGAAACCATCATGTTTTTATTATTTGAAAAGTATCTGACTGCCTGTCTACACTTTTTTTAATAAAAGGAATTCACTTGAAGTAGTATAATACCACAAAAGCCAAGTATTTGATCTTTTATGGTTACCACAGTCATAAATATTCAGTTGAAGCAGATTGAACATGCATGTTGCAAATTGCCCAATAAGACTGGAAAATAGAACCACAACTTATAAATGAAAATCATATTCATAGGAGAATGGAAATAGCAGTAGGTTAAAAATCAGGAATCCAGATTCAGAATATGCCATTTACTAGCAGGTGATAAATGCATCTTAGGCTACCTGAAATCCTGTCGATCAGTCAGTTGCATTTAATATGTAGGTATTAGACAAGAGCACTATTTATATATTGAGTAATATTCTCTCGATCTCAAATTGTGTATATCTGTCAACCTGGAAGATGCTTTGTGTGAAATCAAATCGAAACCATGGACAGTTGGTAGTGACTGCATACTTAGAGGAAAAGAATCTCAGCAAGTTTTTGACCGGATTTTCAGAGTAGTCTGAGCCATAATTTCTTCATCTGCCTCATTTTGGATTACCTTAAAGCTGCATTCAATCTCTATTAATGGAATCCCACCATAGGGATGTCAGATACTCCCAAATATACCTAAAGTGATTTATACAGTCATAAGAACCGACATAGATTTTGTTACACCTTCTCTTTGTTGCCTCCTACATTTATATGTTAGAAACTTCAGTGATTATGGATGTATGAAAACCATATCTTAACCACTGTGTTGTTAAAAGTGATCCGTTTTGTGTTTGTCATGTGTTCATCCATAGACTTCAGTAGGTCTACTGAAGATTTCATTTCTTCATTTTAAATGGTCAGATCATTAAACAATTAAATTGTGTTTAAATAATTATTAAATAAATCGTTTGTTTCTTTTTTGTCAGGTGAAGCATGGTGGTTTTGTTTATTATCAAGAAGGTTGCTGCTTGGTTCGTTCCAAAGATGAAGAAGGTACACCACAGTTTTCCCATTTTTATTTTTTAACATACTTTGATTTTTTATATTTCACGTATTTCATAGGAAACTTGGTATTAATTTCTTAAAGGTATAGAAAAAAATTTTTTTAGATTTCTGCATTTAAAAAAAATAACTAGTTAGTATCTGGGTTTACTTAAGATATAATTAAGAGGTACATCCAAAAGCTTTGGTGGGGAGAATGGAGGTGAGAACCAGCATTTTTTTTAATATCTCCTATATTAATTCTGTTGAAATAATAACACTTTAGGTTCTATATGATCTATAAATACTAGACTATATCAAATAATATCACATAGGCTGATGTGTGGAATAACACTGAATAGCATAGGACAATAATAAATAACAAAATGCCAGTTTCTATGCAAATAAAGCTGTTATCAAGGCAGAAGGAGGCTGGATTGTATCCTCTTCTAGAAGGGGAATGCTAATTTAAAACATTGAAATACTAAAGATTTTTTTAACTACATCTTGTGGAGTTATCACTTTCATACTTGTCTTTATGCAGCAGATAATGATAATTACGAAGTTTTATTCAATTTGGAGGAACTTAAATTAGACCAGCCCTTCATTGATTGTATCAGAGTTGCTCCTGATGAAAAATATGTAGCTGCTAAGATAAGAACTGAAGATTCTGAAGCATCTACCTGTATAGTTGTGAAGCTAAGTGATCAGCCTGTAATGGAAGCCTCTTTCCCAAATGTGTCCAGTTTTGGTAAGCCACCAAACAAAACAGTCTTCTGTGTTATGACAACTGTAAGAGAATTGTCAGCACTTTTGAAACGTTTTTACTTGTCCGTGTGAGTGAATAAGAAAGTGAATGCCTAATCCTTTTATCCCTATGGACCCAAAGCTTCCTGTGTGTCTCTCATTCAAGAGACCTTGCCTTCCTAACTATATATCCAAATTCATGTTCATGTGTTTTAAAGTACTACAACCAGAATCCAGGCTGTACGGTTTATTTTGATATATCAATAATTCTTTGCAAATTTATTAACTCAGATACATTTTTGCACATAAGTTGTATCTTAATATGTTACTGAACTTTAATTTTAGGTATCTATTTTTTTAATTTCACATTATCTTGTCAACTATTAGAGCAAATTGCCCAAGGTCACTACCGAGAAACTTTGGAAGATGTTGAGCTAACTAACTCACTAATAGAATTTGTCATATTTTTACTAGTAGAACCAACTTTAAATTTTCTCTTTTATTGGGGCACCTGGATGGCTCAGTTGGTTAAGCGTACAGCTTCAGCTCCGGTCATGATCTCACCATTCTGAGTTTGAGCCCCATGTCAGGCTCTCTGCTGAGAGCCTAGAGCCTGTTTCAGATTCTGTGTCTTCTCTCTGCCCCTCCTCCCCTCATGCTCACTCGCTCACCCTCTCTCTCTCTCTCTCTCTCTCTCTCTCTCAAAAATAAGTAAACATGAAAAATTTTTTTTTAATTTTTTAATTTTACCTTTTATCATTGAGTGATACATATGTTCATAGTTTATCTTCCTTTTTCATTTTCTACTTTAATTTTCCCCATTGTTTAATAACTAAGTGCTTTTGCGGCAAATTGAAATTTTAGTCTAATTGATTCTTAGATTTACAATTTTGCACATTTTAACCTCTTTAAAAATCAAGATCCATATTATACAATGATATCTTACAGTTACTGTCAGCCAGGTGGCAGTCACGATGTAATCGTGTGAAAACTTCCATTGACAGCTTCTGGTAAGAGCAAGAAAACTCCAGCATTAAATGTATTAAATGAGATATCCTATGGCTTGAAAGCAGACAGAAAAGAGGCATGAGAGAAAGTGATCTGGTATTTCTTCAGACTTAAAGTTAGGGGTTGTAGATGGAAACAATTCATCCCATGTAAGCTGTGACTCTGAAAATACTAAACATTCGACTCTTATTCAGAAACCTGGGACTGAGAACTGCTTGAAACCTTGGAATTGATGTGGCAGTATTTTATTTTCTGGAAAGCTCTCTGACTTATTTTGGTGACCACGATCAAACCTGTGTTCAATTTACATTTCCAGGGATGAACTTGTGCATCTCTTTTTTGAGGAAACTCAAAATTTGAATGCACTGTGCCCTTTTTTCAACTTCGAGTAGTATGTAATGTCTATAAATCTTTAATTATTTTCTTTCAGAATGGGTAAAGGATGAAGAAGAGGAAGATGTTTTATTCTACACCTTCCAGAGGAACCTTCGCTGTCATGATGTGTATCGAGCAACTTTTGGTGATAACAAACGTAATGAACGTTTTTACACAGAAAAGGACCCAAGGTACTAGAACAATGAAATTAAATTTTTTCCTCCAGGGTTTATCTCCAAGTTATCTAAAGTGCGGTTCTTGGTTGACATAAGATGTTGATTTCAGCTGGAACCAGGTGTAATAGGGAAGATAAGCATAATCATTCTTTTATTAGTTGTTTGGATTCAAAATTGGAATATGGATCTATTCAAACTCCAGAGTTAACCCAAATATACCAGTACACTGCATATGCTAAGTTGCTTACATTCTTTTGGGACCGTGACATATGAGGAGAGTTGTTAAGTCTTTAATCGGGTTGTCATACTGCGTTTCTAGATCTCTTATAAACCATAGAATATGGTTCTATAAACTAGAATGCCATGGTGTCAATTGCACAGAATTGACTACATTTTATATAGATGATCTTTCATTTAACTTCTATTGCTTTGAGCCACGATGTCCACTGGTGTTTAAATTTTACTCTCTCCAGTATTTTGATAATTGCTTCTTAAAACTAATTCTCTTTGGGGCGCCTGAGTGGCTTAATCGGTTAAGTGCCTGACTTTGGCTCAGGTCATGATCTTGCAGTTCGTGAGATCGAGCCCCACGTCAGGCTCTGTGCTGACAGCTCAGAGCCTGGAACCTGCTTTGGATTCTGTGTCTCCCTCTCTCTCTCTCTCTGCCCCTCGCACTCTGTCTCTCTCAAAAACAAACAAACGTGCATGCATGCATGCATGCATGCATGCATACATACATACATAAAACTATAAAAGTAATGCTCTTTACTCCTTGTAATCCAGGACTCATGTCTTATACTCAGCAAGCGTGAGAGGAAATGACAGTAAGTTTATCTGGCAAAATCCTATTATTCTTACCCAGATACACTTTTCCAAATGACTTATTAGAAACAGATTTTTGCTTGACACCAGGTCCTGTCACCTTATATGTCAATTAACGGTACAGTTTGGACAGTGTCTGAACAGAAAAAAAAAAAAAGATTTAACACCAAATCTATGTCAGTGAAATTGATACTCAAAACAAGAAAATTAACCCATCATTTCATGAAATGTCAAAACTGACAGGGATGTAATGAAAATCTTGTACAGTCCCCAGTTTATATTGAAAATTTGAGATCTGAAGAAGTTCCATTTTTCCAGCCCATAGAACTAACATTGTTGGCCTCGTGATGCTGCCCTTGCTTTTTTTTTCTTTCTGTTGATGATTGTTTTGATGAGAAATTACTAGAACTATTCATATGATTCCACTATTATTTTCTTTTTTTATATAATACTATTGTCAAATTGGTTTCCATACAACACCCAGTGCTCATCCCAACAGGTGCCCTCCTTAATGCCCATCACCTCTCCCCCTCTCCCCCACCCCCCATCAACCCTCATTTTGTTCTCAGTATCCAAGAGTCTCTTATGGTTTGCCTCCCTCCCTCTCTCTAACTTTTTTCCCCTCTTCCCTCCCCCCATGGTCTTCTGTTAAGTTTCTCAAGATCCACATAAATGAGTGAAAGCATATGCTATCTTTCTCTGACTGACTTATTTCACTTTAGCATAATACCTTCCAGTTCCATCCACATTGCTGCAAATAACCAGATTTCATTCTTTCTCATTGCCAAATAGTATTCCATTGTGTGTATAAACCACATCTTCTTTATCTATTTGTCAGTGGATGGACAGTTAGGCTCTTTCCATAATTTGACTATTGTTGAAAGTGCTGCTATAAACATTGGGGTACATGTGCCCCTATGCATTAGCACTACTGTATCCCTTGGGTAAATTCCTAGCAGTGCTATTGCTGAGACATAGGGTAGATCTATTTTTAATTTTTTGAGAAACCTCCACAGTTTTCCAGAGCAGCTGCACCAGCTTGCATTCCCACCAACCGTGCAAGAGGATTCCTGTTTCTCCACATCCTCCAGCATCTGTAGTTTCCTGGTTTGTTCATTTTAGCCACCTTGACCGGCATGAGGTGGTATCTCAGTGTGGTTTTGATTTGTATTTCCCTGATGAGTAGTGATGTTGAGCATCTTTTCATGTGTCTGTTGGCTATCTGGATGTCTTCTTTGAAAAAGTGTCTATTCATGTCTTCTGCCCATGTCTTCACTGGCTTATTTGTTTTTCAGGTGTGGAGTTTGGTGAGTTCTTCATAGGTTTTGGATACTAGCCCTTTATCCAATGTGTCATTTGCAAATATCTTTTCCCATTCTGTCGGTTGCCTTTTAGTTTTGTTGATTGTTTCCTTTGCAGTACAGAAGCTTTTTATCTTGATGAGGTCCCAGTAGTTCATTTCTCCTTTTAATTCCCTTGCCTTTGGAGATGTGTCGAGTAAGAAACTGCTGCAGCTGAGGTCAAAGAGGTTTTTTTCCTGCTTTCTCTTCTAGGGTTTTGATAGTTTTCTGTCTCATATTCAGGTCCTTTATCCATTTTGAGTTTATTTTTGTGTATGCTGTAAGAAAATGGTCTAGTTTCATTCTTCTGTCCAGTTTTCCCAGCACCATTTGTTAAAGAGACTGTCTTTTTTCCATTGGATACTCTTCCCTGCTTTGTCAAAGATTAGTTGGCCATACATCTGTGGATCCAATTCTGGGTTCTCTATTCTATTCCACTGGTCTATGTGTCTGTTTTAGTGCCAGTACCATACTGTCTTGATGATTACAGCTTTGTAGTAGAGGCTAAGGTCTGGGATTGGGATGCCTCCCACTATGGTTTTCTTCTTCAGTATTACTTTAGCTATTTGGGGTCTTTTGTGATACCATACAAATTTTAGAATTGTTCATTCTAGCTTTGAGAAGAATGCTGGTGCAATTTTAATTAGGATTCCATTGAATGTGTAGATTGCTTTGGGTACTATTGACATTTTAACAATATTTATTCTTCCAATCCATGAGTATGGAACGTTTTTCCATTTCTTTGTATCTCCTTTAGTTTTCTTCATAAGCTTTCTATAGTTTTCAGCATATAGATCTTTTACATCTTTGGTTAGCTTTATTCCTAGGTATCTTATACTTCTTGGTGCAGTTGTGAATGGGATCAGTTTCTTTATTTGTCTTTATGTTGCTTCATTATTGGTGTATAAAAATGCAGCCAATTTCTATACATTGATTTTGTACTCTGACTTTGCTGAATTCATGTATCAGTTCTAGCAGACTTCTGGTGGAGTCTGTCAGGTTTTCCATGTAAAGTATCATGTAATCTGCGAAAAATGAAAGTTTGACTTCTTTGCCAATTTTGATGCTTTTAATTTCATTTTGTTGTCTGATTGCTGATGGTAGGACTTCCAACACCATGTTAAGCAACAGTGGTGAGAGTGGACATCCCTGTCGTGTTCCTGATCTCAGGGGGAAAGCTCTCAGTTTTTCCCCATGGAGGATGATATTAGCTGTGGGCTTTTCATAAATAGCTTTTGTGACGTTTAAGTATGTTCCTTCTATCCCAACTTTCTTGAGGGTTTTTATTAAGAAAGGATGCTGTATTTTGTCAGATGCTTTTTCTGCATCTATTGACAGGATCCTATGGTTCTTTTATTAATGTGATGTATCACGTTGATTGATTTGCGAATAGTGAACCAGCCCTGCATCCCAGGGATGAATCCCACTTGATCATCGTGAAGAATTCTTTTTATATGCTGTTGAATTCTTGTTGAGAATTTTTGCATCCATATTCATCAGGGATATTGGCCTATAGTTCTCTTTTTTTTGCTGGGTCTCTGTCTGGTTTGGGAATCAAACTAATGCTGGCTTCATGGAATGAGTCTGGAAGTTTTCCTTCTATTTCTGTTTTTTGGAACAGCTTGAGAAGGATAGGTATTAACCACTTTAAATGTCTGGTAGAACTCCCCAGGGAAGCCATCTGGTCCAGGACTCTTATTTGTTGGGAGATTTTTGATAACTGATTCAATTTCTTCACTAGTTATGGGTCTGCTGAAATTTTCCATTTCCCCGTTTGAGTTTTGGTAGTGTGTGGGTGTTTAGGAATTTGTCCATTTCTTCCAGGTTGTCCAGTTTGTTGGCATACAATTTTTCATAGTATTCCCTGATGATTGCTTGTATTTCTGAGGGATTGGTTGTAATAAATCCATTTTCATTTGTGATTTTATCTATTTGGGTCCTCTCTCTTTTCTTTTTGAGAAGCATGGCTAGAGGTTTGTCAATTTTGTTTATTTTTTCAAAAAACCAACTCTTGGTTGCATTGATCTGTTTTTTTGGATTCTATATTATTTCTGCTCTGATCTTTATTATTTCTCATCTTCTGCTGGGTTTGGGGTGTCTTTGCTGTTCTGCTTCTAGTTCCTTTAGGTATGCTGTTAGATTTTATATTTGGGATTTTTCTTGTTTCTTGAGATAGGCCTGGATTACAATGTATTTTCCTCTTAGAACTGCCTTTGCTGCATGCATCCCAAAGGGTTTGGATTGTTGTAATTTCATTTTCATTTGTTTCCATATATTTTTTAATTTCTTCTCTAATTGCCTGGTTGACCCATTAATTCTTTAGTGGGATGTTCCTTAACCTCCATATTTTTGGAGGTTTTCCAGACTTTTCCTATGGTTGATTTCAAGTTTCATAGCATTGTGATCTGAAAGTGTGCATGGTATGATCTCAGTTCTTTTATATTTATTGAGGGCTATTTTGTGATGCAGTATGTGATCTATCTTGGAGAATGTCCCATGTGCACTCAAGAAGAAAGTATATTCTGCTGCTTTGGGATGTAGAGTTCTAAATATATCTGTCAAGTCCATCTGGTCCAATGTATCGTTCAGAGCCATTGTTTCTTTATTGATTCTGTGTCTAGAGCATCTGTCCATTGCTGTAAGTGGAGTATTAAAATCCTCTGCAATTACCACATTCTTATCAATAAGATTGCTTATGCTTGTGATTAATTGTTTTATATATTTGGGTGCTTCCGAATTCAGTGCATACACATTCATAATTGTTAGTTCTTCCTGATGGAGAGACCCTGTAATTATTATATAATGCCCTTCTTCATCTCTTGTTACAGCCTTTAATTTAAAGTCTAGTTTGTCTGATAGAAGTATTCTATTTTCTTCTTTGTTATTTTTGTTTGTTTGTTTGATTTTTAGTTTAGTTAGAAAGAGAGCACGAGTGGGAGAAGGGGCCGAGAAAGGAAGAGGGGGAATCCCAAGCAGGCTCTGCAGTATCAGTACAGGTCCCACATGGGGCTTGATCTCATGAACCGTGAGATCATGACCTGAACTGACATCAGGAGATGTTTAACCGACAGAGCCACCCAAGTGCCCCTGTGATTTTAAATGTCATTTGTTAAGGCTATCTTTTGGGGAGATGACAGTTTAAGGTAGTAATTTATTATATCAATAACTTGTGATTACAAACTGTTTGCCATCTTGTGAATAAAGCTCAAATTAACACAATGAACTATACCCTGGAATGAGATACTCACTTGCCATATATCGTTATCATCCTAATTTCTAAGATTAAGTAGAAACTTATTTGGCTTGTAGCATGCTTTTCTGCCCCATAAGGAACTAACCAATTATGGTTAAGCCTAATTTGACACTCAGAACCCTGATCTACAATACAAACTAGTTTGTAGATTCTTGACACTTTATAATGCCCAAATCCAGAGGGGAAGACCAAAAGGGAAAAGCAGAATACCTGAAGAGAAATGGAGTAAAGGTCTTCAAAGAACTTCTAAAACACAGAGCTGCTTTTTTACTATGTTTGCTCTGATCCTCAGGTTTCAGTTTTCTGTTCTCGTAAGTAAAGTTCACCAAAGCATGTATTTACCTGCCCCTCTTGGCCCCGTTTTGGGGACCTGATTTTTTTTTCCTTAATTTTTTTAAATGTCTATTTATTTTTGAGAGGGAGACAGAGACAGAGCATGAGCGGGGAGGGGCAGAGAGAGAGGGTGACACAGAATCTAAAGCAGGCTCCAGGCTCTGAGCTGTCAGCACAGAGCCTGATGCAAGGCTCCGAACTCACAAACTGTGAGAATATGACCTGAGCCAAAGTCGGATGCCCAACCAAGCCACGCAGGTGCCCCATGGGTACCTAAATTTTAAAGATGTGCTCTTATAAATGTGCCTAAAAAGAACCCTTACCAACCAGGTTCTTCATCTGCTTTGTTTGCAGTGCTTTGGTAAATTTGGTTGTTCAAAGGTAGTTTTCGATTTCGATGGTAGAGCGCCTCTGAAAGTCATGTTCAAGGAAAATGCCTCTCTACTATTCTTAAAGATCGATACGTTTTGAATATTTATTCTTCCATTTTATTTTATTTTTTTTTTTAATGTTTATTTATTTTTGAGAGAGAGAGAGCACGCAAGGACAGGAGGGTCAGAAAGGGAGGGAAACACAGAATCCGAAACAGGCTCCAGGCTCTGAGCTGTCAGCACAGAGCCCAATGCAGGGCTCGAACTCACAAACTGTAGGATCGTGACCTGAGCCAAAGTCAGATGCTTAACCAACTGAGACACCCAGACATCCCTAATTCTTCCATTTTCAAATACTTCCGGAACCATTTAATTCACAAATTCTGGGAAGAACAGAATTATATGGATTCTAAAGGAAAAGATCTGAACCAAATTAAGAGACCTGCTTTTCAAGTCACTGAAAAACAGCACCTCCCTCACAACCACCAAAAACACAACTGGTACAAATGCTATTCACTTATACAACGTACAGTGTGGTTCTGTCACTAGCAGCCAGAACAGGGCTAAATTAGAAAAGCCTGGGAGGTTACTGAAACAGGCCTTGTCATTGAAGACCAGGGGTTCAAACCCCAAAGAACCCAGGGAGGCCGTCTCAGGGTAACTTGATTATATTAAGCTGCACCAAACACTTGACATCTTAGAAATTTCAAGTAAAGGGAATTTTAGAGGTATACCTTTAACTTCATTTAGAAATTAGCCTTTTGAAAATAAAAACAGTTAATGATTTACCTGAAATCATACAGTTCATTAAAAAAAAAAAAAAAAAAGACACCTGCATCTTCTAGCACTTGACACTGCTCTTCACAATAGAACCTAAATTCTTGTGGGAGAAATGGAATTAGCCTGGAATGGCCCCTTTTCCTGTATGTGGCAGATGGTTCTAGTTTTATTTTTTTCCACAGATTGTTTGATCTTGGATAAGCCATTTCTTGTTCAGTTTCAGTATCCTTGGTAATACTTAGGTAATGCTTTAGGATTTGGATAATGACATTGACATATTGATTCCAAAAGTCTTTCTGGGTTTAGTTTGTGTTTCTGTGTTTCTTTCACACTTTGGAGTATACCTATCTTTATATATATTTACGCAAATTCAAAATCAATGCAGATCATTTCAAACCCCTCACTTACATATCCAGTAATACTGCAGAATGAGAAGTTGGGAGTTTGCTACCCATGCAAGGGTAATGGTTGCAACCAGTGTAATTAGTAATAAGGAAAAAAAGACACGTTTGATTATTAAGACTGAAATTGATTTTGTGCATTACACCATGGTTCCTACATGTAAACTCTATAAAGACAACCTAGAATTGCTAGATAATGAACAAAGACCGAATCATTTCCATCTTTGCATCTTTACTGATGAGTAGGGTACCAGGCCTGTATCATTGCCATTCATCTATGCCTATTAGTTAAATGGTACACTTAGGTCAGTTTCTGTCTTTCAAGCTAAAACCCTAAACCAGTGATGGCTGTGAGTACCTTTTAACCATTGAATTCTTAGCAGGATATAGCAGAATTTAAAGTATGTGTTGCTTTGTGGTAAGTATAGCATAACATATAAACTTGTCAAATCACTTTGTTGTATACCTGAAACTGACGTAGCATTGTGTGTCACCTGTGTTCAGAAAAAAAATATATTGCTGCTGAATTATAAATTAAAACTAATGTAAAAATGTATTACTCCGCTGGGTGAAAAAAGTGAATATATAGTATGATGTCAACTTATTTTTCAAAGTAAGCAGGATTATTTTCCTAATCAGAGGTAAAGGATATATTAAGTTTAAAAGATATATATCAATTGGGGGCCCCTGTGTAGCTCAGTCAGTTGAGCATCTGACTCTTGATTTCAGGTCAGGTCATGATCCCACAGTCATGGGATCAAGCCACATATCAGGCACTGCACTGAGCGTGGAGCCTGCTTGAGACTCTCTTTCTTTCTCCCTCTGCCCCTCTGCCCCTCTCCCGCATTTGCACACTCTCTTTCTAAAATCACAATTAAAAATTTTGTAATAAATACCAATTGAATGGGAAAACAGATTGCCCTTAGTTCTTTACATTCCTTGTCTTCTCTCTCTCTCTGAATTGAAAGTTATTTGGTATCATTCTAGAGTTTTTTTTGTCAATGCACACATGCATTTTTTTTTTAAGATTTACTTTTTTCAGCTTTACTAAAATATAATTGACATATATATATATATAACATGTTAAGTTTAAGATGTATGTGGTGATTTGGTACATACACCTGTTACAAAATGAATAACAAAAGAAGTTTAGTTAATATCTCAATCACCTCACAAATTACCACTTTTTTGTGTGTATGGTGGTAACATTTAAAATATACTGTTGAGGCAATTTTCAAGTATGTTAATACTGTATTGTTAACTATAGTCATCATGCTGGGCACCCGATCCTCAAAGCTTGTTCATCTTATGTAACTGAAAGTATGTACCCTTTTTCATTTATGTCCCCATTTCACCCAGCTCTCATCCCCTGACAACCACCATTCTACTACTCTGTTTCTGTAAGTTTGGCTTTTATAGATTCCACGCGTAAATGATATCATACAGTATTAGTCTTTTTCCGTCTGACTTATTAGCAGAATGCCCTCAAGTTGCATCCTCGTTTTTACAAATGGCAGGATTTCCCTTTTTTTGTGGCTGAACAATACTCCAGTGTGTGTGTGTGTATTCTTTATTTATTCATCAGTGGACATGTATGTTGTTTCTGTATCTTGGCTGTTGTTCATACTACAATGAACTTGGGAGTGCAGATGTCCCTTTGTGATCCAGATCCCACTTCCTATAGATATGTGTTCAGAAGTAGAATCATTGAATCATATAGTAGTTCCTTTTTTAATTTTTTGAGGACCCTACATTTTTTTGTCCATAATAGCTATTATTAGTTTACATTCCCACCAACAGTACACAAGGGTTTCCTTTTCTCTATATCCTAACATTTGTTACCACTTGTCTTTTTGATAATAGCCATTCTAACAGATGTGAAGTGATACCATGGTTTTTATTTGCCTTTGCCTTAGGATTAGTGACGTTGAGCATCTTTTATGTATCT
Source organism: Prionailurus viverrinus (assembly GCF_022837055.1). NCBI lineage: Eukaryota > Metazoa > Chordata > Mammalia > Carnivora > Felidae > Prionailurus > Prionailurus viverrinus. Next base: position 64,411,762 of record NC_062563.1, on the reverse strand, counting down.
GTTGACCATTTGTATGTCTTAGGAAAAATGTCTGTTCAGGTCTTCTGTCCATTTTTAAATCGGATTTTTTGTTTGTTTGTTTTGCTTTTGAGTTGTAGGAGTTCCTTATATATTTTGGCTGTTAACCCATCATCAGATAAATGGTTTGGGTATACTTTATCCCACTCCATTGATTGCCTTTTCATTTTGTTGATTGTTTCTTTTGCTATGTAGAAGCTTTTTAGGTTGATACAGTCCCACTTATTTATCTATTTATACTTCTGGTGTCATAAAAAATAATTGCCAAGACCTATGTCAGGGAGCTTTTTCCTTATGTTTTCTTCTAGGAATTTTATGGTTTCAGGTCTTATGTTTAGGTCTTTTAATCCATTTCAGGTTAATTTTTTGTGAGTAGAGTAATATTGGAGTCCAATTTCATTAGCATAGCAATTTCAATAGCATATGATTATCCAATTTTCCCAGCACAATTTATTGAAGAGATTTTCCTTTCCCTTTTGAGTATTCTTGGTTCCCTTATCAAATATCAGTTGGCCATATACTCAGTGGTTTGTTTCTGTGCTCTCAGTTCTGTTTCTGTGATCTGCATGTCGGATTTTTTTTTTTTTAATGTTTATTTTTGAGAGAGAGACAGAGCGCGAGCAGGGGAGGGCAGAGAGAGAAGCAGGGAGACACAGAATCTGAAGCAGGCTTCAGGCTCTGAGCTGTCAGCACAGAGCCTGATGCGGGGCTGGAACTCACCTCCAGATCATTACCTGAGCCGAAGTCCGACGCTTAACCAACTAAGTCACCCAGGCGCCCCCATGCATGTCTATTTTTATGCCAGTACCATACTGTTCTGATTATTATAGCTTTGTAATACAGTTTGAGATCAAAAAGTGATGCATTTTGCTTTGTTCTTCTTTTTCAGGCTACTCTAGATATTTGTGGCTCTATACAGATTTTGGAATTGTTTTTCTGTTAAAAAATGACATTAGAATTTTGATAAGGATTGCATTCATTGTATAGATGGCTTTGGGTAGTGTGGACATCTTAATGATAGTCATTCTTCCAAATCATGAATATGGCGTATCTTTCCATTTATTGTGTTGTCTTTATTTTCTTTCATCAAAGTCTTAAGTTTTCAATGTACACATCTTTTTCCCTCCTTGATTAAATATATTCGTAAGTACTGTGTTTAGTTTTGATGCTGTTTTAAATGGGATTGTTTTGTGTGTTTTTCAGATATTTCATTGTTAGTGTATCAAGACAACTGATTTCCATATCTTGATTTTACATCTTGCAACTTTACTGAATTCATTGATTAATTCTAACAGTGTTTTGGTGGAATATTTAATGTTTCCTATATATAAAATCAAGACTGACAGTACTATGTTGATTAGGAGTAGTAAGAGTGGTCATCCACTGATCTTAGAGGAAAACCTTGCAGCTTTTCACCACTCAATGTGATGTTAGCTGTGGACTTGTCATATATGGCCTTTATAATGTTAAGTAACTTTCATTTCATATCCAATTGTTGAGAGTCTGTATCATGAATGGATGTTGAACTCTGTCAAATGCTTTTTATAAAGATGATCATGTGATTTTTAGCTTTCATTCTATTAATGTATCACATTTATTGATTTGCATATGTTGAATGAACCATTTTTATATCTCGGATTAATCCTACTTGATAATGATGAATAATCTTTTTAATGTGCCTGCTGAATTAAGTTTGCTAGCATTTTGTTGAGTATTTTTGTATCATATTCACTGTGGATATTGGATAGTTTTCTTGTAGTGTCCTTATCTGGCTTTTGTATTGGGTACTACCAGCCTAATAAAATGAGTTTAGAAGTGTTCCCTTCTCTTCAGTTTTTTTGGAAGAATTTGAAAGGATTGGTGCAAATTCTTCAAATATTTGGTAGATTTTACCAGTGAGTCCATCTCGTCCTGGGCTTTTTTCTTTGCTGAGAAATACTGATTGGTAATCAACTCTACCTTACTCTGTTGGTCTGTTCAGATTTTCTATTTCTTCATGATTCAGTCTTCGTAGGTTATATGTTTCTAGGAATTTACTCATTTCTCCTAGTTTGTTTAATTTGCTGGCATATAATTTTCATAGTAACTTTATACTTTTTTGTGTGTCTACAGTATCAGATGTAATGCGTCCTTTTTCCTTCCCGATTTTGAATCCTCTTTTTTTTTTCTTAATTTCACTAAAAGTTTGTCAATTTTATCTTTTCAAAAAGCAGCTCTTAGTTTTGTTGATCTTTTCTATTGTTTTTCTGGTCTCCTTTATTTTTCTCTGATCTTTATTATTTCCTTCCTTCTTCTAACATTAGGCTTATTTTTTCTTTTTCTAATTTTTTGAGGTGTAATGTACGTTATTTGAGATAGTTCTTTTTTTCCTCTTTTTTTAAGTTTATTATTTGAGAGAGTGCGTGGGTGCACATGTTAGTGGGGGAAGGGCAGAAAGAAAAGGAGGTAAACAATCCCAAGCACACACTGTCAGCACAGAGTCCAACTCAGGGCTCAAACTCAAACTGTGAGATCATGACCTGAGCCAAAATCAAGAGTCAGATGCTTAACTGAGCCACCCAGGAGCCCCTTTTTATTTTTTTATGTAGGCTATGCACCCATCGTGGGGCTTGAACTCATGACCCTGAGATTAAGAGTTGCATGCTCTACCGACTAAGCCAGCCAGGCACCCCTATTTGAGATACTTTTAATGTAAACACGTATCCCATAAACTTCCCTCATAGAAGTACTTTTATGTATCCCTTAAGTTTTAGTATGTTCTATTTCTACTTTAATTTTTTCAAGATATTTTTGATTTTGATTTTTTTGACCCATTGCTTATTTAGCGGTGTATTATTTCCATATATTTGTGAATTTTCCAGTTTTCTTCTTAATAGTTACTATTTTGATTGGAAAAAATACTTGGTATGATTTCAGTCTTCTCAAATTTTCCAATACTTGTCTTATGACTTAACCTATGATCTACCTACACAAGAATATTCCTTGTGCACTTGAGAAGAATGTATTCAGCTGTTGTTGAATGGAATGGTCTACATATGTCTGTTTCATCCATTTTGTCTAAAGTATACATAGAGTCCACACCCAATTTTTTTTATTGATTTTCTGCCTGAATAATCTCTCCATTGCTGAAAGTGAGGTATTAACAACCCCTACTATTATTGTGGTGGTGTTGTCTGTTTTTCCCTTCGAATCTGTTGGTATTTGCTTAATATATTTAGGTGCTCTGATGTTGAGTGCATACAGGCATACCTTGTTTTATTGCACTTCGCAGACTGCGTTTTTTTAACATATTGAAGCAGGTCTATTGGCACCATTTTTCAACAGCACTTGCTCACTTCATGTCTTTGTCACATTTTGGTAATTATCACACCATTTCCAACTTTTTCATTGTTATTTGTTTATGGTGATCTGTGATCAGTGATTACAACTCCCTGAAAGTTAAGATAATGGTTAGCATTTTTTAGCAATAAAGTATTTTTTATTAAGGTATGTACATTGTGTTTTTAGACATAATGCTGTAACACACTTAACAGTTCACAATATAGTGTAATCATAACTTTTATCTGCACTGGAAAAGCAAAAAATTCATTTGACTCACTTTTATCAGTGGTTCTGGAACCTACCCATATCTCCAAGGTATGTCTGTATACAGTTACAACTGTTATATCCTCTTAATTAACTGACCCATTTATCATTATATAATGGCTGCCTTTATCTGTTACAACTTTTGAGTTAAAATGTATTTTCTTTGATATTAGTATAGCTACTCCTGTGCTCGATTGGTTTCCACTTACATGAAATTTCTTTTTACATCCCCTCATCTTGAGCCTGTATGTGTCCTTGAAGCTGAAGTGAATCTCATAGGCAGTATATAGTTGGGTCTTCCTTTCTATCAATTCAGCCACTCTGTGCCATTTCATTGGAGAGTTTAATCCATTTACATTTAGAGTAATTATTCATAGGTGAGTACTTATTAATGCCATCTTATTGATGTTTTCTGGTTATTTTGTGGCTCCCGTGTTCCTTTCTCTCTCACTATCTTCCTTTGTGAATTTATGATTTTCCATAGTGTTCTGGTTTGAGTCCCTTCTCTTTTCTTTTGTATATCCGTTGTACATTTTTGCTCTGTGGTTACCATGACTTGTCTTCTCTTTCTACCTGTTTCTGTAGAACCAGTTATATTCTGACTTTCCTGTAACCAAATATCTGCCAAGTAGTTGACCAAGTAATTTATCTTTTGATTACCTGTGTCATCATCAAACAAAAATAAATAGATAAAAGTAAAATATTGAAAATAGCAAAGATAGTGTTGAAAATAGCAAACTAGAGTAAGGAATTTGTCCTAAAACCATGTATTAAAACACATTAAGCTACAATAGTTAATACAACCCGATAGACAAATAATAGAGATCAGAAGAGATAACTCAAAAATTTATATATATAAAAAATTATGTAAAAGGCATCACAGACCAATGAAAAACAGGTATAATTTTTTAATACTGTAGAAAAATAATTTTCATCACTTCATACATCAGCATACATTCCTAAAAGATTTAAAGAATCAATTGATAAAAATAAAACTATCCAGAACACCTAGATGCCAGTGGTAAGTACTTCATTCGACTTGGTTGAAATATTTCCAAATCAGGGGCACCTGGGTGGCTCAGTTGGTTAAGCTTCCAACTTCAGTTCAGGTCATGATCTCATGGTTGTGGGTTCAAGCCCCACATCTGGCTTTGTGCTGACATCTCAGAGCCTGGAGCCTGCTTCAAATTCTGTGTCTCCCTCTCTCTCTGCCCCTCCCCTGCTTGTGCTGTGTCTCTCCCTCTCAAAAATAAACATTAAAAAAAAAAAAAGATTAAAAAAAGATACTGCTTATCATTAAATTCATATTTCCATTCCTAAGAAATGGGTAAGTATTTATCAGAGGGAAATAATTGTAAAGGTGAGGAAGGGGGAACTGTCTTCATGAATACGTTCCCTATTATATTCTTTATTACAATGAAACATTAAAATCTTAAGTTTTAAGAATTATAATAATTCAACCTAATAGAATATTAGGTAGCCATTAAAAATAATGATCACGGGGCACCTGGGTGGTTCATTCAGTTAAGTGTTCAATTCTTAATTTTGGTTTTTTTCAACTCTTGATTTCAACTCTTGATTTCCAGTCTTCATGGTTCATGAGATCGAGCTTCACGTCAGGCTCTGTGCTGACAGCATGGAGTCTGGGATTCTCTCCTTCTCTCTGCCCCTCCCCTACTCGTGTGCACATACTCTCTCTCAAAATAAACATTTTTTAAAATGACCATAAAAGATTGTAATTAATATGGGGGGAATACTAATATTATGTGAAGTCACAAATGCAGAATCCAAAATTGCATCTGTGTTTTATAGAAGTCCTGGAGCTGAAAAGTACAACATAGGAAATATAGTCAATAATATTGTAATAATGTTGTATGGTGACAGATGATGACTGCATTTGCTGTGATGAACATTAAGTAATGGGTAGAGTTCCCTGATCACTATATTGTGTATCTGAACTAGTATAACATTATATATCAACTGTACTTCAGTAATTTAAAGTTTTTAAAATTTTTTTTAATGTTTATTTTTGAGAGAGCATGTGCGCACACTTGAGCGGGGAAGGTGCATGGAGAAAGGGAGGCAGGATCAGAAGTGGACTCTGCAGATAGTGGAGAGCCTGATGTGGGGCCCAAACTCACAAACCGTGAGATTATGACCTGAGCCAAAGTCAGACGTTTTTTAACGTTTATTTATTTTTGGGACAGAGAGAGACAGAGCATGAACGGGGGAGGGGCAGAGAGAGAGGGAGACACAGAATGGGAAACAGGCTCCAGGCTCCGAGCCGTCAGCCCAGAGCCCGACGCGGGGCTCGAACTCACGGACCGCGAGATCGTGACCTGGCTGAAGTCGGACGCTTAACCGACTGCGCCATCCAGGCGCCCCCGTTTTTTAATTTAAAAATGAAACACAAGGGTGTCTGCGTGGCTCAGTCAATTAAGCATCCAACTCTTGATTTCAGCTCAGTCTCATGGTTTGTGAGACTGAGCCCCCTGTTAGGCTCTGCACTGATAGCTCAGAGCCTGCTTAGAATTCTCACCCTTCTCTTTCTCTCTGCCTCTCCTCCACTGGTGTGCACATTCTCTCAAAATAAATAAACATTAAAAAAAATAGTAAAACAAACAAAAAACACATATTGAGGTGCCTGGGTGGTTCAGTTGGTTAAGCATCTGACTGTTGGTTTCTGCTCAGGTCATGATCTCACGGTCATGAGATCGAGCCCCACATTGGGCTCCATGTGAAGCCTGCTTGGGATTCTGTCTCTCCCCCTCTCTGCCCCTCCACCAGTCGTGCACATGCTCTCTCTCTTTCTCACAAAATAAATATTTAAATAAACTTTAAAAAAATGAAACACATGCATGAAATACAAATAAAGGAGAAGGAAAAATAGAAAAAATTAAAAGTTAACATTAATTTTTAAAATGTGTTGAGATTGCAAGCATTTTTCTTCCTGTTTGGGTTTCTGTTATTTCTATTTTGTTTTGTTATAAAACTGGGGGATGGGGAGCATACAGAGGAAGAACAAAGTAAATTCTGTGTCCCTCTTCTTTCCTATAATTACATATCTCCTCTAGGAAATTTATTTCCTCTTCCCACTAAAAAGCCTATAATCTATTAATGTGATTAAGTGAGAGAGGATACCTTTTGTGTACCTGAAAATGCATTTAGAAAAAGATGGATTGATGGATGCGCAAATAATGTAATAAAGGAAATATAAGCAAATCATTGGTAATAATTGAATTTCAGTGGTGGGTGTATGGGTATTCACCTGACATGTTCAACTTCTGTAGTTCTGAAAATGTTCATAATAAAATGTTAGAGAAGAAATTCCTTTGAATACTTCCATGGGGGAAATGAGAAAAATAATAGTTTTATTTTTTTTATTTTACAAGCAGTGTTCACTAAGGAGTTATTTTCTGTCTGCATTATAAATCAACATATGTATAGCAGGCAGTGAAATACTGTCATTAACAAAGTAACATGCCACTGAAATTTACTGGATTTCTCTCTCTCTCTCTCTCTCTCTCTCTCTCTCTCTCTCTCTCTCCCCGTCTCTTTCTGTGTGCGTGTGTGTGTGTGTGTGTGTGTGTGCACACAGCTATTTTGTTTTCCTTTATCTTACAAAAGACAGTCGTTTCCTCACCATAAACATTATGAACAAGACTACTTCTGAAGTGTGGTTGATAGATGGCCTAAGCCCTTGGGACCCACCAGTACTTATCCAGAAGCGAATACATGGCGTCCTTTACTACGTTGAACACAGAGATGACGAATTATACATTCTCACTAATGTTGGCGAGCCTACAGAATTCAAGGTAATCCTGGATTCTCCTTGTCCCTATGTGGTCTGTTCAAAAGTATCACACTTCCATCAACAACATTCTTTACGCTGAGAGTTAACTGTTTTCGTAGACTTTTGGTAAACTGTAGAAATTGATGCTACCTTTCCATGCATAACCAATCCCGTTTCTCTTCCCTTAGATATAATGTCTCTACACTTTGTAATTATACTTAAAAAGATTAGCAAATGAAACCTACTTTATCCTGATTATATCATTTATGAAAGCCAAACTTAATGATTCAAAAGAACAGACTTTTATAAATTCATGACCTTATAACTTAGCAATTTGGTATTGATCTCAGCTAGGCAGTTCTGCTGGTCCCAGCCAGGCTCCTTAGTGCATCCACAGTTAGCTGGCTAGCAAATGCCTTCACTCGAACATCCATTGGTTTGTTGTGAGGTAAGCAGTAGACCGTGCTATCTCACCACACAGCAGGCTCCTTCACACAGTGATGGTCACACTGCAGCCCTGATGTGTTCTTTGGCTCTTCTGGATGCCGTGGTTATCACATTTTGTTACCTGGATCTCTTCTGACTTTGTTCCACACAGCTCATGAGAACAGCAGCTGATACCCCTGCCATTATGAATTGGGATTTATTTTTCACAATGAAGAGAAATACCAAAGTTGTAGACTTGGACATGTTTAAGGACCACTGCGTTCTATTCCTGAAGCACAGCAATCTACTTTACGTTAATGTGATTGGTCTGGCTGATGACTCGGTTCGGTCTCTGAAGGTAAGTTTAATTCTACATCCAGTTCAGTGTAATAGAACATCACATTTTGAGTGATAGCAACATACTGTTTCTTGAGTGGAATTTAATTTCAATGAAACTTGGCATACTGGATCTTTTCATGTTTAGGGGGTTTATTTTAAAATTACTTGGAGGACCTCACTTTTAGTAAAGTTTTACTTAAAATGCTGTCTTAAAACATGAACTTCAGAAGTAGAGTTCAGTGTCATGTTCCTCTTTCTACCTATCGCTATATTATCATCCATCTCTACAACTTTACGTATACTAATCCCTCAGGCCAACTTGCCGGCTACAGCCTGACCCACTGCTGCTGCTCCCATCCCACACCTCCTTGGGGATAGGAAGCATGCCCACCATATTTCTGCCTTTGCAGAAATACCCTCTTCTTTTTGTTCGTTTTCTTACCTGTGGGGGTTGCGGAGGGGACCAAGAAACCTTTGGTCTCTTTCAGTAAGGAGTGGCAGTGGTCTCCACTGCAGCACAGCTGTGAACGGTGGCACATCTGCCTGGCAGGCTGACTTGCTGATATTACCTGTGGCTGCCGGAAAAGATTATCTGCCTCCACAAGTGAACTTCTTAAAATTGGTGAATGCCAGCCTTACAACCCCATTTTAAAGCAGCATTGACATGTAGGTTAGGGGCGCCTGGGTGGCTCAGTCAGTTGAGCATCCGACTTCGGCTCAGGTCATGATCTCATGGTCTGTAAGTTGGAGGCCCGCATGGGGCTCTGTGCTGACAGCTCAGAGCCTGGAGCCTGCTTCAGATTGTGTGTCTCCCTCTCTCTCTGCCCCTCCCCCGCTCATACTCTGTCTCTCTCTGTCAAAGATAAATAAACATTAAAAAAAATTTTTTTTAAAACATGTAGGTTAGAAAACAGGTGCTAAAGGGAATGGGAAAGGCCTCCATTTTACTTGATACGGAAAGAGTTGTTAAACCAGTTGACCACTTATACCTAGTTTGAAGACCTAGCCAAAATGGAGAGAGAAATGCCATTTGAACATCTTGTTTGGTTAAATTTTATCCCAAATAATTGAAATCATTACCTTTTTTCTTTTTTATTTATTTTGAGATTTAGTTTGAGCATAGGGAAGGGCAGAGAGAGAGGGGGAGAGAGAGAATCCCAACCAGGTTCCTTGCTCAGCAGAGCCCAACATAGGGGTCAGTCTCACAACTGCAAGATCACTACCTAAGCCAAAATCAAGAGTCAGACTCTTGACTGACTGAGCCACCCCAGCTCCCCATTTTCTTTATATCTTTTAGATACTAACCCTTTATCGGATATATCATTTGCAGATATCATCTCCCATTCTGTAGGTTGCCTTTTAGTTTGTTGTTTCCTTTGGTTTATTTTTGCTTTTTCTTTCCCTTCCCTTGTCTAGAAAAAAGTTGCTATGTCCAGTGTCAGAGAAATTACCTCCTGTGCTCTCTTCTAGAATATCTATGGTTTCATGTCTCACATTTAGGTCTTTAATCAATTTTGAATTTGTTTTTGTATATGGTATAAGAAAGTGGTCCGGTTTCATTCTTTTGCATGTTTTCCCAGCACCATTTGTTGAAAAGACTGTCTTTTTCCCATTGGATATCACTTCCTGCTTTGTCAAACATTAATTTACCATATAGTTGTGGGTTTATTTCCGGTTTTTCTTTTCTGTTCTGTTGATCTATGTATCTATTTTTGTGCCAGTACCTACTGTTTAGATCACTACAGATCCAGAACTGTGATGCCTCCAGCTTTCCTTTTCTTCTTCAAGATAGCTTTGGCTGTTTGGAGTCATTTGTGGCTCCATATAAATTTTAGGATTGTTTGTTCTAGTTTTGTGAAAAATGCTGCTAGTATTTTGATAGGGATTGCATTAAATGTGTAGATTGCTTTGGTAGTATAGACATCTCAACAATATATTTTTTTTTCCGATCCATGAGCATGAAATGTCTTTCCATTTGTGTCATCTCTAATTTCTTTCATCAGTATTATAATTTAGAGTTTTCAGAGTCTAGGTGTTTTACCTCTTTAGTTAGGTTTATTCCTAGGTATCTTATTATTTTGGGAGTAATTGTAAATGGGATTGTTTTCTAAATTGCTCTTTCTGCTGCTTCATTATTGGTGTATACAAATGCAACAGATTTCTGTAGATTGATTTTGTATCCTGCAACTTTACTGAGTTCATTTACTAGTTCCAGCAGTTTTTTGGTGGAGTCTTTCAAGTTTTATATTTATAGTATCATGTCATGTGCAAATAGTGAAAATTTTACTTTTTCCTTACTGATTTGGATGCCTTTTATTTCTTTTTGTTACCTGATTGTTGTGGCTAGGACTTCTAGAACTCTGTTGAATAAAAGTGGTCAGAGTGAACATCCTTATCTTGTTCCTGATCTTAAGGAAAGGCTCTCAGTTTTTCCCCATTTAGGATGATGTTAGCTGTGGGTTTTTAATAAAGGGCCTTTATTATGTAGAGCTAAGTTCCTTCTAAACCTACTTTGTTGAGGTTTTTTTTTTTTAATCATAAATGGACAATTTACTTTGTCAAATGCTTTTTCTGCATCTACTAAAATGATCATATGGTTCTTATCCTTTTTCTTACTGATGTGGTATATCACGTTGATTGATTTGTGAATATTGAACCACTCTTGCAACCCAGGAATAAGTCACACTTGGTCATGGTGAATGATGTTTTTAATGTATTGTTGGATTCGGTTTGCTAGTATTTTGTTGAGGATTTTTGCATCTGTGTTCATCAGGGATTTTGGCCTGTAGGTCTCTTTTTATGGTGTCTTTGTGTGGTTTTGGTATCTGAATAATGCTGTCCTCATAGAATGAATTTAGAAGTTTTCTATTTTTTTTGGAATAGTTTAGGCATTAACTGTTCTTCATATGTTTGGTGGAATTCATCTGTGAAGCTATCTGCTCCTGGCCTTTTGTTTGTTTTTTTAATTCCTGATTCAATTTCATTGCTGGTTATCAGTCTGCTCAAATTTTTTTATTTCTTTCTGTTGCAGTTTCAGTAGGTTGTTTATTTCTAGGAATTTTTCCATTTCTTCTAGGTTGTCCAATTTTTTGACATAATTTTTCATAATATTCTTTTATTGTTTGTGTTTCTATGGTGTTTGTTGTTATTTCTCCTCATTTGTAGTTTTATTTAGTTGGGTCCTTTCTCTTTTTTTTCTTGAGAAGTCTGGCTAGAGGTTTATCAACTTTATTGATTTTTTTTTCCAAAGAACCAGCTCCTTGTTTCATTGATCTGTTCTATTGTAGCTGTTTGGTTTCTGTATCGCTTATTTCTGCTCTAATCTTTATTATTTCCTTCCTTCTGCTGGTAATTAGGTTTTGTTTGTTCTTTTTCTAGCTCCTTTAGGTGTAAGGTTAGGTTGTTTATTTGAGATATTTCTTGCTTCTTACAGTTGGCCTATATTGCTGTAAATTTCCCTCTTAGAACCACTTTTGCTGCATCCCAAAGGTTTTGAACCATTGTGTTTTCATTTTCATTTGTTGCCATGTACTTTTTTTATTTCTTTAATTTCCTGGTTGACCCATTGTTTAGGAGCATGTTATTTAACCTCCATGTATTTGTAGTGTTTCCAGATTTTTTTCTTACAGATTTTTTTCTTTTAGTTTCATAGTGTTACAGTCAGAAAAGATGCATGGTATGACTTTGATCTTTTAAAATTTGTTGAGGCTTGTTTTGTAGCCTAATAAGTGATCTGTTCTGGAGAATGTTCCATGTGCACTTGAAAAAAATGTGTATTCTGTTTTAGGATGGAATGTTCTGAATAGGTCTGTCTGTTAAATCCATTTAATCCAGTGCATCATTCAAAGTCATTGTTTCCTTGTTGATTTTCTGTTGAGTTGATCTGTCTATTGATGTAAGTGGGGTGTGAAAGTGCCCTACTGTTGTTAATTATTACCAGTTAGTTCCTTTATGTTTCTTACTAACTGTTTTATGTATTTGGGTGCTCCTGTGTTGGATACATACATTTTATAATTATTATATCTTCCCGTATTGTTCCCTTTATGATTGTATGGTGTCCCTCTTTGTCTCTTGTTACAATCTTTGTTTTAAAATCTATTTTGTCTGATACCAATATTGCTACTCCAGCTTTTCTTTGACATCCATTTGCATGATCAGTGTTTCTCCATTCCCTCACTTTCAATCTGCAGGTGTTTTTAGATCTAAAATGAGTTTCCTGTAGGTAGCATATGGATGGGTCCTGGTTTTTATTCATTCTGTCACCCTGTGTCTTTTGATTAGAGCATTTAGTCCATCTAGTTTTAAAGTAATTGTTGATAGATATGTATTTATTGCCATTTTTACTTGTTTTGTAGTTATTTCCGAAGTTTTTCTCTGATCCTTTCTTCTCTTTCTTTCAGGGTTTGCTGGTTTTCTTTAGTGATATATTTGGATTTCTTTCTTCTTTATTCTTTGCATATTTATTAGTTTTTGATTTGTGGTTACCATTAGGTTTTTATATAGCCTCTTCTGCTTATAGCAGAAGTCTATATTAATTTGATTGTCGTTTAAGTTTGAACCAGTTCTTTACTCCTCCCCTCCCCAAGTTTTAGATATATGGTGCCATATTCTACATTGTTTTATTTTGTGAGTTCCTTGACTGATTCTTTACAGAAATATTTATTTTTACTGGTTTTGTGTTTCCTAGCTTCATACTATCTTTTTTTGGTCTTTCCTTTTCACTCAGAATCCCCTTTAATATTTCTTGCAGGGCTGGTTTTATGGTCATGAACTCTTTTAGTTTTTATTTGGGGAACTCTTTGTATCTCCTTCTATACTGAGTGATAGCCTTCTTGAATATAGTATTCTTGGATACAAGTTTTTCCTATTCAGCATTTTGAATACATCATGCCACTCCTTTCTGGCTTGGAAAGTTTCGCTGAAAAAACCACTGATAGCCTTATGGGGTTTCCTCTGTATATAACTGTCTTCTTTTGTCTTGCTACATTCATTCATTCATTTATTTTTAATGTTTATTTATTTTTGAGAGAGAGACAGAGTGCAAGTGGGGAACGAGGAGAGAGAGAGGGAGACACAGAATCCAAAGCAGGCTCCAAGCTCTGTGCTGTCAGCACAGAGCCTGATGTGCAGCTTGAACCCACAAACCATGAGATGATGACCTGAGCTGAAGTCATTCGCTTAACTGACTGAACCACCCAGGCACCCCTTGACTTGCTACTTTTAATATTTTTTCTTTATCACTATATTCTGCCATTTTAATTACAATATGCCTTGCTATGGATCTGCTTTTGTTGATTTTTATCCGGGGAGGGGGTGGTGGTTCTCTGTGCATCCTGGATCTGGATTTCTTTCTCTTGCCTTCTCCAGATTAGGTAAGTTTTCATCTATTATTTCTCAAATTCTCTGCCCCCTTTTCTTTATCTTCTTATGGGACTCCTAGAATACAACTGTTATTATGTTTGATGGAGTCACTGAGTTCCCTCCATTCTCATTTTCCATAATTCTTTTTTCTCTCTTTTGTTCAGCTTGATTACTTTCCATTACTCTGTCTTCTAGGTAATTAATTCGTTCCTCTGCTTCCAGCCTGCTATTCATTGTATCAAGCACGTTTCTCATTTTGTTTATTGAACCCTTTATCTCTGGTATATTATTCCTTATCTGTGCTAATAGTTTCACTGATGTCCACCATTCTTTTCTCAAGTCTGGTGAGTATCCTTACGATCATTGCTTTAAATTCTTCATCAGGCATATTACTTCTATGTTTCACTTAAATCTCTGGCTTTTTGTTCATTTGAGACAAAGAGTGTCTTCTCATTTTGTCTAAGTTTCTATGCCTATTTCTGTGTGAGGAAAGTCAACTACATCTCTTGTTCTTGAGGGTAATGGCTTTATGAAGAAGAGGTCCTGTAGTGTCCTGCAGTATAATGTCTTCTGTTCTCCAGGGCCTGATGCTTCCAGGAATGTCTCCAGTGGAACATCATATCTGTAATTTTTTATTCTCTTTATTCCTCTCTTTATTCCCTGACCCTTTTGGGCTTTGTTACAGTGTTTTGAGTCATCAACACATAGAATCAATACTACATTATATATTAGGTTCTACTTAAAGAAAATTTTATAGACCAGAGCCTTTCATGAACTGGATAATACTGATTAATATGCAGGGACAATGGCATACACAAAGGACAAAATCTTTAAGCCAGACTATATTATAAAATATTTCTGTATGTAACATCTCCGCCTAGTAGGCACTTCACTAAAAGATCTTTTTAAACTCCATCTGGGCAACAGAAATGTAAAATCCTTAATATATTTGCCTCCTATCTTTGGTCATCATATTACCAGTTTTTCCTGGTAATTTTTTTTTTCACAAAAAGAAGCTATGATAATTTAATTGGTTATGATACTTAATTTAAGCAAATCTTGGGGAGATTTTTTGCTTTGTACTAATATCAGTTCACATGGAGGCATTTGCACACTTGGGCCAGTTTTCTTTCAGTGAGATAGATGACTACGATTGCTGGTAGGATGCTAGCGCTGAACCTGTTTCTTTCGTGTATCAAAGAAATATCTCCATATCACCTACCCAATTTATCATTATTCTTGGGTGCTGTCCATTAACATACCCAGATAGTACTGCAGGTTTCTCAATAGGAAATGCGGTTTAAGATATCCTTGAGATGGTTAACATTTATTTCTGGACAACTAGAACTAGACAAACTAGAACAGTTTTTGTTATGGTAAAACTTTACCCTTGGTCCCAGTACTTTAAGAAATACACCCAAAAGAGTTATTTATTGGAACCACTTGGTTTGAAACTATGACCACTTACCACATGGGGCACATGGAAACTCTTTTAAAGTTTCACCAAAGGACAGAAAAATTTGTGCCTCTGTGGACTTAGGCATTATGTACCCTCTTTCTGAGACCTGGTTACAACATGAGTAGTGAGAAGCGGTGGTGGTTTTTCCCAGCAAGGTCTCCATTTGCTCCCATTTATGCTTCCAGACTTCACAACTTTGATGTGCCACATGCTTCTTTCCGTTTTATGGCTTTCACTTAAGTAGACAGATTATCCTTGAACATAATTCTCAGTCTGAGGACAGTAAATTAGGAACTCTCTTTGAGAGATATTTTGAATATATATCCTTGGAGTGTTCAGGAAGATAGATTCTTTGGACTAATAGTAAGACTTATGCTCTGTGAACATAAACTCTGGCTGTAGTTTCTACAGGTCAGATGATGCACTCTTTATGCACACAGCCCCCACCTACCCTTTTTGAATAATGCCAACCCGTGACATTGCTGTGCCAAGACCTCTGATTTTCTTTCTACAATTACTCGGGAAAGGAAAGGCAATTTTCTTTTAATGTTCTGACTCTCGGTACCATTTCTTATATTCTGCCAGCCTGCTTACCACAATTCTTTGAAAGGTGTAAGAGGGATGTTAGTGGCAGGCTTGAAACTGGACCCTGCTGCTCTGAGAGAATAAATTTTGATTCCTTTCCTTTTTTCTTAAAGTGAAGAATCCTAATCATAATAGCTGTGAGTTTCTCAGAGTGTATGTGCCAGGAAAGGTTTTGTTCTGCATGACAGTTAGCCTGGGGGCTGAAGTTAGAAACAAACTGTGAATGCTTTAGTGCTGCTGAGTGAGTTTGTAGCCCTGGCATGATAACTGTCACCACTGTGGCTGTCTAGGCCACAGGGGAAGGGCTGGTGGGTAAATCATTAAAAAAACACCTGAGCGAGATTTCATGTTCTCTGAGAACGGAGATCTGGAGATGTTGCCGGGTTCTGGAATTATTATTTGATTTGCTCTTATTCGTAACCATTTTACTATTCACTTCCCAAGTTTATACCCAAAATAAATGGCTTTATTAAAGGAGATCCTGTATAAATCCAGAGTCATGATAAACCATTTTCCTATAATTTTTCCTTATTTTATTGGTCATTAATGTGGAGTCCTGTTCATTTGTTACTTGAAATATATTCTGTTGTGCTGAAATAATAGTTAAATGAGGAATTACTTATAATGGATAAAAGTAAACTTGATGTCCACATCATCTTGTTTGTAGCTGACTCAAATTTAATTAATGATACTTAGTGTGGAGATAAAGAGTAAAAATAACTTCTATTTCTTTAGCTTCCTCCTTGGGCCTGTGGATTCATAATGGATACAAATTCAGACCCAAAGAACTGCCCCTTCCAGCTTTGCTCTCCAATACGTCCCCCAAAATACTACACATACAAATTTGCAGAAGGCAAACTGTTTGAGGAAACTGGGCACGAAGACCCAATCACAAAGACTAGTCGTGTTTTACGTCTAGAAGCCAAAAGCAAGGTAAGTCTTTGTAATCCCAACTCTGAGCCCCCATCTACTGCATTCATACTACTTGTCAAGCATTGTGCAGTTGCTGCTGGTGTTACATTAGCATGGGTTTTTGAAGTGAATCTCACATACCACAGTAAGACCCAAATGATCTTAAGGGATCCATGGATTTTTTTTTTTTTTAAATACTCCCGTATTTATTTTAACATGGCTTAGAAAATTTATAGCTAGCATGTCAAGTCATTGATTTCATCAAGGCTTGTTAATATTTGAATTTTGAATTTGAATTTTGAAAGTTGACTTAAAGAAATTGTCAAAGTTGGTTTCTAGGTAATGGCAAAAAATTGTGAAGGTGGTAAGCAGTTGACTAGAGTGCTTGAATCTAGTAGGGAAGATGATTGATGTTGAAGGAGTAAGTGCTAATGTACTGACTGCTGCAAAGGACGCCGTGTTGAGTACAGTGGAAACATGGCACAGGGACCTTACCTAGGCTGGAGGGATCACTGAAGGCTTCTGAGAAAGTGATGTCTCAGGTAAAACCTCGAGGATGATTAAGAATCTAAGTAGAAAAGGGGCAGGAGGAATACATTTGTGTAGAGGCCTGAATTGAGGGAGAAATGGTGCTTTCAAGAAGTAGAAAGGAAGGGGTGCCTGGTTGACTCAGTTGCAAGAGGATGCAACTTTTGATCTCAGGGTTGTGAGCTCAAGCCACATGTTGGGTGTAGAGATTACTTAAATAAATTTTTTTTTAAGTAAAGGAGGACAATATGGCCAAAGTGGAGAGTAAAAGAGGTAAGACTGAGGGCAGAGTGAGAAGTATAAAAGAAAATTTGTGCAAGTGGGGAACAAATTAATAAACTGTGGCCTTTGGATTTAAGGAATTTTCAGACCTTGACCTATCAAACATCAGATAATTTCATATGTGTTGGCAATGAATTATGACACAGCCTTTTTGTCTTTATGAATTTTTTTCTTCGTTGATTTTCTTTTAAATCTTTATTTAAGTGTATTTTTTTAATACAAGAGCAATACACATTTCTTAGAATAAATACAAAAGTGCAGAATGTACAAAGTTTAGATGACTACTTTTCAGTCCCATTTGCTGTACCTCTTAGATATAATTATTGTTTACCATTTATTGTATCACTTTCCAGATTTTTGTGTTTGGTTTTTTGTCAACAGAATATGTTTACAGGGGCGCAGTCGGTTGAGCTTAGTCAGTTGAGCATCCGAATTCAGGTTAGGTAATGATCTCACGGTTCGTTAGTTCAAGCCCCATATCAGGTCCTCCACTCCCAGCGCAGAGCTGGCTTCAGATCCTGTTCCCGTCTCTCTCTCTGCCCCTCCCCCTCTTACACTCAAAAAGAAAAGAAAAAAATATATATTTTTAGGCTTTGTTTTGCTTTAGAAATGTGTAACTATACCATATACCAATCCATCAAAATGTTGTAGTTATCATATCCTAAGTGGAAAGAACAGTGAAACTAAGTGAAATTCTGGCGCTTAATGGTTGAGGATTCTGCCTATAGAGGACAGAAAATTGAGCAGTTAAAACTTCTTTAGTCAGCCTATTTGTAAATACGCAAAGATGTGAAATGTCAGTATCTAGCCATAGGTGTGGGGAAATTAACTATGCTAGTACGTCTAATTTTGGTAGCTATATTTTGACTTAATCTTGAAAGAAAAAAATTACAGTAATAGTAGGTAGTAAATAACTCTTTAAAATCACTTCACTGTCTTGGAAAGCTGCATTTCATAAAATGTTTTCAAGCCTGAGTTTTGCTGCTCTTTTCTAGTTAGCATTATGGGTCAGCAGAATAGCTAAAAATGGGGATGAACCATGATGTATTTTTAAAGACCTTAACCATAACTCTGTTGTCCTTTTTTTTTTTTTTTAAGTAATTTCTATACCCAACGTGAGGCTTGAACTCACAACTCTTAAGAGTCACATGCTCCACCGAGTGAGCCAGCCAGGAGCCCCTCCGTTGTCTCAATTAAATGAAGTTTGTATTCAACATCAGTAAGCAATGCATAAAATTAGGGATAAACTGTTTTAAAAAACTTTTATTTACATTGCGTAGTAACTCTTCATTTCCAGGATGGAAAATCAGTGCCAATGACTATTTTCCACAAAACGGATTCTGAGGACTTGCAGAAGAAACCTCTCCTGGTACATGTATATGGAGCTTACGGAATGGACTTAAAAATGAATTTCAGACCTGAAAGACGGGTGTTGGTGGATGATGGATGGATATTAGCATATTGCCACGTTCGGTGAGTCAACACATTTTACCTGGCACATGAGTGTTGTGACAGATGTCCAGAACAATGCTATATCAGGGAGGAAAGTTTATTTTCTCATTTGTGTTATTGAATTTATGTATTCCTAAACATGTGC
The DNA here is from genome assembly GCF_022837055.1 of Prionailurus viverrinus. Classification (NCBI taxonomy): domain Eukaryota; kingdom Metazoa; phylum Chordata; class Mammalia; order Carnivora; family Felidae; genus Prionailurus; species Prionailurus viverrinus. The sequence continues at coordinate 64,392,877 of NC_062563.1, read as the reverse complement.
TGATAGAAGCTGATTTAACAGACTAGCTGATCCAGAAAGCAAAAGGGTAGATTTTTAGGATCTTGCACCAGATTTTTTTTTTTTTTTTTTTTTTTAATTCTATTGAGACCTCTTTACTTTGGGCAAAAATGAGACCTGAAAGCAAAGCAGTAGGTATATGGTAAATAACAGTAAAACAAGCGACAGCTTTGATGATCACTTTAGAATAGCAAGTATTTAACACATTTTGAAATTAAGTCTATGAATGAGCTATTCTTTTTTTTATATATATATAATTTATTGTCAAATTGGTTTACCCAGTGCTCATCCCAAAAGGTGCCCTCCTCAATGCCCGTCACCCCTTTCCCCTCTCCCCCACCCCCCATCAACCCTCACTTTGTTCTCAATATCCAAGAGTCTCTTATGGTTTGCCTCCCTCCCTCTCTGTAACTTTTTTCCCCCCTTCCTCTCCCCCATGGTCTTCTGTTAAGTTTCTCAGGATCCACATATCAGTGAAAACATATGGTATCTGTCTTTCTCTGCCTGACTTTTTTTTCACTTAGCATAATACTCTCCAGTTCCATCCATGTTGCAACAAATGGCCAGATTTCATTCTTTCTCATTGCCAAATAGTATTCCATTGTATATATATAAACCATTATCTTCTTTCTTTGTCAGTTGATAGACATTTAGGCTGTTTCCATAATTTGGCTATTGTTGAAAGTGCTGCTGTAAACATTGGGGTACAAGTGCCCCTATGCATCAGCACTCCTATATCCCTTGGGTAAATTCCTAGCAGTGCTATTGCTGGGTCATAGGATAGATCTATTTTTAATTTTTTGAGGAACCTCCACCCTGTTTTCCAGAGCGGCTGCACCAGCTTGCATTCCCACCAACCGTGCAAGAGGGTTCCCGTTTCTCCACATCCTCGCCAGCATCTATAGTCTCCTGATTTGTTCATTTTAGCCACTCTGACTGGCGTGAGGTGGTATCTCGGTGTGGTTTTGATTTGTATTTCCCTGATGAGGAATGACGTTGAGCATGTTTTCATGTGCCTATTGGCCATCTGGATGTTTTCTTTAGAAAAGTATCTATCCATGTCTTCTGCCCATTTCTTCACTGACTTATTTGCTTTTCAGGTGTGGAGTTTTGTGAGTTCTTCATAGGTTTTGGATACTAGCCCTTTATCCGATATGTCATTTGCAAGTATCCCATTCCATCAGTTGCCTTTTAGTTTTGTTGATTGTTTCCTTTGTGGTTGCACCAGATTTTTAGAATTCATGTACCAGTCTGTGTACTCTGACTTCATTTTATTTTAGCTGTTTTCAAGACACAAATAATATTTTATGTTTCTGCTTAAAATCCTTCTCCATCTCCCTATCTCCAAAATAAAATCCAAACTCCTTACTTATAGTATTTAACGTCCTAATGATCTGGCTTATCTCTGTAGTGAGATCTTTCATTACTGCCCAGACACACCCTGCACTCCAGCCCTGTTACATCCTTTCAGATGACACTTTCTCCTCTCTGCCTTTGCACATGCTGTGTCTTGATGTTTTCCCTTTCTTTGTGCGTCTCATATTTTCATATTCTCATATTCTTCCTCCAAGACTCGGATTAGGTATCCTCTCCTTCTTAAGCATTTGTTTTAAGAAGTATATACCCCTAACCTAATAAGTGGATGTTCTTTCTACTGTTTCTGTGATAACCTGCAGTACACTTGTGTGAAAGCAGCAACCACATGCTTGGCAGCTCTTTTCTTTCCCCCCAAAATTATGATCTTCAGGCAGGAGATTTTTGCGTGTGTGTGTGTGTGTGTAGATTTTTTTTTTTTTAAGAAAGTTTATTTGTGGGGCGCCTGGGTGGTTCAGTCAGTTAAGTGTCTGACTTTGGCTCAGGTCATGATTTCATGGTTTGTGGGCTTCGAGCCCCGTGTCGGGCTCTGTGCTCAGAGCCTGGAGCCTGCTTCAGATTCTGTGTCTCCCTCTCTCTCCACCCCTCCCCCACTTATGCTCTGTCTCTCAAAAATAAGTAAACGTTAAAAACAATTTTTTTAAGAAAGTTTATTTGTAATCTTGTATCATTTAACCTAATGATTCTCAGCTCTGGGTGTACAGTCATCTGAGGACCTTTTGCTTTTTTATATTTTTAAGGCCAACATTTAGTACAATACCTGAGAAGCAGAAGCAGCAACTCAAAACAGATTTGTTGAGGGAGACCTGACTGGCTTAGAGCATGCTGAGTTTATTGATCCTTGGGTCATGAGTTTAAGCCTCATGTTGGGCATAGAGCTTACTTTGAATGAGTGAATGAGTGAATGAGTGAGCGGAAAAGAGAAAATGACAAATGACTCTTATTTTTTTATAAAAGCATATTTGTGGAACCCATTTTTGACTGTCTCTTATCAGGGATTGACAAACCCTTTCTCTGAAAAACTAAATAGTAAATATTTCAGGCTTTGTAGGCCACCTATGGTCTCTGTTGTATATTCCTCATTGTTTTTTGTTGTTGTTTTTTCTCCCAACCTTTAAAAATAAACCATTCTTAGCTCTAACGCCATTAAAAAAAAAAAAAAACAAAACAAAAAAACAAAACAGGCCTCCAGGTAGTTGTTGCCCACCGGCTATTGTTTGCTGACCCTGAAATATATCATTAATATTTTTTTCCCACTAAAAAATTTTTTTGCCCTTTAATTTCAGGGGTGGTGGTGAGTTAGGCCTCCAGTGGCACGCTGATGGCCGTCTAACTAAAAAACTCAATGGCCTTGCTGACTTAGAGGCTTGCATTAAGACGCTTCATGGCCAAGGCTTTTCTCAGCCAAGTCTAACAGCCTTGACTGCTTTCAGTGCTGGAGGGGTGCTTGTGGGAGCATTGTGTAATTCTAATCCAGAGCTCCTAAGAGCTGTGACTTTGGAGGTGAGTATACTTTGTCTCTTCTATTTACAAAGTGGGAAAGTGGGAAAGCCCTAGGATGCTCTATAAAAAATATTTGTTATATCTTTTCACATTTCTCTCTCTCTCTCAAATATTTTTAAAGAAGTTGCTAACATATTCACTAGCATAGGGAGTATAACAAAACTTTAAAATTTTAAACACAGAATTGTAGCTCTGGGAGAACTTCTGAACTTAATCTAACTGCTTATCCTTTATTTATCCCTTCTTCCTGGACAGTGTTCTTTATTCATCATTGAGAATTTCCACTGAAGAATATTAATGGCTATACTCATTGACCATTTCTTATTTTTAAGAACATGTAGAGTTGGTAGAAAAGAGGCAAAGGATATATGACTCACCAGTTCCAGGGACTCAGGCAGAGCACACTGTGACTCTGGAATTCATGAAATCCGTTGCCTGTGCTGCCCATCAACCTTTTAGTCCTGGATGTAGGGGCTCTCTGTTTTTTAGATACTCCATTCTTAAAGGTCTTTAAGGGGTAGTTTTTCTGTACTTTGATTGAAATATCTTGCTTTATTCTTAAAAGTCTCTACAGTTGACCTTTGAACAACATGGGGGCCAGGGGCACAGACCCATCCCCATCCCCGTGCAGTCAGAAACCCATGATAAACTTTGGACTCCCCAAAAACTTAACTGCAAATAGCCTCCTGTTGAGCAGAAACTTTACCAATAACGTAAGCAGTCGATTAACATGTTTTGTATATTCTATGTATCACATACTATGTTCTTAAAATAAATTAGAGATAAGAAAATGTTATTAAGATCATAAGGAAGAGAAAAAAATGTTTGTACAGTACTGTGTGTATATCTATTGAAAAAATCCAGATGTAAGTGGACTTGCATAGTTCGAACCTATGTCACTCAAGGGGCAACTGTATAGTCTTCCTGGTGTCCAAAATTATGACGTTCTATTAAAGCAGTTCATTTCACCTTCATCACTGTGCTCCTGGTTAGGTACTCTAGAAAATAATGACTGGGATGGAGAGAGCATATTATTTTCAGGTTTCTTTTATTTTGAGGATGGGGCTATATACACTGTGGACTTGTAAATAAGTGTTAAATAATCCTCATCTGTAAATCTACTTTTTTAAGTAGAAATGCTAAATATAGAGGGGGGAATCTATATACAAAGATAATAATAGCAAAGCTATTTACAATATAAAGAAAATACAACTGGTCTGTGACTTTTCGAAATTAGAAAGGAAATAATCAAAAAGTATATGAATATTCATCCCACGTTGCTCATTAGAGTCAACCTGTAAATATCCAACAATAGAGAATTCATAGTTTTAATTAGAAGTACCAAATACCAGCTCTACTTTAAGCAGAAAAGGGATTTTTTAAAAGGTAGTGGGGAGGAGCAGGTATAGTACCAGTCTTAGAGGCTCCACAGCCAGAAACATGTCCAAAATACACCATAAAACTGCCCCAGTGAAGCTATCACTGCCACCACTGCTGCGTACAAGTCCCCTCATACTGCCAGTGCTGCTTCTAAAATCTCAATATAAATGTGGCACGTTTGCCAGAGGAAATTCTCTATGGTCCCTACTTCTTTGAGTCACTAACTTGCCATTCAAAGTTTGGAGCGCATTATGTCTGATTTGGTAGACCCAGGCCATGTAGTTATACTCCACAACTGCAGGGAAAACTAAGAAAGGAAAAACGGGGCATTTAGTACCTCCGTAGTGAGAGGCAGGCTTTGCCTCATAAGGTTAGGGATAGTCTAAATGCAAAAAAGGAGTTCAGATTCTAGGCAGCTGGAAGGAACTGCATTTGCCTGCTAGGTTAATGCCAATACAAGAGAAAGCTGAAAAGCATTAACAGAATACTATAAGCTAAGTGAAAAAAAGCAGCTGCTGTTTTACTAAATGTTTTAATACTGGTTATAAGCCAGTGAGTGATTTTTTTCTTAATTTCAATTTGGATACTATCTAGACTTTCTTCAATCAACATTTATTGCCCATATTTTAAGGTAAAATGTCCAACTGATAAAGTAGGGCTTACTCATGTGTTGGGGTTTTTTTTAATAATTTTTAATGGTGATAAAATAACAAAATTTACCATCTTAACTATTTTTACATGTATAGTTCAGTAGTGTCCAGTATGTTCACATTGTTGTGGAACCAGTCTCCAGAACTCTTTCCACCTCGCAAAGCCAAAACTCTACACTCATTGAATAGCAACTCCCCAGTTCCCCCTTCCCCTCAGAACCACCACTCTCCTTTATGTCTCTGAATTAGAATACCTGTACCTCCTGTAAATGGAATCCTACATATTTGTCTTTTTGTAACTGACTTATTTCACTTGGAGATATCCTCAAGTCCTCAAGGTCCATCCATTATTGTAGCCTATGTCAGAATTTCCTTACTTTATAAGGCTGAATAATAATCTGTTGTGTCATTGTGTATATTTTGCTTACCCGTTTATCCACCATTGGACACTGGGTTGCTTCCGCCTTTTTGGCTGTTGTGCATAATGCTGCTGTGACTATGGGTATACTCCTCAAGACTCTGATTTACCTAGGAATGTATTTGCTGGATCATATGGTAATTCTAAGTTTGATTTTTTGAGAAACTAGCATACCATCTGCACCATTTTACATTCCCACCAATAGTGCACAAGGGTTCCAATTTCTCCACATCCTTGCCAACACGTGTTATCACTTGTTATTTTTGTTTCTTTTTAATAGTACCCATCCTAATGGATGTAAGGGGTAGCATTTATTACTTTCATATAAAATGTACACTAAGGCATCAAACTAAAAAATTGTGAAATTAGAAGATAAACCCATATATATATATATATATATATATATATATATATATATATATATATCTGAATACCTTAAAGGCCAGTTATAAATCACAGGCCCTAGTTAAGGACTGAGTAGGTCTGAGTAGTCTACCTCCTGGGAATCAGCGTGGCTTCTTGACCTTTGTTCTCTCATGTCAGCATTTATATTCATAAAGTATATTTTTCTGAAATTCATTCTACCAATTTGTTAGTCAAAGTTTAAATTTCTTTGGCTTTGTGGGGTTTTTTTGTTTGTTTGTTTGTTTTTTTAGGCACCTTTCTTGGATGTTCTCAACACCATGATGGATACTACACTTCCTCTGACATTAGAAGAATTAGAAGAATGGGGGAATCCTTCATCTGATGAAAAACACAAGAACTACATAAAACGTTACTGTCCCTATCAAAATATTAAACCACAGGTAGTGAATAACAGTTCTGATAAACTATCCTAAAATGATAGAAAAGATAATCAAAAGAATACTTACCCATGCTGACCCGGAATTTTGTAGGGCTTTAGATTGTTTCTGCTTATAATACCCAAACAACTTTCAGCACCATCTCTGCTCATACTCCATGTTTGTTTCAATGTAATAGTTCAGAATAGGTTAGATGTGGTCATGGTCTCACTAGCCAAGAAAAGGGTATTCCAGGTAGCAAGTGGTCTAGTACTATGATACTGTAGATCTCTCAATATGAAATGAGAAGAAATTATCTAGCACTTAGGTCAAAAAAATGGAGTTATTTTTCATAACCTATAAGGTAGAAAAGGACCATAAGGAATAATGCAAATCTTGTACATCTATTTTCTTTCAGCATTATCCTTCCATTCACATCACAGCTTATGAAAATGATGAGCGTGTACCTCTGAAAGGAATTGTAAACTATACTGACAAACTCAAGGAAGCCATTATGGAGCATGCTAAGGACACTGGTGAAGGTAGGAGACCACCTGGAAGCAGGGAGCATAGCTAAATGTTCTGTTACCTACCACATACTGCTCAGATTAGTACATTTTATTTCACAGACCAAATCATCTGCCCGTGAGTTTGGACAGTTGGTTTTCCTGTGTTGACTACTGAGTTGAGGCATACCTAATAACTATATCTGACTTGCCCCTTTTTCAAAGGACAGTCTTAAAATAAGGTAGGCAAGGCACAAAGAAAAATACATTTAAACATCAAAGTATAACTTAGAGATATACTGTCATACAACACTCATTCATTTAACAATATGAATTGAGCCATTATTCCTGGAAACTTCTAGAAAAGCTTTTGCTCTGGAGCTTCAGTGTCCAAACTAGCTGTGTTAATTTCCTCTAGATCTTTCCATTTCATTGCACAGGAACTCTTACCTTTTTCTTCCTTATTAGCAAGACCCTCTGAGCTCAGGGTGGAAGGGACCCACATGCAAGTTTCAGTCACCTTGTTTTCACCTCCATGCCTCACACTTACACATTGCAAAAGTTGGCATTTCCAGGTCATAAGACTCTGATTCCACAGGGCCATTGGCTTCCTCTTGCTTCACAACCTTCTCCATGTGGCCCAACAAGTCTCTTCCATCCAGTGTCCTCAGCCACTCATCCTCCTGTTGCTTTCTCTGTTTCAGAAATTTGTCTTTTGCTGCTTGCCCCCTCCCATCTCTTACTTGGTGATAGTTTATGCCTTTTTCCTTTGCTATTATTTTAATAGCGTACTTGAGAGGAAAGGGGAGAAATGAATCTCAAACAAACCTTCTAATTGTTGCATATGTTAACTCTTTCAGGCTACCAGGCCCCCAATGTTGTGTTAGATATTCAGCCCGGAGGCAATCATGTGATTGAGGATTCTCACAAAAAGGTATGTTTTCAAACCCCTCTCAGTTGACAGATGCCCAAGTAGAGATCTGTCACTGTCACCATTTCATTGGTTGCAGCAGAGTTTATGACAGCTGCTTTGTCACTGTCTGGTCTGTGGCTGAGGCCCAAGAGCAGAAGGAAGAATGCTGAGTCGAGAAAAGGTTCCCTCTTATACTTGATAAGTGAGTGCTGTTAAAGAGAGTGATGGAATCTTACCTGTTTGGGAGCACCTTCTGCCTCTGTCCCCAAATAAAAGTAGACTTGCCATAAATGGCTGACTTTGTGGTTAGGTGAAGATGGATAGACAAAGAGATGTAGCCCTCGAGTTTTACCACAAAGGCCTTTATCTAATTTTTTAAATGCATTTCTTTTAGATTACAGCCCAAATTAAATTCTTGTACGAGGAACTTGGACTTGACAGCACCAGTGTTTTCGAGAATCTTAAGAAATACCTAAAATTCTGAAACGCTGCATTCCATGGGAATTGGAAACACACTGAAATATTTCATAGTCTTATTTCCAATTGGGTAAGCAACAGTGAGATTTTTTTTTAAGTTAGTAATTTTTTAAAATTTGCTTCTCCATCCACATTTTGTCTCGTGTATATCTCACTTGATTCTACTGCTCTGTCCTTTGGCACACGTGCCCTTTAACCTAGGAAAGGGGTTTTCAAACCGTGCTCCTCAGAAGGACACGGAGGACAGGGTGAAGGAAGGTTTGGTGACAACACAACTCTCCCAGCTCCCCCTTCAGAACAGCTCTGTTTCTGTCTGTCCGAACTAACATTTCCTTTGAAAAGTTTACAAATCAAGGTCCTGCCTCTTTGCTAATGAACACTTTTAGACACGTCAGCAGTAAGTCCTCCAGTTTCTACGTCTGTATTTTATGAAAAGAGGTAACATTCTTCACATTAGAATTCATTAGTCCGGGGTCCTCAGGTGTCCCGATCATCTCTTACGCTGATGCTAGCTCAATAAAGTTACAAGTTCCTGCAAGCGATAGTTTTATTATTTTTAAAAAACATTTGAGAACCTTTTCTAAAGCTGTTACATTCACGTTGTATTACCCAGCCGTCTGTGGTGCATGCAGTTACTGCACATGCTTAGGAGGGAACAGGACGTCAGTGTCTTCATCTCTTTAACACAAGCTGTGCAGTAGGTTTAATGTGCTGGAATAGCACGCCCGATTAGAAACAAAACATCTGTCTCTGAAAGCTGTTTGGTGATGAAGGAGATTCTTCGTGTTGTATTCAAGGACGAGGCCTTCTCCTTTGTCCAGTAAAATGTCATGCGTATCAACCTCACCGCCCTTGTCGGCAAAACTGGTACTTAACCTTATGCTTGCTCTTGTGGGAATATTGGGAACCATTTCCTTTAGATTTAGCGGTGAGGAGTCTCCAAAATTCAGAACCACCAGAAAGACTCGGTCGATGCCATCCAGCTCTCTTGTGTACACGACAGAGTGGCTGTTATTCCTCAGATAGCAAAACCAGCCCCTGCTGAGGAGCAGCTCATTGACATGAAGCAAACTTAATTCTTGATAGAACTTCAGTGCTGATCTGGGCTGAGTCTTTTGGACCTATTTTAAAAAAAAAAAGAAAAAATTAATTATTCACTTCTCAAATAGTTGTTAGCAGGTTTTTTTTTTTTTTTTTTTTTTTTAGTAGTCTTAGTATCAAATAAGGAACTTATTTCCCAAAAAAGTTTGCTTCGGTTTTGCCCATTAAAATGACTACCAAATTGTAAGTATTGATAGGTTGGTAAGAGTAGTTTATTTAACTACCGAGAGATACTGCAAATGCAGGGAGTCATTGGGTGCACAGCGTTCTGCTCGCATTTTGGCCAGACGTTATGAGAGACCAAATTTGACTCCACTTTAGGTATCTCAAAACAGTGTCCCTGTCTAAGTTACCTGGTGTTTAACTTGCCTAACTACAGTCCCTTTATGCTACATTGTAACTGGAAGAAAGGCTGCCACTGTGGCCATGAACTGGGAGGGCTTCCCTGTTCTCTTTTGTAGAATAGTTTGGAGGTCTCTTTAACTTCAGCAGACACGTGTTCCTTACGTAGCCAGTGGTGAACAGAAAGTTGCAAAAAAGGACGCAAAGCAAAATGCTGCCTACAGGGAAAGTTTAAAAATTATACTTCTTTAATGTGTGTTCATTAAAGAAGATTGGGGTTTATTTCACAGCTATATAGAACATACATAATTTAATTTCAAGCGCCTTCTCCTGTGATTATAGTAAAATGTCATTTTAATAACAGGATAATGTTTGGTTGAATGGATATACCAAATTTAAAACCATCCCTCTCATTTCAGCATTCAGCTTTCTAATATTTTCTCATATTTTTAGTGCCTCTCCCGTATTTGGATTATTTATTTAGGACAGAAAGACAATTACTACGTCAGAGAGTATGTATACTTGAAACATAATGCCAAATTAGTCTTCATAAGAGCTGTTGCCAAATCAGTGGTAATGTTCATTTCCGTGGACTCTTGCCAGCCATGTTGACTGCGGCGGTGGTGGCTGTCATTGCTGTTATCATTGTTGTTGCTGCGGGGCAGGTGCCTAATGTGTGGTCTTCAGTGAACATCTACTGAATGTTTGAAAAATGTTTATTCTCTGTTATCAGGCACAAAGGTATTTATGGTACATGTATATGGTATATGTATATGACTTGTCAAATTACTATTAACATTTTCTATAGCCTTAGATGATGCATGGAAAAGCATAGTTCAGTGCCACTCACATAAGAAGTGCCCAGTAAGTGTTAACTATTATCTGTGTCTACTTTCTAGAAGTATGTTGAAGTGTCTCTCTGTAATTGTGGATTTGTCAGTTTCTCTTGGCATTTCTCATAGTACTTGTTTTATATATTTGGACGCTATTGTTAGATGCATAGATCATGACTTGTAGTGGAATGTTCTTTAACAGTTTTTGAAAATTACATTGGTCTCATAATGCTTTTCATATTGAATTCTATTTTGTCTGCTATTAAATATTTCCACACCTGCTTTTTGTAACCTTATTTTTTTTTAATAGGAAATCCATGCACACAGTATAAAATTCATTTATAAGAGGAATATTTAAATAAGGTTTTTCCTAACACCATCCCCTTGCTTTTCACCTTTTGTCTCAGAAACAGACACTATTGCTATTTATGCTACATCCTGTGCCTTTGCAAATAGATGTAAATATACTTTTTCTCTATACAAGTGGAGGCATGCTACCATAATGGACTCTGTTTCTTAGTACAGGGTAGAGATGGTCTCATGATACCAGTGCATTCTTTTTAAAAGCTGCATACTAGTCCATTGTGTAAGTCAACCATAATTAATTCTCTTGATAAAATATTTAAATCATTTCCAGAGTCTTCTGCTATTAAAAACAATGTTGCAGTGGAGATCCTTGAATATTTATCATTTTCCACATATATAAGTATTCTCGGAATGAAATTACTAAAAGGTTATATGTGCATTTTTTGTTTTAGCAATGTCTCTATATTGGATTTTGTCTCTTTACCTTAATCTGAGAGTTTTTATCTTTTAATAGGTGAATTTGACCCACTTATATTGGTGATTGCCATGTGTTTGGACATACTCCTACAGCCTTATTTTTTATTTATATTTGTACTATTGTTTTCATCCTTTTTACATCGGTTGTTTTGATGTAATATTTTTCCTTCTATTCTTTGAAAATGACACTCTTAAAATTGTAACGCCTGTTTTAAAATATACTTTTCTCAACATCCGGAGCAGTGCTGTCCAGCAGAACTTCTGCAGTGCTGGAAGTGTTCTATCTCTGGGCTAAAGTGGTAGCCCCCAGCTGCTCTGCACTTGACGCGTGCTAGTGTGCCACAGGAAGTGAATTCTGCATTGTTCAGTTGAGTTACTCTGTGTCCATGCCCTGAAAAGAGTGCTTTAGCCTGCTCGCTCACACATTCTCTGTCTTTTCTCTCCCCTTCCCTGCTGCCACTTCCCATATAGAAATCAATCACTAAGATTTTTGTTCCAGAATATCTTACTAATCTTACTTTACATGATGTACCAAAAAATATCCTGAAGTTCTGTTGATTCCTTTCCTTACTGTGTTTTATACATCATGTATTATTTTTTTAACATTTTTTTATCTTTAATCTTTATACCCAACGTGGGGCTTCAACTTAAAACCCCAAGATCAGGAGTCACATGCTCTACTGACTGAGCCAGCCAGGCACCCCACATCCTGTCTTTCTTTTAGATTCATCTTTTTGTTTTGTTTCAGTCCCTGATTATTCTCTCACAAGCTATGGTAAAATTTATTTATGGTAAAATTGGGGTGCATGCTTTTCCAAGTCTATATTCATGAACGCTAGTTTGAGTGGATATAAGATTGTAGGTTTAGAATCAAGTTTCCATCATAGCGTTAAAGATTGAAGTTCTGATATGTTCTAGGATCCGCTTAAGCAAGTCCAGTTCTCAGTCCTTTGCTTGGGCAGTCTGTTTTGCAGTTTGGTTTTGGTTTCTGCATATTTTTAGACTTTTTTTCTTTATTCTTGCCATTTTTCTTTGAATATATAGTTCCCTCTGGTTTCTCTTCTCTTCTAGAATTTCATGTTGCAATTTCTAGATTGATTGCATATCAAAAATTTTCTCTTCATACTGTTATTTGCCTTTTTTCAGTGCATTCTGGGGGAAGTCTCTGGATCAGTTTTCCAGCACCCTAATTAGAATTTCTGTTTCAGTCTTTCACAATGTTTTACGTACCTACACGCTCTAATCACTTTTTTTTAAGTTTTACTTATTTAAATCACCTGTACACCCCACGTGGAGCTCAAACTCAGAACCCCAAGGATCAAGAGACACATGCTCCACCCACTGAGCCAGCCAGGCTCCCCTCTGATTCCTTTTTTAAGAGAATCAAGAGACTCCATAAGACAATATAACAATAACAAAGTCTTCTGTTTGCCATATTTCCTCTACTTTAACAGTTTTCTGTTAAGAGTGGTGTTCTCTTCCATCCTCTTAATTTTTCTCCAATGTGTCTTTCTTGGCGATCCATTTACTTTCGCATTTTGATACTCCTTGTCTTTGGTTGTCTGCCTTTAGTCATTATGAGAAGCTTGATTTTACTTTCTTTTAGAAATTAAATTCTTACCTGTCTCTAGGGCTCTTATGAATGTATTTTATTAAATAGCTTAGCCTGAGACATTGTGTTACGATTTAGCATTCCTCCAAGCATTACTCCTGATCATTTGAAAGACTTGGTTAATGTTATAGAAAAAATTGTTTTAATTTGCATTTATCTTTTTTCATCTTTCTGGTATATATTTTTATGTAGGATTTCTTAACCTCTTGGACTCAAATTGAAAACCAATAGATGCATTTACTCTCAAACACAAATGTTAAAACACATATTTTTTGTTTTCAAGGACCTAATACTATCCCAGAAGCCTCTGTGGAGTTTGGAGCAGGGAGTTGTGGAAATAGGAGGGTTTGCATGAAGCTCAAAACAGATTAATAACCTGGGGAGGCTGCACTTACTGTGATGAGCACTGAGTAATGTACAGAATCGTCCCATCACTGTTGTACACCTGAAACTGATATAATATTGTGTGTCAGCTATATTTCAGTAATTTTTTCAAAATCTTACGAGATTGTTTTCAAAATACTTAGTAGATTGTGGTAAGGGGAGATTTTTGCTTTAAAATTTTTAAGTCTCATGGGATGCCAGGAATTTCTCTTCTCCTGAGGTGGTTTAAACAATGACATTTTCACTAGTACGTGACTCCACCTGAAGCCATTTCATAGTGTCCTGGTCCAAGGAAATGTACTTAGCCCTTTGCCAAATTGAGCAAACAGATTTTCTAAACAGGAATGCGCATATTCCAGCAACTCCAGCTGAATCTGGCAACCTTGACTACTACGATGATAGAAAACAGTGTAGCCAAAAGCCAAAGGGTGTGCTTTTCGAGAACAGCTCCTTTTAGGATTTGGTGACATCTTGGTTTCTTCAGGTAATTATCCTTAATCTTCTTTCCTTCCTTTCAAAGGCGGGAAAGGAGGACAGATAGCTGGGCTTGCTGAAAGACCTCCATAAAATCTCCTTAATAGCTCAGAGTTCTCAAAGTCATTCCAGTGATTAGCTGTGTATTCCATAGGATACTCCACATGGTGCACTTCTGTACCAGCCTGTACTTCCACAAAAACATCACTTAAAAACTCTAAGTCTATGTGATTAATTTAAAGAGAGCATCAGTTAAGGTCTTGGGCACCCTCAGGGTGACTGTTCGTTGTCAGCACAGAAACTCATTTCCTATTTCTGGAATCAGCATAACATTTTCATTGATACTTACATCAACATTCACAGTGTGGTAATCTGAACTGGTGGGTAACCACGTGTGACTGGCTTCAGAAAAACCAGCATTTGAGCTATTGTCCCACTGCATCGGTGACTTGGAGAAAAGGGTATCCTGTGTCAAAGACCATAAAGAGAAAACAATAGTTATTAAAAAAATATAATTTGGTCATGGTTTACTTCATAATTATTTAATTCCCTGTACTTCTTAGTACTTGTATTTATTAGCATTCATAATGAAAAAGCTTCAACATTCAGTACATAAACCGGCTTCTCACTTTTAATTGGAAAACAGTGACATCTTGAGTTTGAATAGATTATGGTAACTGGACTTTGATACATGCTTAGAATCTTTGCAGCTTTTCCCTAAAAATGAGTAACGTAGGATTTCAAAATGTGCGATTGCCAACACGTTCTGTGGTGTAGTGGCGATGAGTTCAGGTATGCACCCATGTACAAGTAAGCCTAAATTCTGCCCGCTTTTATTCAGCCTGGTTGTTGCACGTGAACACACACACACAAATGTACACCAAATGTTAGGGAAATTGGATCTCCAACACTGCAAGCTAACCACACAGATTATTATGGGTTCGCCTAAGAACACAATTTTGAGATCCATAGCCTCACAAACAAAAACCACTCAAGTCTGGGGCTGTGCATTACATTTGTTAACATGAAAGGAAGAATCTTTGTGCTGTGGTCAGAATCTAGCAGTACAGACCTCTGTGTTCCAGGTAGAGGGCACTGAGTAATATTCCCAACTCAGAACACAGGTTCTCAAATTCTAGTATGTCTACGAATCAGCTGGAAAACATCTTTAAAATGTAGATTCCTGGGCTCTACACAAGAAATTCAGTTGTGCGGCTTAGGAAACAGTATTCTTAGCTCCCAACAAAGAAAGGTGACTGTCTAATAGTACGAAAGGAAAGCAAAATAATCGTTTTCGTCAGTAGAATAGAAGTAAATTCTCTAGTTTCATGTAGTTAGATTATATTAACTTACAACGTCATAGCTTTCGTTGAGATTTGTGACTAAAATATTTCTCATTCCTATTTCTTCCCCATAGTAAGTTATGGGGGTTCCAGGGAGTGTGAAAACAAGCATGTTCATGATGTTGACATATTCTGCCCCCAAACGAGAAGTCAGCCGGGCACGGTCCGGTCCACCGATCTGAAAGGCAGATATTTTTAAGGACGTAGCTTAATATACAGTTGTCTGGAAAACTTACCCTATTGCACAAAAAGTTCATCAGGCAGAAAAACAAAGTTAGCTGTGAGTACCATGGTATCAGCAAGCCTGGCTTTGAGTACCAATGCTGCTTACTGCTTGCTATTTGCTGTGTAACTGACCAATTTACTGTCTTGGCCATTATGATCAACAGAATGGTGTTAACAATTTACTTCGCAGTGATGTTGCAAATGTGATAAAGTGTACGAGGGTGCATGTTAATATTTTCACACATTTGGATGAGAGAATATGGACAGGAAACAAAAATGTTTACCCCATTGAGGGCACAACAAGGAGGGAACAGGTGGAAGGGGTAGGAGCAGTTTCTGGTGTGTGTGACTTGAACTATTCGAAACAAATTTTAAAGATAAATCAACTTTTATAGAGAAATGTACACAGTCTAAGAGAAAATTTTCTAATGTGTTTCCTGTTTTTAAATTTGGTATTTCTATGCTGAATTCTCTAATTACATATTATGATATATATTACCTAGCCCTTAAGAGTTTATTTAAATCACCTAGCAGTTCTCTCCATATACCACAACTCGGTCTCATGTGCATTTGCTGAGCATGGACTTTCAGTTTTGAAAAAGTACTTTCGGGGTACCTGGCTGGCTCAGTCGGAAGAGCATGCAACTCGGTCCTGGGTGAATTCAAGCCCCACATTGGGTGTGGAGATTACTTAAATAAATAAGCTTTAAAAAAAAAATTCTTTCCCACCTACCTTCTATCTTCTTGCCCTCCTCCCCTGTCAGGTATTCTCTCCAGTGTACAATGATGAAACGACAAGCTCTGAGACGTTATATCACTTATTCAAATTAGGGTATAATGCAAAACCAGCCTTTGATTTTGAGTCTAAGAATAGGAACTTGGTTGTTACAGTTCACGAAAAAAGGAGTTTTGTTTTTTTTTTTTTTTTTAGATGTACTAAAAACTATCTACAGTTACCTTTTTGTAGACCACTGTAAATTATTTCTCTATTTTTATGGTCAGAAAAGTCAAATATCACCTCTGTTTATTTTCATTATCTCGAGAGCATTTGATAAGAAACCCTATGGTTTCTCAAACTTTCTGGACTTAGGGCACTTTCAATTTCAGGACTGAAATCAAGAAATATTTCCGCAGGTAGTTCACAGCAGTGGACAGAGATTGGGGCCTCTCATAGGCTGAGATCCCAGTCACCTAAGCTAATGGAGACTCTCAGTATATGAAAAATACAAGTGCTAAAACTCCATTATAAAATAGAGAAGGGCCTTGTGGAATGGTGGAGGAAAGACCTCCAAAATCTCAAGGAGAATGCTGGCGAAAACAAAATCCACTGTTTCAGAACTCTGGAAACTAGCTAAAGGCCTTCAGTAATCTTAAGAAGTATTTACTCAAGAAAAACAGCAAGCTTTGTGTCATTTTAACTGGTCCTGAACTCCTGCCCCTTGGATCTACGATAGCCTTGAAAACCTCAGTCTAGCAACTACTGTAGCTGTGAAAACCAGGAGCTACCGGGTAGTGGGGGGCGGGGGGGGGGGGGGGACGGTGGGCAGAATAGGTTTAGAGTTCACCAAAAGCTCCATTTAGAGAACTGTCACAATTTGACCTTTCTAGCACTCGCTTTTAGTTGGATTTTTTTTTTTTAATTAGAAAGATGCCCTATCCCTGAGATATTGGCCAGAAATAATCAGCAACAGTTATTTAGCATCACATCTGCCTGAGGAGGTATTGCCAATTGGGGCTAAACAGAGACCAAAAACCTTAAAAGCTGGGGAATGAGGTGACCATAAGAGCCTTTGAAAGGCTCTGACAGATTTTTGGAATCTGGAACATGTGCAGATACCCTGGGAAGACTTGAGAAGGCTCTAATCTCTCATCTCTGGCTAACCTTGAAACTCAGTGCAAGCAGAAAGTGAAGACTAAGGTAGAACTACCAACTGCCTGCCAAAGTGCTGAAAGCACACCCCAACACACACAGTCCCTCAGCAAAGGCTGGGAGACTTCATGGTTCACCGTATTTCAGGAATCTCTTCAAATCATTAGTTGATAATCTGACCAAGCAGACACTTCAGTGGCCACACCCAACAAAGAGTACAGATTTTACAAAATTAATCCAGGGAAGTCACTAAAGAAACAGCAACAATAAACACCAGGGAGGAGAGAAGGGGTTTTCCTACATTACTACATTATTTAAAATATCCAGTTTTCAACAATAAAAAGGAATGCAAAGAAAACAGGAAAATACAACCCATAATAGAAAAAGCAGTCAATAGAAAATGTGGATGAAGAAACACTGGCCTAGCAGACAAAGACATTTAAGTCAACTGCTATCCATATGTTCAAAGAAAAGTGTGAGGACAGTGTCTCATCAAATAGATACTGTCAATAAAAAGGATAGAAGAAAGAACCGGAAAGAAATTTCAGAGTTGAAAAGTATGAGCACTGAAAGGAAAAACTCATTGAGAAGGGCTGGACAGATTTGAACTGACAGAGAAATCAGCAAACTCCAAGACCGATAAGATTAGTCTGAGAACCAGAAGAAAAAGAATGAAGAAAAATGACAAAAACCTGGTCAGAAGCTGGGATAGGCCTGGCTCCCTGAAGAATCACCGATGAAGGGAAGGGTGACGCCTGTTTACAGACCTAGCCCTCGAGTTAGGGGTGACTATTCAACAGGCACCACAGCCCCAGACGTGCTGATCAGGCATGAGGACTTACCATCCAGTTAGGCCATTTTCCTTCTGGCATGTTTTCCATCCAGGATGTGATAACCTCAAACACACCGTTCCCAGAAGGAGCGTTCAGCTCACTGAGATAATTGTTGAAGGGAAAATCTGCTTCTTGGACAAAAGGCAACCCGTAGTACATCATGGTCCTGTCAATGCTCTCTCCGTAGGCTTCAATCCCCATGAACCTGGAAGAGTTGGCAGGGTGCAGTGTCCTCAGGGCCCGTCAGGGGACTGAGAAGCGTTCTGCAGCTGCTTCCGTCTGCTGGACTCTTACCCACATCCAGCTGGGCTCGCTAGGAAGCAGAATCAAGCCACATGGCCAAGTAGTGGCATGCCTGCTCACCTGGACTCTTTCTCACTTCTCATGGACAATAAACCCAAGGACTAGCCTAATACTATGCCGTGCCTGAGAGTTAGGAAATACATTTGGGGACGCCTGGGTGCCCTAGTTGGTTAAGCATCCGACTCTTGATTTCAGCTCAGATCATGATCTCACAGTTCTCAGTTCAAGCCATGTGTCAGGCTTGAGTACGGAGCCTGCTTGGGATTCTCTCCCTCTCTCTCTGCCCTTCCCCTGCTCATGTTCTTTGTCTCTCCAAATAAACATAAAATACATTTGGATATCAGTCAATACTGTTCTTTCTTTCTAAATCTGATTAAAACTCAGTAACTTCCAGGAACTCTTTAGCAATCTTCCTCACACTTAGAATCTGCAGTGTGTGTCTGCATATCATGTGAAGGGGTTTTCCCCCCAAATCTTCCCGTTTTATTTGAATCCCTATAAAGCCTCACTTTATTATCAGGGTGACCCTTGGCTATTAAAAACCAAACACTCGGAGGGGCGCCTTGGTGGCTCAGTCGGTTAAGCTTCGGCTCAGGTCATGATCTCACAGTTTGTGGGTTTGAGCCCCACATCCAGCTCTGTGCTGACAGCCCAGAGCCTGGAACCTGCTTCAGATTCTGTCTCCCTCTCTCTCTGCCCCTCCCTCATTTGCACTCTCTCTCTCTCAAAAACAAACATTTAAAAAAAAAAGTTTAAAAGCATCTGATGTTTAATTTTGGCTCAGATTATGATTTCACAGTCCCGCATGTGCGCTCTGTTGCTCTCTCTCAAAAACAAAAAACAAAAAAAACCTTGAGGTGCCTGGCTGCCTCAGTTGGTAGAGCACGTGACTCTTGATCTTGAGGTCATGAGTTCAAGCCCCACGTTGGTTGTGGAGCTTACTTTAAAACAAACACTCTTAGGGAAAGACATCAGCCTGAAATGACCTACATCAGTGCTGACTTCACCTGTTTGAAGTAAGTGCACGACATCTGGAACCCAAGTGTTTCAGCTCCAGTTCCATCCCTGCCATTACTACCTGTGTGACCATTGCCTTTGTGCTCGAGTCTCAGTTTCCTTATCTGTGGTATGGGGATAGCAATCAGAGGACCTACTTTGAGGAGAAATTTAACTCCTGTTGATGCTACTGGGTGATGTATATAAACATAGGAAGAGATTTAGTGAGTTTATATGTCCCTGTTTTAAGTGCTTCATAGACATTATCTCTTGCAGTCTCACAAAAGCCTGAAAAGGGTTTCACTATCACCTGTTAATTGATGAGAAAGTGGGACTTGAGTCAGCAAACCAGCCCAAGGTCACACACAGGACTCTACCTTAGGTCCATCTGATTCCAAAGCTGTGTTGCTAACCATTGTGATCTAATAGTTTAAACATTTGGATTCGTACTGGACACTGGACACTAACAGGCCAAATAGTAATGATTAAAAGAATAGTCAGTGGCTTCACAAAATTCTGTGAAGGACTGTGATGCGCATTGTCTGAACAAAAAAACTGAAAATGAGCAAAGTTAAAACAACATGAAAGACTATCCCAGGTCCTGGCAAAACTGAATTATAATACACTGTAGTTATGGAGGTTTGTTAAATAACTTGAGCCTCTCGAGAATGCCTGGCTGTGAAGGATAAGCTATAGATCACACCCTACACCCGTGAAGAACAGAAGTGTGTCTTGTGGTCACCTGTATCTCCCAGGCTCTCTGCTGTATTGGTCCATTGTCTGCCGGAAGCTCCGGACAATGTCATGCATTCCCACTTGGGTGGTGGTGAAGTCATGATACAGCTGCCAGTAATGTGTGACCGTGTCCTTAGGAAACCAAGAAACATGGTTACCATCATTTCATATGTCAGATGCCTATAGCTGGCCTTATGCGAATATAGATGGTCTCTTCAAAGGGCTCAAGCCAAGACAAACGTGCTGAAGGATGATCCGAGGACTTGAAGTGCTCATGGGGTTTTATGGCTGGAGAGTAACATTCATGACTATTAGGACTTCCTTTGATGCTTAAATTATTAAGTAAAACAAATTTTACTATGTATTGATTGCAAATGTATTCAACAAAACCCTTTTCCTAGACATTTAGTGGTCCTAAATGTTTAAAGGCAAAGAAAACATAGAGCTCCTTATTACACCTGGACTTTATCTGCTTACAAAATTGTCCAACGTGTAATAGAATAAAAGATAGAAGTGGTAAGTAAACACTGCCAGGGGTTCAGTAATTTTTCCCGATATTCATTCTATGCCTTCCTAGGGTTACAGTGATCTAGAATCCAAAGTAAAAGACTACGTCTGGCACAAGCCAAGGTCATAAATCCTGGGTTAGGACATGGCTCTACACTGCCATCCATTCAGTGGACTCCTTTTCAATAAGTGAACTTGCTAGATCAAGTGAAGAGTTTTGGAGTCCTAAATCTCTTACTGAAATCACTTTTTCCTTAAGTTTGTCTTGGGTGGCACACAAGACCCATTGTTCTGATCTTTTGTTGTGGCTGGAGGCATATGCCTGTCTTATGACATCTCATCATAATTAGGAAGGTTACTTTGAGATTTCTTCTCCAAGGATACGCACTTCTCTTTGGGACTAATATATCACCTTTTTCCCCCCTTCATTTTCCCTATTGGAAGTCATGTGCTTCCCACCGCTGCACCTCCCCAAAACATGGCCTCTGATTCAGGACATGCTCTCATAATTAGTCCAGGCATTGCCAACTTTTCTTTAGTTAACTGATTTGGTTTAATGATATTCTTAAGTACCCATAAATCTATTAGGACGAAAGCTAGACACTTGATATTTAACTATATGCATTTCATGTAAAGTGTATCATGCTCTAATAATTTTAGGGTTTTTTCTTTTTTTTTTTAAGTTTATTTTGAGAGAGAGAGCGTGCAGGGGATGGACAGAGAGAGGGAGAGAGAAGGAGAATCCCAAGCAGGCTCTGCACTGTTGGCACAGAGCCCAATGCAAGGCTCAAATTCATGAACCATGAGATCATGACCTAAGCCAAAATCAAGAGTCAGATGTTTAACCGAGCCACCAGGTGCCCCTATTTTTTTTCACTAAACATTACACTGCTAAGATTCACCCATATTGTTGTGTGTCACTGTAACTCATTTATTTTGACTAATGTATAATCCATTGTGTAAATTTACAAATCCATCACTCTGCAACCCATTTTAGGACTCCTGTCTAGCCATTGAACATAGAGTGACTGTAGAGTGGTGGTCAACCAGAAGAGCAGAGTGGCATCCTGATTACTGTCTCTGGTGTGACATGGCGGGGAGGGTGAGAACCACTGGTGTGGAACCACAAAGAACCCAGATTTTGTAGCAAGATAGGCTTGGTTTATAGTTCTATTTATCATCTCCATCACCCCTGATAAAGTCAGTTCTCTAAGATTTTCTAAATGAGGATCATGAAATGTCTCCTGTGAGCTGTTGCAAGAGTTAAATGGACTGTTCTAAATAAACACCTAGCATACAGACATTCAGCAGGCGTGTGTTACCTGCTCTTCTGTGTGTTCTTTAATGATTACAGAAGCAGCTCAGGAATCCTAAGCCTCCCCACTTGAGCTTGAGTGAGATGATACAATCGCAGTGAGTTGTCAGAGCCCTTGGTGGAGCCCGTGCCCTCGGAACCCTTGTCACCAAAGTACTCCTTAAGGATGCCCTACATCAGAGGGTGCCAATGAAGGAAACATCTAGGCATATGCATTTGAAACAACTCTGTTCTTCTGAAGAAAACAATTCAAAGCATTTCCGATAGGGGCGCCTGGCTGGCTCAGTCAGTGAAGCATACAGTTCTTGATCTTGGGATTGTGAGTCCAAGCCCCCTTTTGGGCATGGAAACACACACACACACAACTACGCTTCAGGCACCATGGTGGCTCAGTTAAGAGTCCAACATTGGCTTTAAGCTCAGGACATGATCTGCTAGTTCGTGGGTTTGAGCCCTGCATCAGGCTCCATGCTGCCCTTCTCTCTCTGCCCCTCCCCCACTCCAGTGTGCTCACTCTCAAAATAAACTTTAAAAAAAACTATGCTTTAAAATTCAGAGGCATATATTAATAAATTTAACTAAATTAAATTTTTTAAAGGCTTCCTAGATAGGATCAAATTCCTCTCTGGTCAGTGGTGTCTCGTGCTAAAAAAGAAAACCCTCTGGGGGTGCCTGGGTGGCTCAGTCAGTTGAGTGACCAACTTCAGCTCAGGTCATGATCTCTCAGCTCATGAGTTTGAGCCCTGCGTCGGGCTCAGTGCTGACAGCTCGGAGCCTGGAGCCTGCTTTGGATTCTGTCTCCCTCTTTCTCTGCCCCTAACCCACTCTCGTACCCACACAAAACCCACAGATTTGTTGTTACTAGCCTCTTGCTCTTAACCAAATTCATTCATTCAATAAGTATTCAGGTTCCAACTGTGGGCCAGGCACTTAGCTAAGCCCTACAACCATGAGCAAAATACAACAGCTGCGGTCCTAGGTCTCCTGAATTTACGTTCTCTCTCAAAAATAAATAAACGTAAAGAAAAAAAGAAAATGCTCTAATGACATTTTTAGAAAGGGGGAAAAAATAATGTTTAAGACAAAACTTTACCGGTATTTGAGTCTTATTCACTTGGGCTTCATCTCTCAGATGCTCTGCTTCTAGAAGAAATTTAACAGCATCGAAACTAAAGCCATCAACACCCTTTGTCAGCCAGAACTGTATGATTTCCTAAACACAAAGAAACAAAATGCTTTGGTTACATTATGCATTATGTTTATAATGCTTAAAGTTTCTGTCTGTAATGACTTTCCACTATGAAACGGCCATCTCCAGATACAAAAGAAGCACAGCACTCCTATAGTGTATTTTTGTTGAGCATAGCAGCAGCTTAATGTAGTGAACTCTCACTGCATTTATGGACTCCCATACTTCCCTCAAATTTGAATTCAGAATGTTACATTTGTAATTAACGTTATGAGCATGCTTCCAAAGTTTAAAGAATCACTCAAAATGAAGGCATGAAACCACAGTGAAAGGGACTCAGGAGAAACTGGGAACATATCTTCCCCCAAACCCCAGTTCCTTAAAGGTCACTCCAAACAGAGAAAACAATCAGATAAGCATCAGGTCATGAAGGGTTCTTCCACCAGAGTGGGAGATTCTAGAAGGAAAGACTGCAGCTTTCATTTCTGTTTCCCTTGCCTCAGACCACAGCACCAAGTCCTTAGTGAACCAGTCATGGACTGAAAGTACACAGTACAAAGCCCAAATAAGTCAAACATGCTGTGATACCATTGGGACACGAAAATTCAGCATGGCCCCAGGCGTCGGTGCATTTGCAGAATAGTTGGGGACACATGAGACATGAGAAGATTACCTAATAATGCCAGGTGGGGTGCACTGCAACATCATGAGAGGAGACTTCTTGTCTGCAGGGCTGTTGGCGCTCCAAGAAGATCAAATTTAACATGGGTGGCCACAAACAGCGAAAGAAGAGCTAGAGTTCTACCTTGACCAGTGGGAGTTTATCAGGGAGTACGATTAGGAAGAACATTCCAGACTTGTTTGTAGGACAGCATGGCTAATCACAGAGGCAGAACTGACTTGGCCTCTACTGGGGCAGCTGGAAGGACCACAGGGCCTTGAAGAGCAGAGGAACTAGGTCTCCGCTCTCCACCCCTGCCAGCTGGCTCTACTCTGGCACCAGCCGCAAGCTACCCTTCTGCAGAGGGACAGTGGCTCTCCCCACTTTCCTCTCAGCTCAGCCCTTACTGAGTGGCAGGTTTTACAGGAACGTACTTATCACATTAAAACAGAACAGCCCACAACTCGGAGTACTAGACTAAGTAGCTAATTTATGGAGAACAGAGCCATAGCTCCCAAATAAAGACTATCACCCAAAAAAACACGTGTCCTTTTTAAAATGTGTTTCGTGTCTACATGTGAATGTAGGGTCTCTAGGGCGCTGTAATTCAAGGGTCTCAAGGGTTTCTTACAGGCTAACTGGAAGGGTTAATACTGCTGAGGTCAAGTCCCTTTAAAGTGACATGTGTGAGTAACAAAGCTTGAAAAACATTTTCAAATCTAAGAGCAGACTTAGAATCTTAGCGTGGACACAGTTGAACCAAATACCCTTAAGCTGGTTCTACCCACACAAAACCCACAAATTTGTTGTTACTAGCCTCTTGCTCTTAACCAAATGCATTCGTTCAATAAGTATTCGGGTTCCAACTGTGGGCCAGGCACTTAGCTAAGCCCTACAACCATGAGCAAAATACAACAGCTGTGGTCCTTGGTCTCCTGAATTTATTTAGAATCCCCAACTAGACAGCAAATAGTAATGCAAGAATATTTAAGTCACAGCCAGGATAAAAAGCTTTAAAGGAGAGGCACATGATCTTACAAGAAGATGAAATAGCAGGATTGGTCCTGGAGGTCAGCGCAGCAGGAAGGCAGGAAGTGAGAGCGATTGGTTAGAGATTGAGAGAGAGAAGTCAATAGATGTAAAGGTACCTCACTGATGAGGCAGAACCGTCTCATCCCGGTGGCCCCAGGGGTCAACTCAGCATGAAGCTTCAGGACCCCTCAGTAACCCCGGCCCCTTCCTACCCACCTTCTTTCCCCGGGCTAAGTAAACACTCTGTACCTAACTTTACACTATTTTAAGAAGGCCCCAAATTTTCACAAGCTTCAGATTCCATACAACCCAGGCCTACAGCCAGGTGGCGTTGGTCCTGACAAGAGAGAACATGGGAGGTGGGTCAGGGTGGGGGTGGGACACAAATAGTTGTAATCCATCCAAGCCACCTCCGACAAAGCTGTGGGAAAACATTAAACACCACTCTGTTGTAAACATTAAGCTTTGGGGCACGGATTTCCCAGAAAAAAATCTGCTCGCTTTCTTCATGGGGTTCTTATTCCCTTTGGGAATAGTTAGTCTTGCTAACGGTTGACCCAGCCATAAAAAATGAGAAATGTGTACCCGAGCAAAGGTTTCTGGCCCTGGCAGGGGTTTTCACTTCAGTCCAGTAAGAGATACAAAGATCATTTGAAGAGACAAAACAGCAAAAGTTGGATGGTTATTTTTGAGAGTCATTGTAAAAACGCTGTGGTCTTCATTCAGATAATCCAAAATGTGCTCTTGAAAAATATTTGTGGTATTTATTCTCCCAACTAGGTGAGAAAAAGGAGCTCTAGATTTTAATCATTAACCCTCTCTTTACCCCATTTAAGTTCTCCCAGGGTGCCTGGTGCAGAAATGGGCACAGAGCCTAGTTCTGCTGGGTCTGGGTGACCCACAGAGGCGCCACGGGACTCTGGGGACAGTACATTGTGTCCCCGATTCCTGTATAACTCCCATGACATCACAGAGTCCTGGTTTCTCTACCAGGCACCTTTTCATTCTTTTCTCCTTAAACAAGTCACTGCGCTGAGTAAAACAGGAACCAATTCAGCATTACTAGTCTCATATCCAGATTCACGAGACCTAGAGGCAAAACTTTTCTTTTGAGATGACTAAAGTTACTGGGCCATTTACCTAAAAAGCTTAGTTTGCGAAATAGAAAAACTCTGCTCTTACAGGTGACGATCTGTAAGACATCGTCTTGAAAGTGACATAAACCCCAGGTTCAGTCCATCTCAAAGAGGAATAACAAACTATAGGATATTTTAGAAGTACAGAGAGAAAACTATATTCTCTGCTTTTAAGCAAAGGAAAGAAAATCGACCCTAGTGCTGTTCAGAAATCTTGGTGAAACTCTTGGCTAACTCCTTCAGGAGCAGGGCATGGAGGAAGGATCACGGGCTCAGGATTCTGACCCATCCGGGCGCCCTTCCCAGCTCCCCACTTTGCATCCAGCTGCGTGCATTAGCGCATCTGCATGGCCTTACTGACCTTGGTCTCCTCATCCATAAAATTACACCCGCCTGGCAGAGTTTCTATAGGGACTAAATAAGGTATTGCTGCTAGAGTCAATTCACACTTGGGTGTTTATATTACCTGATCTCTCTGCCGTGTTTGGCCCTGCTGTCTAAACACGCCTTCTAGAAATACTCCTATCCCTTAGCTCCCGGATACCCACTCCTCGTTTGCCACTTTTCTCTGTCTACTCCACAGTCCTTTAAATGTTAGCACTTTGGGGGCCGCCTGGGTGGCTCAGTCGGTTGAGTGTCCGACTTCAGCTCAGGTCATGATCTCGCGGTCCGTGAGTTCGAGCCCCGCATCGGGTTCTGTGCTGACAGCTCAGAGCCTGGAGCCTGCTTCGGATTCTGTGTCTCCCTCTCTCTCTGCCCCTCCCCCACTCATGCTCTCGCTCTGTCTCAAAAATAAAGAAACGTTAAATATTAGCACTTTGGGGGGCTCTTACACTCCCTGTTCATTTCACAACATTGTATTGACTCATTTATCTACCCATTTATTATTTAACAAGCATTTAAATAACAAGGAACACCCTATCCTAAATGCCATACAGAGAGGTTAAACCACTTAATCCCCAATCACCCCTACGAGGTATGTGTCATTATTGTTCCTGTTTTACCAACGAGGGAACCGAGGCACAGGGAGATGAGGTAACTTGATCACGGTCACAGAGTTAGTAAGTGGTGGCACCAGAATTGGAACCTCTGGCACCCTTACCCATTTGCTCTGATTTTATTTTATTCTTTCGATTGGAAGATCTGCCAACTCCTGGCCCCTATTCCCACATGCCAACAATCACCTCAAGCTCAGTTGCAAGTGACCCCCTTGTCCATCTTGGCCAGCCTGGTGCTCTCACTGACACTACCTGCCTGACCTCTGTAAGCCTTGTCTGCATACCCACAAATCCCAGAGTTTTATCTCTAAGCCAGACATGTCCCCCAAGCTCCATGTCCTTATATCCGAGTCTCCATTGAATACTTTGACATCTCAGACATCAAACTCTCCATGATTAAGACATGCCCCCCCCCATCTTTTGTCTCCCATCTCAGGAAATGCCACCACCGCCAGTCTGCATTCAAATCCGAAATCTGAGAGTCATGCCAGACTCCTCTCTAACCTGATGATACCCCTGCAACCCCGTGCCACCTCACTGCTCCGAAGCCCCTGGCATTTCTTCCCTGATGACTGACCCATCCTCTCCCCTGGCCCCTCTGCCTCCAGACCTGCCCCACTCAAGCCCCTTCTCCACAGTCACTGATTTCCAAAATGCAAACGGAAAATGATTTCCCTAAGACCTTGTAAATTCAAATCCTCACCACCTCACCACCAACGCCGTGCTCAGTAGGAGCAGAGTAGAGCTGACATGTAAGCCGGGGTGGGGTGGGGGGTGGGGTGGGGTGGGTGGAGGTGGGGTACCTGGGCTCCCTGTCCCCAGTGGCCGTGAACATACTAACTCCCCAGGATCCCACACGCCAGCACTCAACATTTCCACATGGCGGACTCGGGGTCCTGACACCGTTCAGGCAGAGGGCTGGGCTGTGTGGAGTCTCTTCCCTGCTCTGCTACTAACCCAGCTCTCTGGACTTCTGTTCGCTCATTTGGCAAAGAAGAGACGTGATCGCAAGTAAAAACCAAAGTGGCTGGAAACGTCCAAAATGCCATACAAACGTAAGCCTCCACCTTCTCCCAAGAAGGCTTCTAGACTTCACGAGGTAAACACACTCAAGCCCTGAGAGGTTCAGGGCAGAGCCAAGTCCCCTGAAGGCCAGTGCAAGGAGGATACAGAGAGGAGAGACGAGGGTGCTGTGTGCTGTGTGCCCCCCGCTTGCCTCCCACTGTGCAGATAATCTGAAATCTGATGGGAGCCAGAAGCAAGAAGTCGCCATGAGTGCGAGCTGGTATGCAAGCAGGAATCATTCCAAATGCCTCCCCACCACAAACTCGCTGGGTTGCAAATAATTAACCTGCTTAGCTCTACTGCAGAGATAAGTGCTGCTGGGGGGTAGGAGGGTGTTGGAAAGTCCCCTTCATGTGAAAAGTCCCTCTTCAGCAGCAAAGAGCCTTTCCTTGCAGCTTCTTGGCCTTTCTTATTTAGTTCTAGAAGCAAATCTTCTATACCAGCCTTACAAAAATGTCTAACCTTCAACTGGAGGCAGTTAACGATTCATCCCAAGGGGAATCTCATTCTGTTGAGACTAGTAAATAAGGCTCTTGTTCCACTACTTGGATGCCTGCAAGGGAACGGCCGGAACAGTAAAAAAATAATTAATGTATTGGCTGGCACCTTTGGACAAAATTGATCACACTTGTCTAAACATCTCCAGACAATCCATCTCTATTGTCACAAGGAGCCTGGAGAAATCCACTGCCTGATAAACCAACTGGATTATACTCACATTTATGAATTTCTACTTTTTTTCTTTTCTTAATGTTTATTATTTATTTTTGAGATACAGAGGGAAACAGACACACAGACAGATAGAATGTGAGCAGGGGAGGGGCAGAAAGAGAGGGAGACACAGAATCCAAGGCAGGCTCCAGGCTCTGAGCTGTCAGCACAGAGCGCGACGCGGGATGCGGGGCTCCAATTCTCAAACTGCGAGACCATGGCCCGAGCCGAAGTCGGACGCTCAACCGACTGAGCCACCCAGGCGCCCCGCCACGTTTATGAATTTCCAACTGAAAGCCCTTGAAAAACTGTGTAGGAAAAGTGACGCACAGAGACAGAAACGGGTTTGCCTCAAGTCGGAAGTGGGGTTGTGGGTAAGAGGATGGACTCTGGGTTTGAATCCTGCTCTGGATCAATCCGCCCCAGGTGGGTGACTTCACCTCTTTCACCCTCAGTTTCCTTCTCTGTAAAATGATCCTGCAGTCTCCTAAATAAGGCTTGGTCAGAGCATAAATGGGATGATCCAGGTAAGGCACTTGGCACAAAGTAAATGCCCAAAAGTGTGTGGGGGCGGGGTGGGGCGGGGAAAGGTACAGGTGGGGGTGTGTAAATGATCTTTGGTGAAGGAAGACAGTGTCCACCCTCCAGCAAAGAAGGTTAAAACTAACCCTAGTTGGGAGCTGTGTCTGCCACCCTGCCCCACCCCCTCTCCCCAACCTCAAAGAGACAAGGCTGCACTGACAAGGTGCCTACCTCTGGAACAGACCATCTAAATTCATCTAAATTCTGGGAAACATTAAACGTGTGTAGTAAAAACAGTCGTAGAAGTAAGGAGTCTACAGGAATATATTTCACAGCAACAGCAACAAAATGCAAGACTTGCACACTGAAAACGCAAAACAATGTTGAAGGAAATTAAAGACCTAAACAAGTGGGAAGACATCATGTGTTCCTGGTTCAGAAGACTTAATATTGTTAGAGTGGCAATGCTGCCCCACACTGATGCCCGCATTCAATGCAATCCCTATTCAAATCCCAGGAGCAGGCTGCTTGCAGAAATTGACAAGCTGAGGGGCGCCTGGGTGGCTCAGTTGGTTGGGCGTCTGACTGTATCTCAGGTCGAGTCTCGCTGTCTGCGAGTTCGAGCCCCACATCAGGCTCCATGCCCGTCACTCAGAGCCTGTTTCCGATTCTGTGCCTGCCGTCTGACTCTCTCCCGTCCGCACTCTGTGCCAAGAAAATAAATAAAGGTTAAAAAAAAAAAAAAAAAAGAAATTGACAAGCTGATCCTAAAACTCATATGGAAAGAATATGATCCAGTAACTCCACTCCTGGATATTTACCCAAAGAAAACAAAAGTACTAACTCAAAAAGATACATGCACCCCCATGCTTAGTGCAGCATTATTTACAATAGCCAAGCTATGGAAGCAGTCCAGGTGTCCATTCACAGATGAATGGGTAAAGAAGATGTGGTCTGTACACACACACACACACACACACACACACACACACACACCGGAATATTACTCAGCCATAAAAAGAATGAGACCTGGCCATTTACATCGGTATGGATGGACCCAGAGGGGATTATGCTAAGTGAAATAAGTCAAACAGAGAAAGACAAATACCATGTGATTTCACTTATCTGTGGAATCTAAAGAACAAAACAAAAACAAACAACAGTCTTTTCAATACAGAGAATAAACTGGCGGCTGCCAGAGGGGAGGTGGGTGGAGAGATGGGCACAAGAGATAGAGGGGATTAAGAGGTACAAACATTCAGTTGCAGAACAAGTCATGGAGATTGAAAAGTACAGCGATGGGAATACAGTCAATAATATTCTAGTGACGTTGTATGGTGACAGATGGCGACTGCGCTTACTGTGGGCAGCACTGAGTAATATACGGAATTGTCAAATCACTATGTTGTACACCTGAAACTAATATAACATCGTATGTCAACTATACTCCAATAAATAATAATAATTGATCGCCAAAAGAAAGGAATACAAGGACCCAAAATAGCCAAAGAATCTTGAAAGAGAAGAACAAAATTGTAGGACTCACACGACCCAGTTTTGAAACTTCCCATAAAGCTAGACTAATCCAGACATTGTGGTATTGGCACAAGAACAGACCTACAGATCAATAGAGAAGAATTGAGTCTAGAAATAAATCCTGACATTTATGGCCAGTTGATTTTCAAAAGGGTTCCAAGACAGTTCAATGGGGAAAGAATAACTTTTTTTTTAAACACATGTTGTGGGAATAACTGGATAGCCACATGCCAAAGAATTAAGTTGGACCCCTCATGCCATATATAAGAGGCAATTTAAAAAGTGGATCAGATACCTAAAATGTAAGAGCTACAACTATAAAACTAGGAAAAGAAAACATAAAAAATCTTCATAACCTTGGGTTAGGCAATGGTTTTTAAATGACACTAAAGTACAAACAACAAAAGAAAAAAAAAACGGACAAATTGGACAATTTAAAACTTGTGCTTCAAAGGACTCCATCAAGAAAGCAAAAAGACATCCCACAGCATGGGAGAAAATTGCAAATCATGTATCCAGAATACATATAAAATTCTTTTTTTTTTTTTATTTTTTATTTTTTTTTTTCAACGTTTATTTATTTTTGGGACAGAGAGAGACAGAGCATGAATGGGGGGGGGGGCAGAGAGAGAGGGAGACACAGAATCGGAAACAGGCTCCAGGCTCTGAGCCATCAGCCCAGAGCCCGACGCGGGGCTCGAACTCCCGGACCGCGAGATCGTGACCTGGCTGAAGTCGGACGCTTAACCGACTGCGCCACCCAGGCGCCCCTAAAATTCTTTTTTAAAGTTTATTTTATTTACTTTGAAAGAGAGAGAAAGAGAGAGAGAGCGGGGGAAGGGCAGAAAGAGAGAGAGAGCATTCCAAGCAGGCTCCTCCCTGTCAGCCAAAATCAAGAGTCAGACACTTAACCAACTGAGCCACCCAGGCGCCCCTATACAAATTTTTTTACAACCAGGGCATCTGGGTGGCCTAGTCAGTTGAGCATCTGACTCTGGCTCAGGTCATGATCTTGCAGTTTGTGGGTTCAAGCCCCAGGTAGGGCTCTGCTCTGGACAGTGTGGAGCCTGCTTAGGATTCTCTCTCCCTCTCTCTCTCTCTGTCCCTCCCCTGCTCACACTCTTTCAAAATAAATAAACTTCAAAAGAATCTTAAAACCAACAACAGAAAGACGAATGACACAATTTTAAAATGGGCAAAGGATGTGAACAGACATTTCTCCAGCAAAGATATAAAAATAAAGTACATAAGCGCATGCGAAGATGCTGAACGTCATTAGCCATCAGGGAAACGTAAATCGGAACCCCAGTGAGATGTCACTACACACCCACTAGGATGACGGTACTCAAGAATACAGACGGTAACAAGCGCTGGCAAGGAAGGATGTGGGGAAATCGGGACCCTCACACATTGCTACCGGGACTAAACATGGTGCAGCTGATTTGGAATAGAGCTGGGCAGTTTCTCAACTTATTAAATGTAGATTATAAATACAGATACATATCGTAGACATACAGGTAGATATTGTACGACTTTGTTTATATGAAATGTCTAGAACAGGCGTATCCACGGAGACAAAAAGTAGATTAGCGGTTGCCGGCAATGGGGGGTGGGGGGGGGGGTAGGCACGGAGAGTATCTGCTAATAGATATAGGGCTTCTTTAGGGGGTGAAGAAAATGTTGTGAAATCAGTGGTGATAGCTTTACGACTCTGTGAAGAGACTAAAACCACTGAATTATACACTTGAAGGGGTGCATTTTATGTTTATGTGAATTATATCTCCCTAGAGGTAGTACTTAAAAACAAGAGGGGCGCCCAGGGGGGCTCAGTTGGTTAGGCATCCGACTTCAGCTCAGGTCATCATCTCACAGTTTGTGAGTTCAAGCCCCTGCATCGGGCTTACTGCTATCCGCGCAGAGCCCAAGTCAGATCCTCTGTCTCCTTCTCTCTCTGCCTCTCTCTCTCTCTCTCTCTCTCTCTCAAAAGTAAATAAACATAAGAGGAAAGAAAAAAAAAAAAAACAAGAACAAACTTAAGGGTTGTGGGCACCCTCGGTGGCTCCAGCGTGGCCACCTGCACTCTCACCCTTCAGCTGACAGGGTGAGAGCTATAGAAAGGGACCCACAGCTCTCTGTTCTGTTCGGGTCCCCTCCCCACCTACCGACCTCAGAACACTCCCCCACTAACCTGAATCCCTGCCCACTACAGCCACAGCAGCAGCAGCAGCAGCAGCAGCAGCAATAACACAGCTGATATCTGTCTTGTTGGGTATTGGAATTACCACTGTGTGGTGACCGCCGACAGGAAGCCTCCTATGAGGGGCCACGGAGGGATCTTCAGCAGCTCAGCAGGAATCCCTTACAGCAGCCTTCGTGACCCCGTGGGATCCGCCCCTCGTCTCCACTTCTTGGATCTCAGCCCCTAACCCTCCCTCTCGTGTCACTCCTATGCACTGGCAGGCTTGCCAGATAAAACACAGGACACCCCGCTAAGTTTTCATTCCAGATGCGCCGCGAGTAATGTTTTAACAGAAGCGGGTCCCAGATACCATCTCTCTCGTTGTTTATCTGAAATGAAAATTTAGCTGGTGTCCTGCATTTCCATTTGCTCCCTCCGGTCACTGGATCCACCAGCCTCCACGTCATTCCTGAAACACACGAAGCACGCTCTCACCTCGAGGTCTCTGCACTGGCTCTTCCTCCCGCCTGGAACCTTCTTCCCCCAAACATCCACGGGGCTCCCTTTCAAACTTCAGGTCTTTGTCCAAACAGGGCCTCCACGGAGGGATGGCCCCAAACCAACTTGTGCCTGGCACTCTGATGTCCCTTACCCTCAGGGGCTACCCGACACGTTACACGTTTAGTTGGTCACTGTGTGCCCTCCCCTCGGTTTGCAGACAATGCCTTGAGAGCAGGTTTTATTCGCGGCTGCATTTCCAGTGCTTAGAACACGACCTGGATACAGAAGGCCGTGCATGGGTCATGTCCCACAATGTTCCAGACAGCCCGTGAGACAAATCCGCTTTCGACCGTGTTTCACAGATGAGGGGTCAGAGACACGGAAAGCAAAATATCTCACCCAGAAGCCCACAGTAGCAGCAGTGGCGCTGGGTCCAGATGCAGGCTCAGATCTAGAGCCCACACTCTGTCGCACCTCACTGCATCCTCTCATCATCACAGGCAGAGGGGTACCTCAGGGCTAAGTTACCAAGGTATTTCTGCCTCCCTCCCCTGTCCATTGTGTGAGGAAGGAACGACCAGCATGTCTGAGGGTCTAATATTTGCCTCAGACTCCATAATCCCAGAGTTTAATTGTATTACTTGGTTGTTGTTGTTTTTTTTTATTTTTTTTTAACGTTTATTTATTTTTGAGACAGAGAGAGACAGAGCATGAGCAGGGGAGGGGCAGAGAGAGAGGGAGACACAGAATCGGAAACAGGCTCCAGGCTTGAGCCGTCAGCCCAGAGCCCGACGCGGGGCTCGAACTCACGGACCGCGAGATCATGACCTGAGCCGAAGTCAACAATTACTGTTCAACACAAAGTGTATCGGGTACCCACTTCTACACCCATGCAATGGAGAAGTCTGTGGGGGTATCTGTACTCACTTTTATTTCCTCTTGAACATCAGGATTGTGGAAATTTAAATCAGGTTGTTCTCTCATAAACTGGTGAAAGTAACATTGGTTTCGTACTTCGTCAAAGTGCCAACTGGAGTTTCCGTACACGCTTAGCTAGCAAACAGAAAATAGCATATCACCTTCTTAGCATCCACGTAATGGCATTGCCCGCAAAGAAACGATCATTGCCATCCCTGGCCCGGTGCAGGCGGAGTGTGCGAATCCTCGGAATTTTCCTTCTAGGGAGAGCACTGGATAAATTCATTCCTTAAAATGTCACCCACGGATGCCGCACAGATGTAGTTGGGGTATATTTGTCTAGTAGAAGCTGTTCCTAACAACCGCAATAGCAAACCAATGCTCTCAAATGTAGAATGAGGCCAATTTAAGGAGCGGACATTTTTTTTCTCCGGAACAGGATATTTTTTTTATTCAATAACTACAAATCGGAAACAAGATTGGGGGAGGGAGGACCAGGCTGGGACAAATAATGGCTACCTCTTCCCTGGCAGAATGGGGAGGAGGTGGCCCCTACACCCTCCATGGTTAATAAAGGCCCCCCCGCCTCGCTCTGCCACAGCATCCCACTTTCCCTGGGACTGGGGTGGTCGGTAACCCAGCCTGCTCTGCCCAAGGCCCCTTCCCCTAAGAGCATCTTGGAGGAGGGGGATGCGGGCAGAACAGCAGGAAGCAATGAGGACGAACATGTGGTGGTCATGGCAGCGATGATGTGTGTCTAAGAATGGAAACATTGAACAAAAACAACACACTGTCCAGAGGTAGTTTGTGAACAGAGGAAAGATGGAACCAGAACCTTGGGGGGTAGGGAGGAGCGGAAGGGTGGGAGTGAGCAAGGCTAGTTCCTTGTTATTAGTGCCCCGTGTGAGGCATGGGGAAACCAAGGCCTAGGGTGGAAGTGGATGGGGTCGGGCAGTGGCTGCGGCCCACCTGAGGTGGCTGCCACAGGGAACCTGGGCCTCCTGGATAATGGGTGGACTGCATTTCCCTCACTGCAATAGATTCCAGGGTGGTGGTGAGGTGGGCTGGAGCCCATTTACAGAGGGTAGGGGCCTCAGACCCCTCCTGCCTTCCCTCTTGTGCCCCAAATGGGACCATCTGACCTTGAGCAAGGACTAGGCAAGGTGGGAAGGAAGAAGAGTAGGTGTGAGCCACACCTACTGAGGCACAGGTCGGCTGGGGGCATCTTGGAGCTGAACGCCCCTCCCCATTGGCCGTATCTGCTGCTGCCAGGGCTATGGAGTGGGGCAGATCAGAATGAGATGGGACTTGAGCCCCTTTTAAGGCCAGGGGAGCCCTCCCGGGCCCCTTAGTGGGAAGCCCTTAGAGGGAAGAGTGGGGAAGCAGAAGGGATGCCCAAACCAAGAGCCCAGTCAGCAGTGTCCCACCGCTGAGTGTGGGGATGCAGCAGGGGCAGGATGCAGCAAGGTGGGAAGTCAGCTTTGTCTGGAAGGGCAAGTATGTGCCTGGGGTGAGGGGTCACTGGAAACCAAGACCAAAGGAAACTGCTCCCCACTTGGGCCCACAGCAGCTGGTGGTGAGGGTGCAGGTGGGTGGCAGTGATGCATGGGCCTGGGAGGTCGGGGGGGGGGGAGGGGGCGGGCGATGGGAGTGGAGCTGTCGAGTCCCAGAAAGAACCTAAAGAACAGACATTTCTAACATATTTTCTTGAACCTTCTATCCAGGCTCTGGACTCCTCCTGTTTGTGAAAAAAATGCAAATGATGGTCAACTGGGGAGAAAGATACATTCCATTGGTCTTGGAGTTTGAATCCACAGAGTGGATATTTAAACTGTATCCTTGGAAAATTAGTAGAATCATCCACTTAAAACTCTTCTTAAAAAAATAACAATAATAAAATAAAATAATAAAAATCAAAACCCTCTAGCCCTCAGGAGTAAAAGAAATCTAGCAGACTCAAGCACCTGGCACTGATTTCCTCTTTCTAGGAATGCTCACAAATGTGACTCCAAAGCGTGACTCTCCTGGCGGACTTTCCTGCCTCTCTCGCTGCTACTTTTAAGTCAGCTTGGTTCCTTCAATGGGGCGGTTCCTCAGGGCTCTAGCTTGGGCTTTTGTTCATTTCATGCAAAGGAAAACATCTGGACAACATTTACAAACTGGGGGATTTTGCACAAATCTTTTTCTTTTTAACTGGAACACCCAGTCATGGTGGGTCCAAATTGCCACTAAAACAAGTGGGTGGAGCTAAGTGGCAGCTGCCGCCTTTCAAGGAAACACACCCTCATCGCCGGCCCTGACACAAACCAGGATATTTACAGTCTATGCGACCAAGAAAAGATGGGTATCCAGAATACAAAAAGAACCCCACCAATTTCAAAGACACAGACAACCCAAAAGAAAACTGAGGAAAGAAACCATAAACAGGTGTTTCACCAAAATGGAAGCTCAAGTGAATGAAATGTACGAATAAATGTTCAACATCATTAATAACTAGATAAATCTTCATTCGCAACTAGATAAATGGAAAATGAAGACCTCAAGGTGATACCAATTTAGGTTCACTTGGTAAAAATTATTGAGTCCGGCAGTACCAGTAAGTTAAGGAGAATATGTATGTTTTATACTGCTGGAGGGGATATAAACTGGTACAACCACTTTGACAATCAGTTTGGTATTATCTTGCAGAGGTCAGCATGCAGTCTCGTGCACCCAGAAATTTCACTCCTAGCCATTTGCCTTTCAGAAGCTCTTGCACATACACCCTGGGACAAAGAGACTAATGAGAATGTTACCATGGCATCGTTAATAATGGTAAAAAAATAAAATAAAATAAAATAAAATAAAATAAACCCCTGGAAACAGTCCAATTGCCCATCAGTGGAAGAGTGGATAAGTAAATCATGGAATATTTATACAGTGGAATATTACATAACGGTGAAAAAGTATAGGGGCACCTGGTTGGCTCAATCAGTCTTTGGCTCAGGACCACAGTTCGTGAGTTCAAGTCTTGCATGAGGCTTTGCACTGACAGTACAGAGCCTGCTTCCGATCCTCTGTCTCTTCCCTCTCTCTCTGCCCCTCCCCCGCTCATGCACACTCTCTCTCTCTCTCTCTCTCTCTCTCTCAGAAATAAACGTTAAAAAAAAAAAAAAGAAAGAAAATGTATAAACCACAGCTACCGGACTCTACATAGATGAACATTAAAAACAGTGAAAAAGCTAGTTACAGGAGATTTACATGCACCAGGACATTTATCATAGAGTCCAAAACAAGAGAAACTAAATAATAAATCTTTTAAAAATATGTAGCATATGTAGCACAGGAAAAACACAAAGCAAGGACTTGGAAAACCTCCAAATGTGAGGCAGTGGTCACCCCTAAGAGGAGGCGTGGGGAGGGACAGGGAGGAACCTGCAGGCATTTTCAGCAGTGTTGGTAATGTTCAATTCTTAATTTGGGGATGGGCTCATTGATGTTCACTATATTATTACTTAGATACATATTACCTATATTTTCTAACAGTTTTATTCACGTATAAATGAACACAATAAACTGCACATATTGTGTGTACGATCTGATCGGTTTCAACATGTGTATATGTTTGTGAACTTCTCACCATGATCAAAATAGTGAATATATCCAGCCTTTGGGACCCCCTGACCCCATCTTCCACTCCTCCCCATCTCCTTCCCACCCCTAAACAACTAATCGGCTTCCTGTCACTACAGATGAGTTTCCATTTTCTAGAATTTCATGTTAAGTGGAATAATATGTACCCTTCTGTCTGGCTTCTTTCACCGGTATAGTTCTTTTGAGATTCATCCATGGTGTTGCCTGTTATCAATAGTTCATTCCTTTTATGGCTGAGTAGTATTCCATTGTATGGTTATGCCACAAGATGTTTTATACATCTATCATATATTACATATATTTTGGTATGTATCAACTATTTTTTAAGTTTATTTATTTTGAGAAAGAGAGAGGGAGAGAGAAGTGCCTGTGGGGGAGGGGCAGAGAGGGATAGAGACAGAATCCCCAGCAGCTTCTGTGCTGTCAGCACGGAGCCCGATGCAGAACTCACTCACAAACTGTATGATCATGACCTGAGACAAAATCAAGAGTCGGACACTTAACCAACTGACCACCCAGGTATCCATGTATCAACTACTAAAAAACCAAAAACAAACCAACCCAAAAAGCCAACAATGTTGGCTATAGTGGAGAACAGATGGAAGGATGGAGAAACTGGAGGCTGTTACAGGCCTGCAGGCAAGAGATGATATGGTTGGAAGTATGGGCAGCGATTTTTAGAAGTAGACTGTATGGTGGGACGGTGCCATCATTAGCCCTTTCATTTACTGGCTGTGTGACGGAGGGCAAGGTGTTTAACATTGCTCATCTGCGACACAGGAATTAAAACCCATAGGCTTGCCGGGCAGATTAAATGAAGGAATGAATATAACACACTTAGCACAGAGCCCGGCACATAGTATGCATTTAGTAAATGCTTGTTAATATCGTAATCATTTTAACGAGTGTGTGGGATTGAGGAAAAGAAAAATTTAGGAGCTAAAACTGCCAGGATTGCTGATAACCCGCTCACCAGGCTGCATACTAGTACTATTCATGAAACCTGGGGTACAAGAGGTTGGCGGGGAGAAGATCACACAGTCAGCATTGATACGTGTTGATATTGAGTGCCCTTGGTTCATCTAAAAGTTGATGCCCAGGAGTCAGCCTCTTTAAGTGTTTCTGGAGAAGGTCAGGAAGCGAGGAGGAGGGACTGGAGGGTAGAGATCCAGAGGATCCAGGGTAAACAGTTCTGCAGAAAGCAGGACAGACATGAACCAGAGCAGGTGGGGGGACCAGCCCAGGACAGGGGCAGAGTTGCCAGATAAAATACAAAACATACGATTAAATCTGAATTTCAGATACACAGTGCATCAGTTTTAGTGTAAGTATGTCCCATGAAATATCTTATACTCAGAAACTATGCAAATTCAGATTTCACTGGGCTTCCTGGATTTTTACTCATAAGTCTGGTAACCCCAGACAAGACGGACCCGGTCTCTGCCGTAAAAAAAGGTGAGTAGGAAGAGGGTGGGTATAGGAGCAGGCAGGTTTGATGACTTCTGCTCACCCTTCGAAGCAGAGCTTGCCGCTGAGCATGATAAGAGGCAGAGATGGCAAGAAGGGTGTTTGAGGAAGAGAGAGGGCCTGGATGGTAAAATTCCAAGACTGGATGCCTCAGTTCAGGTGAGGACAATGGATGTGTGATGTCTCTGAAGGCACAGACACAGAAAGTGGACGGTCAGACTCATTTATGGCTGGGGTTTCACTGGACAGGGGAGTCACACAGTCAGAAAGACATAGGAGTCTGGAGTCTGGAGTCAGAAAGACGGAGGAGTCAGCAAGACCGTTACTGACCTAATAGGACACGGAGTCCAAGTCTGATGACATGGGAAGTAAGGGAGGAAGGAGCTAATAACAGAAAGTACAGGCTTTAATGTGCTAAAACACATCAGTTCCACAATGGAATAAAAAGTCCAAATCCAAATGATTACAAGCCTTGGGTAGGTTATTTCTATTTATTTGGGAAATTTTCCCCTCCCCCAAAACTATACCCATTCACTTTTTTCCTTAAAAGGACTTTATAGATAACCAGTTTAATCACCGAAGATCTGCCGATTTTCTCTCTGTAAATCAGACAAGTCGGTACTTACCCAGTTGTTGGGTGGTACGGTTATGCCATTCTCATGGGTACAGTCATGCCAGATGTAATAATCAGTATATTTCCCTGTCCGGGTCCGACTCAGTTGAAACCAAGCATGTTTATCACTGGTGTGGTTTGGTATGAAATCAATTATTAATTTTAAACCTAATG
Source organism: Prionailurus viverrinus (assembly GCF_022837055.1). Lineage (NCBI taxonomy): Eukaryota > Metazoa > Chordata > Mammalia > Carnivora > Felidae > Prionailurus > Prionailurus viverrinus. The sequence goes on along the minus strand of NC_062563.1, from coordinate 64,352,865 downwards.
AGTGAAAATGTTTCAAATGTTAGGAAGAGATTATATTAGACAAATACAGGTCTGTTAAGGAAAAAAATGCTTTGAGTAAGCAATTGGAGAATGCTTTTCTCAACCCCACCCCCACCCCACCCCACCCCCCACCCCCCACCTACCACTCAGTTTACCTTTATCATGTATGGCTGCAACCAGATTCTCAAAATCTTTCATTGTTCCAAAAATAGGATCGATTTCTCGGAAATCTTCAACACCATGTCGGAAATCTTTAAGGGATGACTTATAAAATGAAGTAATCCAAATAGTTTTTATATTTAAAGTTGTGATGTAGTCCAGCTTCTCTTGAATGCCTGAAGAAAAAAGTCAAGGCCATGAGAAATAAAGTTTGACTTTTTGATCGAAGGATTAAAAACAAAACCAATAGGGCTAAAATTGAAATATGTATATTGAAACAGAAATACTCAGAATTCTGTTGAATTTGATGAAATTCAAATAGAAAAGTCTAGTTCTACCAGTAGCATCAAATGGTCTTTTAGCAATAACCTTTGACCTTTAACATAAATGGAAAACGTTAACATCTGTCTGTGTTCATAGATTATATTTAAAATCAAGGCTACAGTATTGCTAATTTATCCTACACATGGTTTTTGAACACCTAATCTAAGCCAGGGGCTGGACTAAGTGCCAAGGGACAAAGAAGAGTAACACACGGTCTAAGCTACACTGTCCAGTACGACAGCCATTTGTACATGTGGCCATTGAGCACTTGCGATGTGACTCGTCTATTGAGATGTGCTGTAAATGCAAAACACACACTGGATTCTTAAGAATATGATAATGTAGGGGCCCCTTGGTGGCTCAGTCAGTTGACTGTCCAACTATAGCTCAGGTCATGATCTCACAGTTCGTGGGTTCGAGCCCTGCGTTGGGCTCTGAGCTGACAGTTCAGAGCCTGGAGCCTGCTCCGGATTCTGTGTCTCCCTCTCTCCCTGCCCTCCCCCACTCATGCTCTGTCTCTCTCTCTCTAACAAAAATAAATAAACATTAAAAAAAAATTTGTGTAAGAATGTAATAATGTAAAATATCTCAGTAATATTTTATGTTGATGATATGTTGATATGTTGGCTTAAACAAAATACTTTAAATGAATATTATTAAAATGGATTCAAATTAAAATTAATTTAATTTAATTAATTTAATTAATTTTAAAATTAATTTAAAATTAATTTAAATGGATTTAAATTAAAATTAAATTTTTTTAAAGATTTTATTTTTAAGTAACCTCTACGCCCAACATGGGGCTTGAACTTATAACTCCAAGATCAAGAGTCACATGCTCTATTGCCTGAGCCAGCCAGGTGCCCCTAAAATTAAATTATTATTAAAATGAATTTCTCATCTGTTTCTTTTGTACTTGTTTTAATGTGGCTCCTTAAAGAATTCACAATTATCTACGTGGCTCACGTTCTATACCCTTTGGACAATGCTGAAGCCAATCATTTATACAGAAGACAATTCTAGATTTGGCTGAGAAGAGACACAGGAATGAAACTCCGTGTACTTGGAACCTTGTGGGATAATTAGCAGGTAGTGTGTATTTGTGTGTGTGCGGTCCCAGTTCAGAGTCCTAATTGCAGATCAGACTTGAGTGTAGTAACTTCAATCTCCAGTAACTTTGGGTGGGACCCCTATATGGCTTCCTACAATCAGAGCCTGTCACAGGTCCCACAGCAGGCTGGAGGTCACTGAGACCAAAGCACAAAGTCTCCTGACTCCTGGCATTAGGGCTCTTCCCCGACTATAGGATGCTTGTTTTTGTCCCCTTTGTACCTCAGTTCCTCCATATGGGTGTCTGTGAGACCTCACAGACTATTCACCACCAACAAAAGGATTTTGATTTCAATCAGAACAATACAAGACATCTTAAGAATAAGGAAAGGAACAGGATGGTAAAAACAAAGGGGCTGGGCAGATACAAAGTAAACAAGGGATCCCAGGCCCCCACGCCAGGGGACAGAAGGCAATCACCAAAAACAAACTGAAACCTGCAGTGGTTCCTTCAGATAGTAACAAGCAAATCCCCTCAACCTCAAGGACAAATACCTATTGATTAAAGCAAATAACTAGTCCCTCAAGGCAAAGTTACTAGAAAAGGCAAACATAGGAGCTGATGAGACATGGCCCTGTGTATGGGAATTCGGGATGTATCTAGAAGGAGATTACAAGGGGAGGGCCAGGAAGTGGGGAGTTTATTTGGGTTTAGGGATTTTAGCTCTTTTTTGTCAAAACATCACTTTTGGTAAGCATTTACTACATAAAGGGAGCAGGTGCTAAGGCCACGCAGGGATGAGGGGTGGTGGAAGGGAAGTCACCAGGATAGGTTACAAGGCGGTATCAGAGGGGACTGTAAACAGTCCAAAGTCCCATGAGCTCTGGGGAGGGGAGTAGATGCTCTGACTGAAAGCTTAAATAAAGGTTAATATAGGGGCACCTGGGTGGCTCAGTAGGTTGAGCATCTGACTCTTGATTTCAGCTCAACTCACGATCCCAGGATCTTGGGATCGAGCCCTGCATTGGGCTCCATGCTGAGTGGAAGAGACAGAATCCTCTCTTCCTCTGCCCCTCTCCCCTGCTTGTTCTCTCACTCTCTAATGAAAAAAAAAAATATATTAATGCAGAAAGAGTTTCAACTGCACCTTGAAGGACAGATAATATTTCAATTAATTTTTTATTAATTTTTTAATACTTAAAAAAATTTTTTTTAACATGTATTTATTGTTGAGAGAGAGACAGAGCACAAGTGGGAAAGGGACAGAGAGAGAGAGAGGGAGACACAGAATCCGAAGCAGGCTCCGGGCTCTGAGCTGTCAGCACAGAGCCCAACACAGGGCTCGAACTCACGAGCTATGAGATCATGACCTGAGCCGAAGTCAGACATTTAACCGACTGAGCCACCCAGGTGCCCCCCCCCCATTTATTTTTTTTAAAGTTTATTAATTTATTTTAAGAGAGAGTTCAAGCAGGGGAGGGGTGGAGAGAGGGGGAGAGAGAATCCCCAGCAGGCTCTACACAGTCAGCATGGAGCCCGACGCAGGGCTCAAATCTACAGCACTGGGATCATGACCTGAGCCGAGATCAAGAGTCAGACACTTGACCAACTGAGCCACCCAGGCATCCCAATATTTCAATTAGTGAGGACACAGGAAGGTACAAAAAAAGATACCAAGCATGAAAAAGAAAAGCCTTTTATTAATTATTTTAAAGTAATCTTCAAAAAAATTTTAAAGTTTATTTTTTTTTGAGAGAGAAAGAGACAGTGCAAGTAGGGGAGGGGCAGAGAGACAGAGAGAGAGAGAGAGAGAGAGAGAGAGAGAGGGAGACAGAGAATCCCAAGCAGGCTCCATGCTGCCAGTGCAGAGGCCCATGTGGGGCTCAAACCCACGAAACCCTGAGATCACGGCCTGAACAGAAACCGAGAGCTGGACGCTTAACAGGTTGAGCCAGCCAGGTGCCCCATCACATAGCCTTTCATTAATTATTAAGGTAAGTTAGAGATTTCAAGATCCTATTTGAAAGTTAGATTTTAAAGTTAGATTAAACTCTGGGGCACCTGGGTGGCTCAGTCGGTTAAGCAATGGACTCTTGATTTCGGCTCAGGTCATGATCTTCCAGTTGTGAGACTGAGCGCCCGAGTCTGTTTCTGTGCTGAGGGTGGAGCCTGCTTGGGCTTCTCTCTCTCCATCTCTCCCTGGCCCTCCCCTGCTGTGTGCGTGTGCTCTCTCTCTCTCTCAAAATAAATAAATAAACATTTAACATCAGATTAAGCTCATCCCCACTTCCCATACTCTATTAGATCATTTTCTTTTATTTTTTTTTTTCAAACTAAGTCTGATCAAAAATTACCTTGTTTGTTTCTTATCGTTACCTGAACTAGAGCGACCGTATCAACCAAGTTGTCCAGGACAGCTCCAGTTTACATGTGCTGTCTGGCAAAATTTTACTTTTAAAAGTGTCCTGATTTAAGCAACAAAGTATAAAGATGCTCTACACTTGACTCAGAAATTATTGGCGGAACTTAAAAAAAATAGTTTTGGGGGAGCGCCTGGGTGGCTCAGTCGGTTGAGCGTCTGACTTTGGCTCAGGTCATGATCTCGCGGTCCGTGAGTTCAAGCCCCGCGTCGGGCTCTGTGCTGACAGCTCAGAGCGTGGGGCCTGCTTGGGATTCTGTGTCTCCCTCTCTCTCTGCCCCTCCCCTGCTCATGCTCTGTCTCTCTCTCTCAAAAATAAACATGAGAAAAGTTTTTTAATAAAAAAAATAATAATGTTTACCTTGTGTTTCATTTTATTTTTACTAATAGGGATATTATTTTAAACAATCCTCAATTCAAGTAACGCCCAACACTCTGCTAATACCTTTTTTCCTTCCCTTCATTTCTCAGGATTTAAACTTTAAAGACTCAGCCTATACCTTTTAAAGATATCACTTAATTTTTTTCTAAAAACATAATGTATGCTTTATTCACAAATAAGAAACTCGGCTAGATTACCAAACTAGCCCCTACACACACTGGGAAAGCAGTTCTAAGCTGTCACTCTGAGATAACCAACTAGAAGGTGCACAGAAGCAGGAAGCATTTGAGGAGGAAATGAGTTCCACATAAGAAGTCAGAATCGATGAACTAAGCATATATACTTAGTGGGCAATAAATGAAACAACTCACGGGGGGCTCAAAGGCATGCAGTGAGGAGCCTTTCATCGTTCCGAGAACTGCCGGGTTGTGCTGAATGGCTTTTCGAATATCATAAACAAGGAGAAGCTCGGTGTGACCAGTCACAGTGGAGTGTGCTTAGCGCCCAAGCCAGGCACAGTTCAGTTTTGAGGATTGAGAGCCATAAACCAGCTGCATCCCGGCCCCGCCCTAATCCCCACTCCCGAACCCACCTTTTAGGTCTCCGTTCCCATCCATGTCACTGTCCTTGAAAGATCTCGGGTAGATCTGGTACATGGGCCCCGCCTGCCACCAGTCGAGACACTTTGGAGAGACGGCGATGATGGCTATGGTAGCCCCGATGAGCACGAACACCGAAGCCACGGTGAGCCAGAAAAGCACCTCCCGGGGCAGCCGGTAGCGGGCCTGGCCAGAGAACTGGAACAGCACCTCCTTGGGCATGCCCGCATAGGGCCTGATGTCCTTCAGGTCGGGCTCCACAGGGCCAAGGACGGCCACGGCGCCGTCCAGCCGGCTGCCTGGGTCCGGGTCCTTCTCCAGGATGTCTTCGTTCTGGACAAACCCGTTGTTTGTCCGGCATCCCTGCATACTCATCCTGATGGAATCTGTCTTGCCTTTATTCTCATCCATGTCCCACACAGCCTTATCCCTTCAGAGGGCCTTCCTGCAATAAGAAAGGTGAAAAGGTGGCTTGCTGAAGTGCTTGGTCCTGTTAATGAGCTTTCGTGGTTTATAAATAAACCTGGGCGGACAAAGTCCAGCCAAGGAAGGAAGGGTAAAGGTAAAAGGGGTTTTAAAAAAAATTCTCTCTACATCAACCCTTGCGGCTGTTGTGGCTACTGTCCCAATGCTGAGGGATTCAGACCTGGACGGGAACAGGGGCACGGAGGAGGGGAAAGGGAAGGAAGAAGCAGGGTTCCACCGCAATTTAAATGTTACTTGACTGGGTACACCAGTGTTCACGGCAGCGTTATTCACAATAGTCAAAAGGTGGAAACAAGCCAAGTGTCCATCAAAGGATGAATGGACAAACAAAATGTGATATATGCAAACAATGGAGTAATATTCAGCCATAAAAAGGAAATCCTGTCACACGCTACAACATGGATGAACCTTGAAGACCTCATACTAAGTGAAATAAGCCACAAAAGAACAGATATTGTGTGATTCCACCCGTCTGGGGCACCTAGATGAATTTATAGAGACAAGAGAGTAAAAGGGTGGTTACCAGGGGGTGGGAAGAAGGGAGTCATGGGGACTCACTGTTTATGAAGTACAGAACTTCCATTTGGGAGGAGGAAAAAGTTCTGGAGATGGAGAGTGGAGATGGTTGCACAATAGTGTAAAAGTACTTAATGCCACCGAATTGTATACTTAAATAAAGTGGCAAATTTTATGCTATGTATATTTTACCACAGTAAAAAAAAAAAAAAAAAAAAAAAAAAAAGTTTAAAAAATGGTCCTTTTTAGCTAGGTAGGAGAAAAAGAAATACTGAATTTTGCAAGCGGAAACAGGCTTTTCTGTATGTTTTGTTTTAAAGGTCTCTTTTCTTCCTCCAAATCCAAGAGGAAGAGTGTCTGGAGACAGGGAGCAACAACACTTTTGTAACTGAGGCTAACTTTATTTTATCTCAGTCCAGGCCAACCCTATAAATAAGCTTGTTGTACACTCAGTTGGACCTCAGGTGCCTCCAGTCTTGTTTTCTTTCTTTCTTTTTTTTTTTTAACGTTTATTTATTTATTTATTTATTAAAAAAATTTTTTAACGTTTTTATTTATTTTTGAGACAGAGAGATACAGAGCATGAACAGGAGGGTCAGCAAGAGGGAGACACAGAATCTGAAACAGGCTCCAGGCTCTGAGCTGTCAGCACAGAGCCCGACGTGGGGCTCGAACTCACAGACCGCGAGATCATGACCTGAGCCGAAGTCGGCCGCTTAACCGACTGAGCCACCCAGGCGCCCCTAACGTTGATTTATTTTTGAGACAGGGAGAGATAGAGCATGAACGGGGAGGGTCAGAGAGAGAGGGAGACACAGAATCTGAAACAAGCTCCAGGCTCTGAGCTGTCAGCACAGAGCCCGACGCAGGGCTCGAACCCACGAACTGCGAGATAGTGACCTGAGCTGAAGTCGGACGCTTAGCTGACTGAGCCACCCAGGCGCCCCTCCAGTCTTGTTTTCTATTTCTTAGCTTCCATTCATTGAAGTACCCTCTGAGGGTGGGGGAAGAGAAGATGGGGAGAAAGGATTCCATGTCTAGCAAGTTCAAGTGCTTTACTATAGATAAATATAAATGCACTTAATACACGCACTTAAGAGTGATTTAATCATTGACAAGTGCAAAATACAACATTTGCAAACCTGAGCAAACTGCACTAAAGTTAGGTGTGCTTTCCTAGAAGATTCTTCAAGGCTTCCAAGAATGTGATGACTCATGGTTACCATTTAATCAATGGAATTTAAACAGCCTTATGACTCATTTGATCAGATAACAAGAATTTTTGGTTCTTTAAATAAAGCTATATGGGGCGCCTGGGTGGCGCAGTCGGTTAAGCGTCCGACTTCAGCCAGGTCACGATCTCGCGGTCCGTGAGTTCGAGCCCCGCGTCGGGCTCTGGGCTGACAGCTCGGAGCCTGGAGCCTGTTTCCGATTCTGTGTCTCCCTCTCTCTCTGCCCCTCCCCCGTTCATGCTCTGTCTCTCTCTGTCCCAAAAAAAATAAATAAACGTTGAAAAAAAAATTTTTTTTTAAATAAAATAAATAAAGCTATATGAATTCTTAACATTCCTGTATTTTTTTATAGAATGGCTTGGAAGCAGTGTGTGGTACACGGGAATAAACCATTTGATTGTGTCCAGGTTATTTTTCTAAAAGAGTAAATCCCAATACCTAGCTCATTGAATGCATCCAACATGGCCTCTCTCATTAATTATGCATACTGTGTATTTTTTTAAAAATCAAAGGAATTCGGGGCGCTTGGGTGGCTCAGTCGGTTGAGCGTCTGACTTGGGCTCAGGTCATGATCTCATGGTTTGTGAGTTCGGGCCCCATGGCGGTCTCTGTGCTGACAGCTCGTAGCCTACAGCCTGCTTCAAATTCTGTGTCTCCCTCTCTCTCTCTGCCCCTCCCCTGCTCATACTCTGCCTCTGTCTCTCAAAAATAAATAAATGTTAAAAAAAAATTTTTAATAAAAATCAAAGGAATTTAGCATTATGTCTTGAAATTGCTTTATCTCTCAAACACATAATAGTAATTTTCACAGAAGAATCTAATTCTTTTTTTTTCTTTTCAAATTTTTATTTAAATTCTAGGTAGTTAAATTACAGTAGGTTTCAGGAGTAGAATTTAGTGATTCATCACTTATATACAACACCCAAGGCTCATCATAACAAGTGCTCCCCCTTAATACCCATCACCCAACTAACTCATCCCCCACCCAAGTCCCTCCATCAACCCTCAGTTTGTTCTCTATCATTAAGAATCTCTAGGGGCGCTTTGGTGGTTCAGTCGGTTAAGCATCCAACTTCGGCTCAGGTTGTGATCTCCCAGTTCATGGATTCAAGACCCCCATCAGGCTCTGTGCTGACAGCCAGGAGCCTGGAGCCTGCTTTGGATGCTATGTCTCCTTCTCTCTCTGCCCCTCCCCCACTTGTGCTCTCTCTGTCTCTCAAAAATAAATAAATGTTAAAAAAAGAAAAAGACTCTCTTAGGGTTTGCTTTTCTCTCTCTGTCTTTTTTTAAAGTTTATTTATTTTTGAGAAAGAGACAGAGAGCATGAGTGGGGGAGGGGCAGAGAGAGAGGGAAAGAAAGAATCCTAAATAGGCTCTGCATCATCAGTGCAGAACCCAATGTGGGGCTCGATCTCATGAAGCATGAGATCACCACCTGAGCCAAGATCAAGAGTCAGACACTTAACCAGCTGAACCACCTAGGTGCCCCTCCTCTCTCTCTTTTCGTCCCCTTCCCATATGTTCATCTGTTTTGTTTCTTAAATTCCACATGAGTGAAACCATATGGTATTTGTCTTTCTCTGAGTGACTTATTTCATTTAGCATAATACACTCAAGCTCCATCCACATCATTGCAAATGGCAAGATTTCATTCTTTTTGATGGTTGAGTAATATTCCTCTGTGTGTGTGTGTGTGTGTGTGTGTGTGTGTGTGTGTGTGTATACATACCACATCTTCTTTATCCATTCATCAGTCAATGGACATTTGGGCTCTTTCTACAGTTTGGCTAAACAGGACCTAATTCCTGAAATTCTGTTACTATTTGGGGGAAAAAACAATGTGCAAAAATACCCATAGTTTCAAAATAATTTTAAATTATACAAAATAGCTTTTAGTTATAAATCCTTAAATTCTAATTATGCAATCATATAAATGCAGAGAAAACTCTACATCACAGCAGTATGCCTTCATGACAGAAATGCTCCATTTCAACTTTTCTACACCCAAGATGGGGCTCAAACTCAGGACCCAAGATCAAGAGTCACACGCTCTACTGACCGAGCCAGGAAGGTGCCCCTCAACTTCTCTAAATTTTATTTAAGATAGCAACAATACTTTAAGCTTCCAGACATGCAAACTAGAATCTTTTAGAAACAAACGAATGACTATCTAGTCTTTGGTGGGAGGATTTCTTTAAATAAGAAAAGCAATCACAAAAGAAGATTGCTTAAATAGATTGAATAAAATTTTTGAATTTATTATATCATAAAGTGTAGTCACTAAAAAGCATATGCCAAGTTGGGGAATATATTGGTAATAAATATGCCAGAGAGCTATGTCTTTAACATTAAAGGGACATAAACATTGTTAGGCTTTATACGTATGTATATGAAAGTTCATGATATCAAGTACAAAATATGTATGTCAATAGAAAACTCAGAAAAAAATGTAAAGACATTTCACACAAATTAATTCGCTAACATTAGAGAAAGAAAGGAACATTTCCAATCACCTTGGCAAAGAATTTCTAAAAGATTATAGTGCTGGTGAGTGTCCAGGGTAAATTGACATAATAACTCTAGAAAGTAATTTGGCAATGTGTATCATGAGTTTTAACATTTTCAGAGTAATAAATGAAGCCAGGTTTTAAAATATAAACTCCAGCAAAATAAGGAGTTGGTACGAAAGAAGGGATAGGTCAAACGATCAGTTGAACAGATTGGAGTCACCAAAAATAGACCCCTATTCAGAAGGGAATTTAGAACATGAAAAGGCAACATTTCAAATTAGGAGAAGAAAGATTATTTAGTAAGGGATGTTGGACAAATAGCTAGCTATTTGAAAAAGAAAATAAAGCTATATAGCTTTCCTTATTCCTTACATCAAAATAAGTTCTATGTAGATCAGATTTACAAGTAAAAAGTAAAACCATAAAAATGCTAGACAGAAATTTGTGAATTAAAAAAAAACCTTGGAGTTGGAAAACCTTTCTAAATAGAATATGAAATATAAAACCTAGACCCTATAAAGGAAAAAATTTATCAGTTTTTTTTAATGTTTATTTATTTTTTGAGAGATAGAGCATGAGCAGGGGAGGGGCAGAGAGAGAGGGAGACACAGAATCTGAAGCAGGCTCCAGGCTCCGAGCTGTCAGCACAGAGCCCAACGGGGGGCTCAAACTCACCGCGAGACCATGACTAGAGCTGAAGTGGGACGCCCAACTGACTGAGCCACCCAGGTGCCCCTTACAAAATTTAAAAACAAACAGAGCAATCCACAAAGATAGAAGGCAAATGGCAAACACAAATGACAGCTAATATCCATAATACAGGAATTGATTATACAAACTAACACCAAAAAATAGAAAAATGGACAAAGGGTATAAAAAGTTGACAGGAAAAAAAATACAAGTGGTTAATAAACACGCAATGTAAATTTCACCCAAAATTAAAGAAATAGAGACAAAAACAAAAATGATATACTACTTTTAGACTATCATTTTGGCAAAAATGAAAGACTTTGGTGATACCCAGCATCCAAAAATATAGAGGGAACTGGCACTCATACATTCGTGCATACATTAGTGCAAATTTTGTGTAGAACAATTTGGGAGTCTATGTCAAAATTAGAAACTGCGCAACTTTTGACTTGGAAATTACACTGCTAAAAACTTACCTTGAAGATGTAACCAACAAGACGTATGTACAAGGATGCACACTGCAATAAAATTGAAGACAATCTAAACATCCATCATTAGAAAATAATTTAAGTAAATTATGGTTGATTCAGACAATGAAATATCACATAGCTCCTACAAAGAACAAGTTTATAGGGGTGCCCGGGTGGCTCAATCAGTTAAGTGTCTGACTTCAACTCACATATGATCTCACGGTTCATGAGTTCAAGCCCCACACTGAGCTCTCTGAGGTCAGCACAGAGCCCACTTCAGTTCCTCTGTCCCCCTCTCTCTCTGCCCCTTCCCTGTTCTCATGCTTGCTCTTTCTTTCTCTCTCTTTCAAAAATAAATAAATAAGCAAGCAAACAAAGAAACAAACAAATAAATAAATAAATAACATTGGGGAAAAAAGAAGTTACTGCCCTAAATACTTAAGTGCATGAAAAAAAAGAACACGTTTATATATCTCTGCTGATAAAGAAAAATGTCCAAAACATGGTGTGAAGTGGAAAACAATGTTTTGGAACGGTACAGATAATATCAGCAGAGTTGTGTGGAGAAAATTGGACACACATGTACACGTGAATATTTCATTCTCAGCTAGTGGTTGACTGAGACTAAGAGAATGAGGTCAATAATCCTTTGCACTTTTACTTTTCACTATTTGCCCTCAACATATACAACTTTTGTAATAGAAGGCAGGAAAAGTTCATAACCTTTAACTCAGCAATTCCACTCCCAACAATTTATCTTAAGGAAATAATTCAAGATAAGAACAAAAATTTACATATAATGAGGCTTCTAAATTACCGTGCTATTTATAATAGCAAACACGGGGGTGCCTGGCTGTCTCAGTCAGTAGAATGTGAGACTCTTGAGCTCAGGGTTATAAATTTGAGTCCCGTGTTGGGTGTGGAGATTACTTATAAATAAAATCTTCTAAGAGCAAACATTGGAAACAAGCTAACTGTTCAGTGATGCAAGACTAGCTAAAACATTAGTATAGATCCATGTGATACAATATTAATCATCAAGTATATTTTCTAAGATTTTTAAAAAAATTTATTTATCCATTTTGGGAGGGAGAGAGAGAGAGAGAGAGAGAGAGAGAGAGAGAGAGAGAGGGTGGAGCAAAGGGAGAGCAAGAGAGAATCCCAAGCAGGCTCCACACGGCCAGCATGGAGCCCGAGGCTTGGGGCCCAAACCTACAAACTGTGAGATCATGACCTGGGATCATGAAGTCAGATGCTTAACCAACTGAGCCACCCAGGCACCCCTATTTTCCAAGATTTTTAATGGCATGGAAGAAATCCCACATTATCATGCTGAATGGAAAAATGAAGAATATAAAGAAATTATCCCACTTATGTGAAAAAAATTGCATGTATATCTGCAAAATCCTACTAGAAAATATGTTTACAGGGGCGCCTGGCTGGCTCAGTTGATTGGGCATCCGACTTCAGCTCAAGTCATGATCTCACAGTTTGTGAGTTCAAGCCCCATATAGGGCTCTGTGTTGACAGCTCAGAGCCTGGAGCCTGCTTCAGATTCTGTGTGTGTGTGTGTGTCTCTCTCTCTGCCCCTCCCCTGCTTGCACATGTTCTCTCTCTCTCTCTCTCTCTCTCTCTCCCTCCCTCCCTCCCTCAAAAATAAATAAACATTAAAAATTTTTTAAAAAAAGAAAAAAGAAAATATGTTTAGAGTATTTATATCTGGGTTCTAAGATTATGGGTGATACTCATTTTGTTCTTTAAACTTTTTTGATTTTTCTAATTTTTCTATAATTAATATGTATTTCTATTCCATTGGAAAAAAATATTAAGTCAGGAAACCCTGAGCTGGGAGTCTACCTAGGCAGGCGGTAGAGTTCGGTAATAAGGTGGCTTCTCCTAGCAACAGCCACCCCAAGTTCATAAACACCCCATACTTATATCTAAAGTAAAGAGAAAAAAAGCAAACTTCAAAAAGTAGAAAGAAAACAGAGAAGAATTCAGTGAACCAGTACTGAAACACCGACAGAAGAGGCAGCTAGCAGTAATCTGGAAAAGAGTACACAAAGCTAAGAATTCCACGCAAGTACAAAGCTATCAGTATCACTTTCTTGCAAGGAGATTTTAAAAGGAAATACCGATTGTAGAAAGCCAAACACACTACTGTTAAAACTTTTAAATGTGACTAAGGAACAAAAACACTAAGGAAGCTTTAAGAGCCAACAAGGATAATCAGAACAAAGAATCAGAGATAATGAAGATAAACCTGCTTGGTAAATTCAAATCCCAAGTGCATTACACAATCACGATCATAAAGCAGAAACGAATGAAATATCTGGAAAACAGGAGATAGCACAACGGGGAATACCACAGGATCCAGAAACACCCTGTAATTAAACAAAGAAACTAATATACAGAAGTAGTAACCAGTGGGGGAAAAATGTATGTATATAATGAATTTTAAAGCCATCATATCATAAATATCATCTCAGCAGCAAACCCACCAAAGTGACATGCAACATATAACCTGCCAGGCTTGTGAAAATTTGAAAAAGAGGAAGGATTTTCTGTATTTCATTCACCTATTTACAGCCTCTCTGAACTAAGGGTGGGACCTGTTGCAATGTTGTCTCTCGGGTTCCCAGCGTCTGGCTCAGACGCTGGTATATTACATGAATAAGAGAACAGTCACTTAAAGATGGATAGACGGAACTCAATGCTGAAGGAGGAGGAAAAGGAGGATGTGGAGGAAGCGGAAGAGAAAAAGTGGAAAGTACACTCTGCAGAAAAATGTAGATTTGTATCACCTAGCCAAATGTTCCTGCCTTGGAACGGTTTCATGAGTGAAACTGGAAGTCAGAGGAAGTGAGATGCATCACGTGCTCTCTGATCTTGGGACCCACTGCCAGCTTCGCTGAGGCCTCTGTTACCTCACCTATAATATTAAACTTGGTTCTGGGGTGACTATTCTAAATACAGTCCGGAGTAAAATGTTTCTCTTTTTTTTTTAATGTTCATTGATTTTTGAACTAGAGAGAGTGCGAGCAGGGAAGAGACAGAGAGAAAGAGAGAGAGAGAGAGAGAGAGAGAGAGAGAGAGAGAGAGAGACGCAGAGGATCTGATGTGGGCTCCGCGCTGACGTCCGAGAGCCCCGATGTGGGGCTCAAACTCATGAACCGTGAGGTCATGACCGGAGCCAAAGTCAGACCTTCAACTGACTGAGCCACCCAGGCGCCCCTGAAATGTTTTTTTTTAATAGTTCTAATTAGAAGGAAACAAAAAATAGATTTATCCCAGCTAGTGAGGGAAGTTAAACTTATATCACCACTGAAATCATAGGAGAATATTTAAACATGTTTCTGCTGAAAATTAAACTATTTTAAAACACTTTTATAATCAAATATAACCAAAAAATGGCAAAAGAAATGTGGACAGAACATGAGAGTGTGACAATGTCATAAGACAGTCTTTCTACGCTCCACATACAAAGAATTAACGCAAACACACGAATCAATAGCTAAATTACATTCAATACAAGATTAAAAGAGATAGCAAATTATATCTAGGAAATTAACATCACATAAAAGTCACTGCATAAAAAGTATTTACTTGATGGGAAGAGAGAAATATAAATTAAAATGTTAAGGGAGGAACACCTGGGTGGTTCAGTCAGTTAAGCAACTGACTTCGACTCAGGTCAATGATCTCATGGTTCGTGAGTTCGAGCTCCATTTCGGGCTCTGTGCTGACAGTTCAGAGCCTGGAGCCTGCTTCAGATTCTGTGTCTCCTTCTCTCTCTGCCCCTCCTCCACTCATGCTCGTCTCTGAAAAATAAACGTTAAAAAAAATTCTTAATGTTAAGGGACATGATGGATTAATTGCATCAATAGCCCAAATAATGGTCTCCCTGTATGCATGCCTTTTGTCCCATCATTTCTTAGACCCTTAACATACTGAGCCTTGGCTTTGGACATGTGGCTTGCTTTGGCCAATGGCACAATAACAAACTTGAAACAAAAAGAAGCTTTAAAAATTGCTTGTGCATTTCTGCTTTTCTTTTGCTCTCCTGCCATCACCATGAGATTATGTCCAGGCTAGTCTGCTGAAGGGTGGGATGTGGGACATGTGTGAAGGAGTGTAAAATCTTCCCATCCAGGGTCTTCTAGACCAGCCAGTCCCCAGGCAGCTGGCCAATTGACCATAGATGCTTGAGCAAGCCCAGCCGTGACCAGTGGAGGCCACCTAGTTCAGGTCCGCCAAACTGCCCATCAATTGTTGTGTCATGAAAATTAATAAATGGTTGGATTACTGTTTGGTTCTCGCCTTTAAAAAACAGCTTTATTGAAGGATAAGTGACATACAATAAACTGTACTCATATAAAGTATTTAATTCGGTAAATTTTAACATGTGTATACACCCATCACCATGATAAAAAATAGTGACTATGTTGGGGCACCTGGGTGGCTCAGTCGGTTAAGTGTCCGACTTCAGCTCAGGTCATGATCTCACGGTTTGTGAGTTCGAGCCCCGCGTTGGGCTGTGTGCTGACAGCTCAGAGCCTGGGGCCTGTTCTGGATTCTGTCTCCCTTTCTCTCTGCCCCGCCCCTGCTCACACTCTGTCTCTCTCAAAAATAAACATTAAAAAAAATTTTTTTAAATAGGGAACATGTCCAACATGGCATGACTGCCAGATTGTCTTCCCAAGTGGCCGTACCATTCATTTTGCATTCCCACCAGCAATGAAGGAGAGTTCTTGTTCCACTTCCTCACTAACACTGAGTGTTGCTATTGTGCTAGATATTAGCCATTCTGATAGGAGAACAGTGACGTCTCGTTGTTGCTTAGTACATTCCTTTTTACCTCTGAGTAGTATTCCATTGTGTGAACATACAACTGTTTATAACTGAACACTTGGGGCTTTTCCCCCCCAGTTTTTCACTATGACAAATACAACTGCTATGAACAACCATGTACACATTGTAAAGATATGGCTTTCTTTTCTTTTGAGTAAATACGAAGGAGCGGACTGGCTGGATCATATGGCAGGTATATGGTATATAAACCTTTCAAGGAAGTACCAAGCCGTTTTAGAAAGTGGTTGCAGCACGTTTGAGAGTCCTGGTTCTTGAACATCCTTGCCAGCACTTGCTATGTTCTGCAGGCTTAATTTTAGCAATTCTGGTAAAGAGGGAGTGGTATTTCACTGTGATTTTAATTGGGGCATCCCTAATTACTCACGCTGTTGAGTATCTTTTCAGGGTTTATTTGCCATCCATGTACCTTTTTGGTGAAGCTGA